>NC_087437.1:2147629-2454433 GCF_036321535.1 Camelus dromedarius | reverse complement strand
CAGTTACCTTAGGACACATCTTGCTGGTGGATGCATGAAATAAATATGCATAAAGCACAGGCGCTCACGGACACAGTCCTAAGCCGTGGCGGCGTGATGCCGGGACACTGAGTGTGGTTCTGCGGAAGGAGCTCGGTGGGGCCCCTCTCGCTGCTCGGGGCGCTCGTTGCCCCTCTGATGGGTCGGGCTAAAACAAACACCCAGCGCTATTCTGGCTTTTTGCTTTTTTCCCATAAAAGTGAAAATCCGCTTGAGAGTTTGTTTGATTATGGAAAACAGGTGCTGATGTAGGCTTCTGGTAAAAGCGAAGTAACAAAGTGAGATTTGGGAAATTGGGGGACACTTGAAATTGCCCCTGGCGCTGTCGGAGTTCTTTCCCACCATCGACTGTGCCGCCTGGTGCCCCCCAGAGGTGGTGGCTCTAAACTGTTGCTCAGTGCCGCATGCTTCCTTTCTCCCAGGTAATGAGTGAAATGTGTATATAAGGGGGGTGAAAGCAAATGCTTGAAAATGGCTTTGAGGAATGGTTTATCTTTTATTTCTAAACTGGTTTACTGAGGGTGAGTATGTCTAGATGCAGCCGGTGCAGAAGGCAGTGGGGGTCCTCTGTGGGGGCGTCTCCATCTCTGACTGTCCCCACTTTGAAGTACTTGTTAGTTAAGCGCCCCCCCCCAGGCACGTACGTCCTTCTTTAGGACAGTTTTAAACTGTAATTGTTTACAGTAGGTCTTCGCTGACGTATTTTTGGTGTTAAAACGCAGTTTAATGGGACAATCTGTTTACTATTATAGCAACTGTAAATATACACATCACTTAGGAAGAAAATGAAATGAATGAAATCTGTGTTTTGCGATCCTCGCAGGGTTAATGAGAGGCTGGCCGAGGTGAGCACTAAGCTTCTGCTGGAGAGACAGCACAAGAGCTCTTTCCCTGGCTTTGTTCCTGCAAGGCCTGTTGACGCACCGCCTTCTGCTGCTGGTACTAGCGTGGAGGCCAAAAGGAGTCCTACTCGAAGAAGGCGCTTCAGGATTTTTTCCGACCCTTCAACTAACTTGAGCGTTCCCTTGTTCCGGGTTAGTTATATTATCTTTTTTTCCTTGGGTTTCAGATTTCTGATACAATTCTTGTTTTTAATTTGATGAAATTCTGAGTTGTTTCTTTGACTTATGCACACTAAGTAGAAGCCATAGTTAATTGTGCTAATAAAGAAAGGAGACAAATTTTATAATTTTTTAAAGTCCCTGGACTTGTAGTTTTCAAGAGATACCTGTCATTAACTTTATTCAATAGATGCAACTAAACTGACAAATGTTAAATTTCTTAAAAAGCTCCATTTTAAATTCTATTTTAGAAGTTAAGTATTAGTGCCAAATAACTAGAGATACACTTTCCATCGATTGGCTTATTTTCTGATTGATTTCGTTTTGGCATTGGTTGATAGTAATTTTCAAGTTTTGCTGCAGCCCAGTTTTTCTACCCCTAAACACAAGTAAATGATTGGCATTGAGCTACTTAACCACATGAGGATGCTTTTTATTTAAAGGAATCCAAGATAAATTCTTTTTATGAATTCAATAAACTTGTAACACTAAAAATATTAAGTTCCGTTTTTAAGTTTAAAATTTTTATCATTTTCTTCTGTAAGAGTACATCCTTAATTGGTATTTTACTTCTAGCATTGTTATTTTAATTGTTATAAAATGTCTTACTGAGCAGTTGTAGAACATTTCTAAATACGTAGTCAAGGAAAGCAAATACTTCAATTTTTAACAAGAAGTTCACTTATATCTCTGTCTTGCCCTCACCTGCAGGAATGCCGAGGTGGTAACGATAGGGAGTCTTTAAATTACAACCAGTTTTCATTGTGTATCGTTGTTAAAATAGCCATTTAAAGCGGTACGCGTTGGTTTATGGTTTGATGGAGTTTTCATTATCTTCTTGATGCAGAGAAGGGTAACACGGGCCCTTGTTATGTGAGGTCTCAACCCATTTCTTCTCACTTGGCTTCGTGTCATAATAAATCAAAGAAGAAAAAAGCTCAAGTTTCGTAGACAGTGTTGTGGGTAAATTGAGTCTAAGTGCTTCAGAGTCATGAAACCGGACTGCGTGGTGTTAAAAAAAAAAAATGCATGGCTAACACTTCCGCCAGTGGCTAAGCATGATGCAAACTCGAAATGTTTTCATTAGTTGTCACCAAAAAATCGACAGTGTGTCACTTTGCAGGATGATGGTGGAAGAGTGTGAGTGCAAAAGCAATGCAAGAGAAAGCTCCTGAGGACAGTTTTCTCCTTTAATGTTTTTGGGGAAAGAGGTGTCTATGTTTTAGTACTTCTAGATACATTGGAAAATGATTTATTTTAACCTCAGTGTTGTAGTTCCGAGGTACACGTATTCCTGTGGGGCCGTGGGGCCGAATCATGCTAGGTTTAGCAGGGAGGTTAACAAGCCCCGCTCTGTCCGGGTGCAGAGGAACGTCTCCCTCAGCACTGCCGGGCGCCTCACAGGACTTACTGTACATTTACTGCTTACAGATTTCTTAGTCAGACTTAGAGAAAGAAGGTGACTTGTGGAATTGCTAGGGATGTAATTATTTCTGCTGGGAAAACATAAAGTAATGCTATGAGAGGTGTGAACATCCTGTTTAAAATGACAGGAAGGGATGGGTTTTTGCATGGGGCTTAACAAAACAACAGACTTCCACAGCTTTTCAGCTATGGTTCTAGAAAGCAAAATGTTAAAAATGGCATTGGGGTTGAATTTAACATTCTCCTTTATGTGCAAGGTTTTAACATTTTGGACTGTTCCTACTGTGAAGTTCCAGCTTACTCAGCATTTTTTTTCTAACTTGACAGAAGTGTTGCTCTAAGTCTGTGAGTTCAGTCGTGCTGGTTGTCGAAGCAAGTTTTTTCCAGTTCGTAACACTTGGGTTTATTGCCTCTCTTACCACTGAATGAAGTATAGCCTTGTCACGTGACATCGTTGTAGCGGTGACAGATGGACCCCGTATCTGTTTTGCCGATTTTTACCCTCAGATTTCACATTCTAGTTTATTTCTGGGGTGTTTTGTCCTACATGTCAGAAGCAATTTTACAATTTTACTCAATTGTGTTATTTAATTATATTACTATAAAATACAAAAAGTTAAAATTATCCTGAGCAGATACATCACTGTTAGATTTTCTTGCACATAGAATTTTTTTTCTGAGAACTGAAAACTTAAAAATGGATTCCAGACAGTATTATAACAGACAAAATTTCTCTGTTTTAAAGATTATTTTGTGTTCAAGAGTGTTTTAGTATTGGTATGCCTAACGTGAAGCATGGCCACAATAGTTAATAAATGTCCTTCAGATCTATTTTAAATAGGAAGACTAAATTTTACACTCATTGATTTTGGACTTTTGGTGTATTACTGACACTTTCAAATATTTTCTAATGATTTATTTATGTAACTTAAATTTCTCAAATGTCCATTCAGTTTAGCAGCCCTTTTTCTAAATGGGATTATAGCAGTGCACCAGAGCTAAAACGACTAACATTCCTAAGACTTTAACTTTTGACATGACACAGCACTGCGTCTCAGCAGAATCTGGTCACGTTTCTTTCAAAAGTAGGCTTCCAAGGCAGGGCACATCCACTGTGAATTTTAATTCTAATCAAACTATCACAGTAGTTAAGCTCACTTGTCATAAGACAGAGGCAGAGTTCAGTAACCTTGTTTCTGCTATCAGCTCTCTGCCCTGTGGACTCCCTCCTGCCCTCATTTCATTTTGTCTGAATGGACAAATGAGGAAGCGTGCTATCTTTTGAAAGACAATCACTCAACTTCTTCCAGTTCTTTTTCTTTCATTCACTTTTTTCTCTGTACTTAATTTTTTAGCTCCTTGATCAACAAATACTTTCTCATTTCCTTCCTCTGCAGCAAAATACATGCATTTAATAGTTACAAACTGACAAGTGTCATTTCCTTCATACATTAACCTATTTACAACAGGATAATGAATCAAAGCAGTTAAATGACTTGATTTTATTTCATTTCTGGAATTGTACTTATGTTTATAACATTTAAAATAAGAATGGTACCAAATTTTAACTGCAAAGTATCAATAATCTGAGAACATATTCACTTTGGAAATGAACGTGTGTGTATACGTGTGTGGCAAGTGTGTTTTTATCAAATTGATCTCGGAAAGAGAGGGCAGCATTATCTTCCAGCCTGTGACCTCAGTTTTGACCTCAATCCTGCAGTGTCCCCAGTGGGACCTTCCATTTCTATGGGACATAGTCTGCAAACTGCCAGTTAGGAAAGAATGCTCCTAATTAAAAACCATTAGAATTAAAACTTGCTGATACATTGTCTTCCTGTGTATAATTTTCTCACCTTTCTGTGTTTTTGTTAAATGGAAAAGTTTAAGGAAAACTGCAGGTGCCTTCTCCTTATTAATGTTGGACTTCAGACCACTTCCACCATCTGGACATGGGTGTCCTCACCTAGAAATAAACATAAAGGTCCCAGAAATACCTATTTAGGAAAATAGCTTTGCAGAGGAAAAGATAGTAATCTTACATTCAGCTCATGTGAAAGTGTGATCTACATTTTGCATAGTGCTTATTAACGGTTATTTGAATTTATTTCAGTAAAGTCTTCTCCCTTCATCTGTTAGGCGTTTTTCACTTCACAGGACCCACCTGGCACTGTTGTCACGTTGTTGATGGCAGAAGGCCTCTGTAGAATGCTCTTGTCAGACAGTGTTACGGAAAACAGTCTCTGAAAATACTGGCAAATAGTAGCCCCAAATTTTGTCTTTGCACCTAACATTTACAAAGACCTCGGCTCTCGTGTCGCTGTTACCACCGCAGTGTTTATTATGTCTGGTGGACTAGTTTAGACCCTGTTTTGTGAGCGGGTGACTTTTATAAGAAAGGTTTTTAAAAGAACACTCTAGGTGGGGACATTTGTATTTTGAAATGTCCCCACACATTTCATAATTAAATACTTAACTAATTAAGTCAAGTTTCAAAAAGTTGGCCCTAATTTCTAGAATGGAAACAAAGTTACATTTAAAGAATTACGTATTGTTTTCCGTATTTCTAACTCTAGGAAGTTGTGAATCAGAATCCAACTTTTCAAACTTTCGCTAGTTTCTCCTTTTCTTTTCTTCAAGCAGATTTTTTGATATAAATATTTTAGTCATATACAGAGAGCAAAATATATTTGCTTAACTTGTTTGCCAGTAGAATTTTCACTTGACATTATAACAGAACACTTTTCTTCATTTTATGCATCTGCAATTCTGTGCTAAAAACATTAGCAAGAACAGACCTTAAAATTAAAAGTGCAGGAATGGAAATCTCATTTTAAGGAAAAATCCATTAACGTTAAAAAAAAAAAAACTAAACTTTTATAAAGGGCAGTTTTTCTGAGAACTGCAGAGTAATGCATTCAGTGTAGAACATGACTTGAATTGTTTAAACTCTTTGTGCTAATGAGATCGGGCATCGCCCTCTGAGATTTTGTGTATCTGACAGGGCAGTGTTTATTGTACCTTCCATCAGGGGAATCTAAATAGCCTTACATATATATGTTCTGTATTATCTAAAATCAAAGTAAGTAGGAATTTATTTGATTTTAGTCCTGTGATTATTTTTTCTATTTAAGCAATCCTCAAGTTAGGTCAAGTCCCTAAAATTATTTATTTAAAGGCCACATTTCATAAGCTAGCTGTCATTCCTATGATAGTGTTTCTTGTTTAACTTACACATTAAAAATAATATTTGACTTATTTCAGATGCGGAAGTAGTTGGAGAATAATACAGATAGAGAATTAAAAGGAGGTATGTTGCCAACATTTCTGAATTAAATTTAGACATTGGTTTCCAAAATACACTGTAAACAGTAAATGGCACCTCTTTCTATTGTTTGAATAACAGATACTATGTTAAATTTTTTTCGTACACATATCTAATGAAAAATGTGAAAGCATAATTTCATTCATAATGATAAGTGTACTTATTCCTCATTTATTCATCATGATCCATAGCTTTAAAAAAAATCTCAGGAAGTCTGTGTTCTCTCTCTATTTCTGGCTGTGCCCTTCCTCTCCCGCTGTCCCCGTGGGCCTGTCACCTGCACACGGACCTGTTCTCAGAAAGCATGGAGGTCATCAGCTTCTCGAGTTTGGTAGTGACTGAGGCCAAAATCCCAGACTCAAGCAATCACAGTTCATGTACCTGTCCCCCGGTGGATGACAATTAATTTCCTGTCATTCACTTTGTCAGGGGTTAACATTTTGCCCTCAGGAAAAATTCCAAATTCCTTAGCTTGGAAGAAAAACACCCACATCGATCTGGCTCTTGCCAAAGGCTTCAGCCGTATCTCTTTACTCCCCTGCTCTGCCCCTGTGCTCCAGCGGCTGGTCAGACTGCGTCCGGCCCAGTGGGCGCCCCTTCTGCCTCTGCTCTGTGTGTTTGCTTCTTGCCTCTCCCTCCCACACTTTCTCCTCCTCCTTCGGGTATCTGCTTACACGTCATGGCCACCAAAGAGGGGACACTATTGACACAAAGCTGGACGTCCCTTCTGAGTGTTCCAACTGTGCCCTCTTTTATACCTGTCATGGCATTTATGTCTCTGTACCGAAATTGCCGGTTTATCTAGTTTTCCAGTTTACGGTACATGATTTTTCAGGGTGGGCTCTGTCATCTTCATCTTGTGATTCCAGTGCTTGTCACAGTGACTTAGTACATGGTTGCCGAGTAAATGAATGAAGAATGAGAAAACCGGGGGCTCTGATCCTTAGCCACAGGAGCAGTTAATTCAACATGCAGCCCTGGGCAAAGTCTAGAGTAGTAATCTTGTATTTTGTGTTGTAATCGTTTGTAGGTATTTTTCGTTCTTCTTAAAACTTAGAAGAGTCTCAGCTTTTCTTAAAAAATAAACTGACATTTAGTTACCTATGAAGTATTTTAAGTAAAGAATCTAATTCTTTCATTTTCTTTCCAGCTACTACTGAACTCGGATCTAAGTCCTAGAGACTCTCTCACAGCCTTGATGGACGAATCAAGTCTAAGTCCAGATCTGGTTTCGAAAGCACGTGAAGAATATGTGGAGATTTTGAAGAATAATTATATGATGTGCAAGATAAATAGTAAACATTTACCTGCTGGGCTGTTTGCTTAACATTTTATTTACTTTCCATTATGTAAGATACTGACCCTGTTTATTAAGGGAAAATACTCTTGCGTTCTATGGGCATGATTAAAATTGATGTAGTATTTTAAATCACGTTTCTCTGCATCTCTTTGACTTTTAAGCAGATTTTGGGAATAAAACCCAGCACTCTGGAGTATTATATACTCAAACTGAGCCCAGATGCCAGCTGTTTAAACAGCACCCAGCCACCCACCAAACTTGTCGATATTGAGCCGTGTTGATTGATAGCTTTTTTGAATTTTCCAGCGTTAATCAATGTCTATAGACCTAAAGATTTAGACGGACAGGGCTTGGATCTGCTGTGGCTGTTGCAGTGTTCTGATGGATCACAACAATCGTTACAGTGCCATCAAGCTTTCTATATGTTACCTTAAACACTGATTCACAGATGTTTCCTCATGGAGAAACGAAATCTGCCTCAGGCTTTTCATTTTCTCTATTTATTTAATTTTTGGAAACAGTCTTAAAATTAGAGGCAAGTTCTGAGCACCAGACTCAAACGGACATTGTCACAAACATGCCATCTCTCCCATACATTCTCCTAGGGCATTATTTATCTTCCCTAAATGTCACTTGTTCTACCATAAGTGCCCTTTCTCTCCCCTCTCACCAAGAAGTCATTTGTTTTTCAGAAAATGCCTTTCTCCTTTTCCTGTCACTTATTAAATTGCATATAAGCCCCCACTTTTAGCTACCTCTTCAAATCCCATTGCTTTGTGAACTCCTGCATGTATTCATACATAATTTTTTTCTCACAGTAATCAGCTTTAGTCAATTTAATTTGCAGGTTCCCAATCACTGAATGTAAGATGATAAAGGAAATACTCTCCTTCTCAACAATTTCCAGGAGCTAAATTTTTTAATAACTCCTACTTAGATCCTTTATCCCCTTTTCTGTCTTTTCAGTGTGCTTACTTGGCAAAACTCCCAACTGCACAACAGACTGATTGTCACTCTTCCCCCTTACATCCCCCCAGGCATCTAAGTGCTGCTGAAGAAAGTCACGCACTGCCCAGCGATCCTACTACTTTTATGTAGTTAACTTGCACCTTCTTCCTTCTCAGTGACGATTTCAAATTTCCCTCTCTGTAAACATCTCCCTCTGTTTCTTCCCTCTCAGATGAACCAGACAGTCTTACTTCTGACGACAAACTTCCTGAAGGATTTGCCTGCTTCCCCACCAGCAGTCTGTCCCCACCCACTCTGGTGTGTCTTCCCTTCCTCCATTCCCACGCAGCGAGTCACTGATGACTCCCACGTCTAAACCAAAGTGACACCTTTCCAGCCCTTGTCTAACTGAACTTCTCATTCCTCCGGGCATCCCATGTAGCTGACCTCTGTAACTGACCGCTGCCTGCAGCTTCCTCTTTAGTCTTTAGCTGAAGAGGATGTTGAAGGTGAGGGCTGCAGCCTTCTTGGTGAGTTCACTCAGTTTACCCTGGCTGTCTCCCATGGGTATACACAGGAACTATACGTGTTATTCAATTTTTATTTTTCTCCTGTTAGTCTGCCTCATGTCAGGTTAATTCTTAGACCAGCCAGATGAGTATAGAAGGGTGGAGGACCGCTCCCCCGCTCCCACCCCAGCTCAAGCCTGAGCACAGGTGGCTGTGCTCATTCTCAGCTGGTGTGGGCGCTGCCGCGCCTGCAGGGAAGAGGTCGATGGCAAACTCTGCTATTCCTACAGCACTAGCCAGTGAGCTGAAGCTCACCTGAATGTCCTCCAGGCTGACCTGGGGTCACTGCTCCCGGCAGCAGAAGACTGCCTTTGTGAAAGAAAAACAAGAATGGAGTCTGCATTGCTCGAGAGGGCTCATGAAGGAGGTGAGACTTACGCATGTCTCAGCCCACAGAGAACCCGGCCCTGTGAGCATTTATTGCCCTAATGAAGTCATCCGGAACACCTGCCAGAAACTTCAGCTACTTACTAAGCCCCCACCCTGAAATAAGTTGTGATTCCTTAAGGACATGTGTTTCCTGACTGGCTCACGTCAGTGTCAGTCACAATTCTCATCAGGCAACTTTTGACAGCCTCTTGGCTTTTTGTCTTTATAAGCCCCTGACTCCCGTCCTTGAAACACTCATTTTACCCAAATCTGTGTCTCCCAAGTCGCAATTTATTTCTTCCAGTTTTATTGAGAGATAATTGACATGCAGCACTGTATTATAAGTAAGTTTAAGGCATACAGCACCAATTTCACACCGCCCTTGGCCAAGACCCCCCAGCTTACCAACACAGGTGAGGCAGAGCACCGCACAGACCAGGGGCAGGGGCTCAGGGCTGGGATGGCAGAAAATCTGAACTTGTAGAGATGTGCCCAGGGTCAAGCTGGCTGAAGCCAGGAGCCCTGCCCCCGAACAGGTCTTGGGGAATCTGGCAGGGAAGAGAGGGGGTCTCGGGAAGCTCTGTGTGCTCAAGTTGGGTTTACCACCCTGACTCTCCCTTTAGCCTTCTCTGTGCCATTTATTTTTCCACGCATCAATTGGCCCATCTGTAAAATGGAAACTATATATGAGGGACTCCACTGAGACCTGCGTCCCATTGCTGCCAGCGACCACTGTGGGCCTGGGCAAGCCTCCGCTCCCCTTTGGGGCTCCACTTCACCAGCCATAAGATGAGTGGTTTGGAAGGTGCAGGCTTTAGGGATTCTCTGTTCACGGTGGGATTCAGATAAGCCTCAACTTGAGCCCAGGAAATGTGGGTTCTGTGACCTTGGCCAAGGCCCTTCACCTTTCTGAGCTGCTTCAGTTTCCTCACCTGCAAAATGGGGACCACACAGGTCCCCACTTCAGAGGATGGGCGTGCAGCTCTGAAACAATCACATAGAAGACTGATCCCACAGGAGCTGCCCAAGGACCCCCAGCTCCTGTTAGCAGAGGGAGTCAGTGCAGAGCTCAGGAGTCAGGCAGCCTGCGCTGGGATTCAGAACCCACCCGGTGAGGACATCCCTGGAATTCAGTTGCTGTTCTCGCTGGGCCTCAGTTTCCTCAGCTATAGAGTGGGGATGATAACGTTTCCAAAGGGTTGATTTCAGGCTATGAGGATGAAAGAACCACGTGACATGCCTGTCATGGTGCCTGGCCAACAGCAGGCACCCAGTACCTGCCAGAGGTGAGGCTGAAGATGCGGGTGATGAGAAAGCAATTCCGGGCAGATGCAGCAAAGCCCCTTTGTCCCCCGGCTCTCCACACGGACATTCCCTCCAGCTGTGTGTCCCTCAGCTCTCTGGCTCTGATGTCCTCATCTCAGCCAGAAGGTTCAGGATCTTGTAGGGGCCACACGCCCCTCAGTCCTGGGAGCCCCTAAATCCTGTGGTTATTAGACCCCATGTGCCAAGCCCCAGCAGTGATGTTCGCCACAGGCAATTGCTTGGATCTTGGCCAAATGTGGGTGGAGGAACTGAGGACCCCTCTGACCACCCTCCTCAGTCCCTGTGATCCTTAGGGCCAAGGAACGTAGAGCACTCGGGGAGGAGGCCGGATTTGGTGCTGGAATAGGAAAGCTTGGATCTGCTGCAGACTGGCGGAGTGCCTCCAGGGGCTTCAGCATCCTCACCTCTGAAGTGAGGAGATGCTGCCCTCTGGCTTGAATGGTCAGGGAGCTCTGGGAAAGGGCCCGGCTCACAGTAGGCGCTTCAGTCATGTCGGCTTTCTCCACTCCCCTAGAGGGGGAGAAAGGGGAGTCAGCTCATGTCCAGAGCTCTGCCCTGGTGTGTGTGCCCGGTGGCACTGGGCGTGTGGGGAGGGCCAGCTGCCAGTCTGAGGTAGGTTTGAAGGAACATCACGGTGTATCAGGAGCTGAAACTCTGGCCCTGAGCTCTGCCTTCAGAGCAGCTCATGTGGGTCAGAATCCCTGCAGGGTAACTGAGCAGTGATGCTGAAAGTCCGGGAACACAAGCCGCCCTGTCGCCCCCTCACCTTGCAGGCAGTGCACGTGCTGCTCCGTTATCATGGTCATCATAGTGCAGATTGTCCCTGTCACAGCTCACCAGCAGGATGGCTCCACACCCACGAGGCCCCCAGACCCACTTCTGCTGCCAATGGCAAAGCAGAGCTGGTGGTGGGGTCGCAGACCAACCAGCACCCCCCCAGTGTCCCCCTGGCCATCCTCTGAACCCCATCTGTTCATCTTCACCCCACCCTCTGAGGATAGGTCCGCTCCTGCTCAAGAAATGGAAATGGCTCCCTAGTGCCCACACTGTCAAGTCTAACTACACGGCTGTCTTTCAGGGATGTCCGTGTTATGTCTCCAGCCAGCATCCTCTTTCCCTAGGCAACTTCCTGACTGTAAGATTCATTCCTCCCTTCAGGTGTTGGCCCCTGCTGTCCCCACACCTGGAATGTCCTCCCTCTGGCATCGCTCTGGAGCTCAGCTCAAGTGGACTTAAGTAACTCCTCCTTGCTCACAAACCCATCCTGACCCTTCTTCTCTGAGCTCCCAGGGCACCAAGTGCCACCACAGTCCAGCCCAAAGCTCATAGTTTCATCCTTGGTAGCTTTCCCTTTCCACCTGGGTTATGGGGTTGACATACTACTGCTCAGCCACTGCCTGTTTTTCTGAGTGGAGTTTTACTGGGACACTGTCACCTCCCTTTGTTCCCATGTTGCCTGTGGCTCTCTCATCCCACAGTGGCAGAACCAATTGCCTGCAGTGGAGACAGTATGGCTCCAAAGCCTTAAATATTTACTAGCTTGCTCTTGGAGTAATGTTTGCTGACCCCCAGTCTAGACTGAAAATCCAGAAGGACTTTTCCCTTCAAAGGAAGGTTTGGGCACCTGTGTGCTTGAAAATTCTTGATGATTTTTCTCCCAGTGGAAGACCCCCAGCCATGCCTGGTTCCTCTTTGGCCCCCCCCGACCTCGGCATCAGCTGGGAGGCAGGGGGACACCTGAGGGGCCTCATCCCTCTTAACCCAGCCTGGAGCAGCTCCAAGCCCCATCCCCTTTTCTAGGCCCAGCCAGAGATCCCCTGCCTTGTCCACAAAGCCCCTGTCCTGCCTGACTTCACAGTTCAGGTCGCAGTCCAGGGCTGTGTCTGCAAGGGGAGGGCAGAGGGTAAGTCATGACAAGGTTCCCAGGGGCCCAGCACAGGCCCATGGCCTCCACCTTCTAACCTGTCTCAGGACCCATCTGGGGCCAGGCAGACAAGTCATTTCCAAGAAGACACTGCCCAGAGGTGAGAGCATCTGTAGCCCCCACCCTGGGCTAGGGGTGCAGGGGCCTTGGGGAGGAGGAAGGGTCAGAGCAAAGGTCAACTGCTGCCCCCTCCAGGAAGCCTTCCTTGAACTCAGTCTCTTCTGCATCCCTACAGTCCTCGCTGTCTGGGATGTGCCCTGTACAGAGCCTGGGTCACCCTGGACCCCCCTGGTCTGTGTGAAGCTGCTTCATCTCCTTGGGATGGGGCAGTGAGCCTGGACTCTGGTGTCAGACAGTCGTGGATGTGAATCTGGGCTGGCACCTGCTGGCTGTGTGGCTTCTCTGAGCCTCAGCTTCTTCCCAATTCCCAGCCCCCTTCCCACCTTCTTAATCTTCCTCCCTAGAAATGTGGGGAGATTTTACAACACCAGTGAGACACTGAAGGGAGAGAGAAGACCCCCAGCCCCCAGTGTAAAGAGAATTTGAAATGATTTTTAATCGTGTGAAATGACACCCGATCACCATGCAACAGGGCATGAATCTCACAAACACAACACAGGGCAAAGGACGTGTGTGATATGATTCCATCCACAGAGAATTCAAATATAGGCCAAAATAGACTGTATTATTTGGGAGTGACCACAAGTTAGTGGTTACCTCTGCGGGAGGGAGGGGCTTATGATCAGAGAGGAGCTTGGGGGCAGGGTGTGCTTTGGGGTGCTTGTCACATTCTGTGTTCTGTTTCTTGACCTGAGTGATGGTTGCCCAAGTGTTTGCTTGGTATCTATTCATTAATGTATGTGTATGCCCGCACGCATGCACACACACACACACACACACGTAAAATAAAGCTTTGTGTACGTTTCTGTATGTGTATTTTCTTTTTTTAATTAAAAAAATTTTAATTGAAGTATGGTCAGTTATAATGTGTCAATTTCTGGTGCACAGCCTAATGTTTCAGTCATACATGTACATACATATATTCCTTTTCATATTCTTTTTCATTACAAGTTACTACCAGATATTGAATATAGTTCCCTGTGCTATACAGTAGAAATTTGCTTTTTCTGTATGTGTATTTTCCAATGAACAGGGATGTCTGTGTGTTCTGGGAGGGGGAGGCAGAGAGATACCCAGCCTCAATCCTAACAAAAGGAAAGCAAATTAAAGCAACAGTGAGAATCTGTCTTCCCAGATTGTCAAAAAAGAAAAGTGGTTGATAATGTGCAGAGTTGGCAAGGCACTCCCAAATGTTGTTGGTGGGTGTGTGAAGTTGTACGGTCTTTTTTGAAAAGCCATTTGGCAATATCTACCAGAATTTTAAATGTACATTGCCTATAGCTCACCGGAATCTGCTTCTAAAAATGCTTCCTGCACACAGAAAACAAACAATGGTTCCCAAAGGGCACAGGGTGGGGGAGGGATAAATTAGGTGTTTGGGGTTAACAGATACACATGACTCTATATAAAATAAACAATAAGGTCCTACTGTAGAGCACAAAGAATGATATTCAATTTCTTATAATGACATATAATGGAGAAAAATCTGAAGAGAAGAAATATATAAGTATTTATATGTATAACGGAATCGCTTTGCTGTATGTGCCAAACTGTTACCGAGTCCAAACTCTGCTCACTGCACGACAGGCCAATAAATCAAAAGATGAGGTGTTGGGGCAAAGAATGGCAACTTTATTTGGAAAGCCAGCCGACTGAGAGGATGGCCGACTAATACCTTGGAGAACCATCCTCCCCCAGTCAGAATACATGCTCATTCTATACAAAAAAAAAAAAAAAAAAAAAAAAGAGTGGGATGTGTGCTAGTTGTTGTAAACTTCTTGCTGTAGGAGTTCTTTGCTCCTGCAGCTGTCCACGTGCACCAGGTCATGGTGCTCCTGCAAAACCTCCAACAAAACAAATGTTACTTTCTAGTCTGCAGCTTGTTGTTCACGGAGTGCAGAAGCGCTGACAGCCTTAAAGCCCAGTGCCCGGAGAACAGGCTCTCCTCTCTATTTCAGGCTAAAGGCAACATTGTTTCCCAAAAGGTGCAGAGCCGGCAAGGCTAAGCCTGGAAAACAGGGCACAGGGTTAAAGCAAAAGGAACAGATCTAACGTGGAGTCAGATTTGTTCTTTTCTATTACATCACCAGTATTTGTTATTGTCATTATTTTTTAAACTGCGCATGAAAAGATGCTCAACTTCGCTAATAAGTAGAGAAATGCAAATCCAGCCAACAATGTATTGAAAAATCCAAAGTAATCAAAAGCAGAGCACAGGACAGTGAACCCTCTGTGCCCATCTGCTGCAAGGATCACGAACTCTTGCCACTCTTGTTGGACAGATACTCAACATCCCTGCTCCTAAGCAATTCAGGGTTTTTTTTTGGGGGGGGGGAATGAGGCTTATTTATTTTAATGGAGATACTGGGGACTGAAGCCAGGACCTTGTGTAGGCGAGGCACACACTCTACCACTGAGCTGTACCGTCTCCCCCTCCCCAAGCTTTTCTGACACACATCCAAGACATCATTTCAGCCCTAAATACTTCAGTGATTCAATACTCAGTTAACTATATTAAATTACCCATTATCCCAATGAACAGGCACTAAACTCAAAACAAAACGCCTTGAGCCCTCTGGCCACACAGATGTGCCTCCCCATCCTGGTCAGAGGACACTGGTTCACATTTCATGTGGACTCTTGGCAAGATGTTCTGGAAAGGGGCTGCGTGCATCAGGTCACATACTTCTAAAGACCAGAACAAAGAGAGAAGAAGGTCACATTAGGTAGTTTATCTCACAGCAAAGATGGACAAAGAAATCAGTGCTGAAAACAAGGCACATCTTTGTCACTTAGTGTAAAATAAATGGAGTCTCCGGGCTGGTGGAAATGTTCTCTGCTGTCCACCGAGGTAGCTGCCGGCCACCTGTGGTGATCAAGTCCTTGGAATGTGGCTGAGGAACTGAATTTTCAGTTTTCTTACTTTTGACTAATTTCAATGTGGACACATGCAAACCCAGCCTTGAACGTGGCCTTTACTTTCCAGCACTGACAGCCGTCCCTGCACAGGCAGAAAGAAGGCACTTCCTGTGCAAACAGGGCAGGAGGCAGGAGGAAGGGATGGCACCAGTGTCCCCAGAGCCCCAAAGTTCTGAGAAGTGGCCCTGAACGTGCTGCTGGGTCACCAGCTTCTTTAGAGAGGTGATGACACCCTACACCATGCACGGCCCATCCACTCTCCAGGAGAACCCAATGTGGAGAAAAATTTACTTCCAGCATCACAGGGGTGACAGAACTCCCAAAGCCCCACCGTGCATCCACAGATGGTCAAGCACAGGGCGCCCTTCCCAAGTCTGGGGCCCACAAACAGGAAGGCTCCCCTGACTGGTGCCTTCACCTCAGGGCAGAAGATGAGCATGAGTTTCTGCACCTCCTACTCTGCACCTAACCTGAGAACATAAAGCAGGTTATTAAACAGAAATCAGAGAGTCAAAGCATATGACTGCCAAGAGTTTCCCTTGAGGAGCTCCCCCAAGGTGACAGCAAAGCTAAGACCAAGAGGAGGGAGAGAAGGCTTTCTGTCCCCAACAGGTGAGGGTCCTGTTGTCACCTAACAGACACCTAATGCAGCGGTCAGCAGCCATCCCCGGCTCCACCAGAACCCCCCAGAGGGAGGCTGACCCCCCAAGCTCCTGGTCACCTGTGCCTGAATCCTGTGCACAGAATACATGTGACAGGTGCACTCAGAGCACCCACATGAGCTGTTCCTGGGCCTCCTCTAGAAGTGTGTATGTGTGGCAGGGTTGGGGTGGGACATGCTCAAGGAAGGAGAGCACCGGATTGTGAGGCACAGCTTGCAAACAGGAACGAGGGTGGTGTCTGTGGGAGCCTATGCATCTACAGAAAGGTAGAGGAATGTCACCACTCATGTGCTGTGGTCTCCAGGACATATTTACTGGCAAGCGAAAAATGCAAAGTGGAGACGAGTGATCGGCCAGCCTGCGCCAGCAGGGCAGGAGGGCATTTGGAAGGTGACTGATGCAAGAAAGTGGCCCAGCCAGTGGGTGGCATCACGGGGACAGTGCCACACAGACAGGGGTCTCTACCGGTGGTAAAGCACCTGCCTACCAGCGGTGGCCCTCCAGACGGGCCATCCAGCCATCTATGCTGCTTCCTGCTGCCACAGCCAATGAGCTCAAATTTTTGCCCCCAAACCAAACCACAGAAAGAGGGTGAGTGGCTATAAAAGTCAGCATTAGAAACAAGCAGGCAGCAATGTGGGTGGATTTGGAGAGTGTCATTTTAAGTGAAATAAGCCAGGAAGAGAAAGAAAAACACCATATATCATTCATATGTGGAATCTAAGACACTAATGAACTCATCGACAAAACAGAAACAGACTCACAGAGTTAGTAAACAATCTTTTATTACTGGTGGTGGGGAAATAGGGGCTGAGAAGGGATAAATTTAGAAGTTTGAAATTTGCAAATATTAACTATATATAAAAATACTTAAAACAAATTTCTGTACAGCACAGGTAATTATACTCAATATCTTCTAATAACCTTTGGTAAAAAAGAATATAAAAATGAATATATGTATGCAATGCATGACTGGGACACTGTGCTGTACACCAGACATTGACACACTGTAACTACACATCAGTTAAAAAAAAACAAAACACAGCAGTGTAAAACTATTGTAAAACAAAAAGTTTAACAAGTATACACACATACAAGTTAAAAAGAATAAATTACATTACCAAAAATTTCAGGTTGGGTTTAGACGGCAGAATTTGAAAAACAAAATAAAACAACCCTTCTCCAGAAAGCAGAGATTCAGAGCCAGATCAACACCTTTGGTTACTGAACAACTTCCCGGTGCCACCCAGGGCCACCAGAACCCTGGGGCCTCACCACAGGCACGGTGTCCCCGGCAGCTGGGGGATGGCGAACCCATTTGTCTAATTTGTGGCAATTTGAAGGCCACATCCACCCTTAACATCTCTATCTATATTAGTGGGAGCCCACATGGATGCCAAATGTACTTTGCCACCACTTTCCTTGGAGACACGAAAATCACCACCAAGGAGAGGTCAGTGTCTGGAGTCTGGATGTGATGGGATGGAGTGCGAGGAGCCAGGCATCTTCCACCTTCCAAATTCCACCCGGTGGACCAACTGGAAGACATTACCTCTATTTCTAGAAGGACCAAAGCAACAGTGCAGAATTCCAGGCTGGAGCTGAGGAGGCTGCACTCGGCTTAGCTGCAGGCCGTCTTTTTATCTATGTTTCAGAAGCAGCCATCCACTCATAAGTCAAAGCTTTAAGATCAACTGACAGCTATTCATAACATCTTTTCTAGATGCCCAGTGCTATGTTCCTCACTCAGGGGAGTCATTACACAGTGCAGACTAGAGACCCAGGTGTCACAAGGAAGGAGATACCAAGGATGTGTGTCCGTGGGGCAGCGGGGCCCAGCCCTCATCCACCTCCTGAGAGCTGGAAGGTCTGTCCAATGTGGGGGCCGGTCTCCCAGGGCTGGGGGGCCTGTGAGAGTCCCAGACACCTCAGAAAGGCTGTGCTTGTGTCCAGGGATAAACAACGAGAATTTAAGGGTCTGGGCAGGTAAGGATCTCATCGGTCCCAGATTTCTCTTTTCCAAAGTTTTAATTTTTTTAAGTATTTTTCATTACTTTATTTATTTATTTATTTATATTTATTTTTGTGGCGAGGTAACTAGGTTTATTTATTTATTTTACTGGAGGTGCTGCGGACTGAACCCAGGACCTCGTGCGTGCTAAGCACCCGCTCTACCACTAAGCTATACCCCTCCCCTCTCTTTTCTGAAGTGTCTAACACAGGATCACACTCCTTCCAGAAGCCAACAAATGTCCAGGTGCTGCCCTGACAACTCCTTTCAGCTGATGAGAGATGAGTTCTGCCCCTCCAGCTTCAAACTCCTGTGGGTCCATGATTATATTTTCCTCCTGTGGAACAGAATATAGTTATTTTATTGTATTATTGTGCTATATTACATTACATTATACTGTAATGAGATATACTAAGATTATTTTATCATCAAGGTTACCCATTTGTAGGTTAGTCACCAGTGAACCCAACCCATCTTCAGTTATTTCAGACAGAACAATGAAAAGTCAGCAAGGAAACATTTGCTGAAGAAAATCAATCATCTGAAAACTAGAATTTTTTAAAAACTAAAGGGTAGTGATTTACAAGTTGCATTAGTTTCATGTGTATAGCAGAGTGACTCGGTTATACATGTATATCTCTGTTCTTTTCCAGATTCTTTTCCATTATCGGTTATTACAAGAGACTGAATACAGTCCCCTGTGCTGTATGGTAGGCCCTTGTTGGTTATGTATTTTAGATGTATCCGTGTGCATCTGTTAGTCCCAAACTCCTAATTTAGAAGTTTGTTTCCATAATTATTTTTTGTTCATACAAGGCATCCTTGACATTGTCTTTTTTGTAAAGGAAAAGCTTTTGACAGTTAATCTTATCTCCTAAAAGGGCAGCTGGACCAGAAGAGATACCAGCCTCAAAGGGGTCCCCGCCACCAGCCCGATCAATCCCACAGGGCGGCCCCACCCTGCCCTGGGGCCAGTGACCGAGGGGCACCTTCAGGCCTGGACACACATGGACGAGGCTGTGCTTTATGTGTGTGTTCAGGAAAAGCCACACGTGAGGGGAAATTTCCTGTATTTAACATTTCAATCTCATGATAAGTGATTACTATTTAAAGGAATATTCCCTAACTTACTTGGTTGTAAAACATTCACATATATTTAGGGCAAAGATTCAGCTCTCCCTCAGCTGTCCCTGGGGCAAGGCTGCCCTGGACACCAGCTCCTCAGGGAGACACACGCAACCTCCCCGCCACCCGTGCTGCAGGCCAGGGTGGCCATGCGAGTCACAGGGGGCAGGACAATGAGGGCCTGGGGATCCCCTCTCTCTGGAAAGGGTCTCCTTGGAGCAGAGCAGCAGAAGGAAAGCTGCAAGATGTGGATCCTGACCATAGGTTGTACCCAGCACACCTTGATTTTTGCAGACACAGGTGTGAGGCGGCCAGTCCCATGGCACAGCCAGCCCCTACAGGCCCGGCAGTCTGACTGTCATGCCCAGCACAGCGTACAGGGCACCCTGGTCTCGGTCATTGCAAAACACAACCCTGCCCCTGCCAAGCTGCCAGGGCCCTGGAGACAAGAGACTGCTTTAAGAAGCAACAGAGCAGGAGGAGAGGGGACAGCTCAGGTCATAGAGCATGTGCTCAGCATGCACAGGGTCCTGGGTTCAATCCCCAGCACCTCCATTTAATAAATAAATAAATAAATAAAATAAGATAAAATAAAAATAAAATAAAAATAAAACAAAGACAATCAAATTGAGATCTATAACAAGCCCAAGGTCACACAGCAATTAGAAGACAGTGCCAAGGAGACAAATTTGGTTTCAATCTTCATAACTTTATAGAATAATTTTACTACCCTCATCATGAACAAGGTAAGTTACTGGTTCACACTTTTGCTATGACAAAAAAAAAAAAAAAAAAAAAAAAAGAAAAGAAAAGAAAAAAAATTATCTAAATATAGCATATAATAGGGATCTTTTAAACCAGTTTAAAATCTAAGCTGACATCTACCTTGAAGATGTGGAAAAACATGTAACAAAATAATACAGAAGAATGTACTTCTTATACACTAAATATATATATTTGATTTCCACAGCTAGTGATTGAAACTGGCACAGCTTCCCCTACAGGAGCCCATGCCGGTCTCCAGCTCCTGCACTACTTGGCTCCGTCAGATGCCACAGAATTGCCTGCTCCCACGTGTGGAGTCTGCACCTACTTAACTGAGATCTGTTCCTATACCTTAGCAACCAGTCAAAAGCTCAAAAAGTAGGGACCAATGCAGCTCTAACACCAAATCTCACTGATGCACTTAAATATTCACTCCCCTCCTCAGCCACGTCTGAATAGACCCTGGCCTCTGATCTACTCATATTTGTAACTTATCTCCCCTTTGATACAGACCTGATGCCCTAGTTCCAAGATGCCTACTTGTCTACTCCAGTTCCTAATCGGCTACCCTATTCCTGACCCCTGTTACTGGCTAGACTCTCCCAGGTTCCACCAACCTATGGAAATATGTGCCCTAATAAACGCTGGCAATATCATTGCTTCTATAAGAACAAGCACGAACCAAGAGACATCATGAGCCAAGCAAAGGAACACCAGACACAAATATGAATACAAGGTTTTGTGTTTCTTGCAAATCAACGTGCAAATCCTACAAAGGAAACCTGGCCCAGAATCTACAGACTTTTCCATAAATGATAAAGCATTCTCCATTATGATCTCATTCAATTCCCATACTTCCCAAACAATATTCTTTTACTTGAAGTATTACTGTATTACTTGACAATAATACTGGCACCCTCCCCACTTTTATCTTCCTCAAGACTATCCAGGTATCCCCAGAAGCAGGAGTATATCCCATAATTACCCCCAAAACATCTTGTGAAAAACATCAACCCTAGTGGAGAGCCCTGCCTCTCCAATGCCCCTTGTGTTTCACAAACACAAGCTTTAAATGACCAGGGGGAAACCTGTCACAGCTGTCTGAAAATTGCACAGCATTGGCAAGACTTCAGCAAGCATACACGCCTGCTCAGCCAGAAGCCAGGTCTCCAGCGATGCTCCTGATTAGAGGAGCTACTTAAGAAGACTAGTGTACGTGTCTGTGTCCCAGTTGCAAATGAAAGGCTGAGGAGTCTAAATTAGGGAGATGAAATTCTTAAGGCTGAAAATGTACCAAGCAAAGCAAGATTTAAAAGGTTCTAGACAGTCAAAGCTCATGACAAATAACTGGCCTCCGCTCTCGCCCAACTGCAGTCCCCTTTTCCCACAACAGCCAGAGGACTAATGTTGAAGTGAAGTCATATCATGTCAGTCTTCTGCTCAAAACCTTCCAAAGGTTTCCCAGCTGCTCGAAGTCCTAGCCATGGCGTACAAGGCTGACATGATCCTTACAGGAGGCTGCATTTCCCCCACTCCACTCCCGTATCTGTCTCACCTTACCTTCTGCCACTGTCCCCTTACTCTGCAGCCACATGAGCCTCAATGCCTGTCCCTCTGCCTGGACCGTCCTCCCCCAGAGCAGCGCTGGCTGCCACACTTCATTCAGACATCTACTCAATTTCTTCACAAGCTGCCTCTCATTATCCTGTCTGAAAGCCTATGTCCCAATCACACTCCTTCTAGCCCTGCTTTGCCTTCCTTCACACTATCATTTATTGACACATCCCTCCACGACCTGAATGTAAGTTCCATAAGAGCATGGACTTAGATTTGTTCTGTCATGTACCCTCATTACCTAGGACAGAGTAAGAAAGAAAATAGGGGCTCAGTAAATGTCTGCCATAAGAATTAAGGAATCCACTTACTGGTCCATGGAAATATCTGTTTTCATTTATATTTATTAAAAAAAAGCAGCCTATACCTTGCTGATAAGACAGCCATGCATCAATTATCAGGAAATGTGATCCTATGATACTCATCCAAGAAGTATCAGAATGTCTAATAGGTCTAGCATTTGCAAAGTGCAATTTGTTAAAAATAAAATTATTATAGATCTATTCACTAGATAAGGTTTTAAAAAAATCTTCCACTGATGCTATGAGCGCATTTCAGATACCGGTCTCTGCAACTACCCATGCAACTTTCAGCACCATTTTGTGTGACTTTCTGGACGGCATTGTAACTGTCATACTGCTGTTGCAACTAAGTTTTTCAATAACCATGGAAGTACATGGTCAACGTCTTACTTCATATTTCAATAGTTTAGCAAGCACTAGCTTTTATTTATAAGTAGAACTAAACTGCATGGGTTAGAACCCCAGCTCTGCCACTTACTAGCTGAGTGATCTTGGACAAGTTACCTCCCTCTTTGTGCCTCACTTTCCCTGTCTGTAAAATAAGTGAAATGGCAGTATCTGTACCTAATAGTGTTGTTACCTGGATTAAATGAATTAATGTGCTTACAATAGCATACAGTGCCTAGCAGGTAAGAATTCAGTAAATTATGGCTTAATCAATCAATGAATATACTATCTCATTTAAACCTCAAATCAACCATATAAGACAAGTACAATTAATCTTAAGATGAGGCACGGAGATGTTAAGTAACCCAACCAAGAGTACAAAACTTCCTTCTAGCACTAACATTCTGTGAGTCCAAATTTACCCCAAAATGAAAAGGGTTTTTTAAAATAAGGTTTCATGTCAATAACATAGTCAATTTTACACCTTTTATTGGATAGAATCAGATAACCATGAAGACATTCTACATTTCCCTTTGGTCTAATTTTTGCAGGGAATGATAACTGCTAAGTGTTTAAAAAATATTTTTTTAATAGGAAGACATAGTAGTTGAGAAAAAGCAATTAAGTTTTTATAGAGAAAATTCTAACCCATTCAGCCTAAGTAATTTTTTTTAATTAATAGGGAATAAAAAAATACTCAACAGGGAAACAAACCTACAAATCTAGGAGTAAAAATAATAAAACAATGAACAATGAAAAAAATGAATATTCTATTGTAGTCCCTGAATACAGACCTGGAGCTGCTTTTATCACTCGGATACATTACCCAAGCAGGGCAACAGGAACCACAGGGAACAGACCAGGAAAGACTCAAAGGATGCTGAACTTTAACTCCTTTTCTCCCTTCTGCTAAAGCATATAACACTCACTGAGGATGTCCTAATCATGTAAAGTCCTCAACAACGGAGAAAACAGATCTGTTTCCTGACAGTGATGAAGACAAAATCCAGTTAACCGAGACTACAGTAACACGGTAGTGATCTGACATCAAAGGAAAATGACAGGTTCCACTGAGGAAACTTTCTAGATAACTGAAGTTTATCTATGTGTCAGATACCTTTCCACTTGGACTAGTACTGGGTTTTGTTTGTTTGTCTGTCCTCTACTTTAGCATCTTCTTGAGCCAGGCTCATCCTTACTAATATCTTTATCCTAAGAGGTCATAATACTATGATAACCTCTAGGCTATTGCCTTATTGTGCCATTGTTCTTATATAAAATGCTCCATCCTGCAGGGTAGTTATTTGTCAATGTCTCTTTTCTCTACTATGACATTATCTATACATAAAAAGCAGACCAACAGCATTTTACTTTCCAGTCCTTAGTTGTAATCACCAGAAATCTGCATAAAATAAATTCACATGGTGCCTAGTACCTACAAGCTCCATGGGAAATTTGAACATCCCCACACTTAAAAAGAGAAAACAATCTTTTTGGTTATGTAAGGACAATGCCCTTAAACTTGTAAGAAGCAAACTGAGGTATTTAAGGGTATGAAATTAGGAGTTCAAAACAAAAAAACAATATATATTAAGAGAGAGAAAACAAATGTGGCAAAAGATAACCTTTAGTAAACTTAGGTAAAAAGTATATAGATGTTCATTGGACTATATATATTACCAACCTTTTAGAAAATATAGAAGTTTTTAAGATAAAAAGTTAGGGAAAAACAAACATAGTATATCAAGCAAATGCCTATGTGTAAAACTGGCAGAATAATAATTAGATTGTACCTGTGATATGGAGAAAACAGATAACTAATTTTCACAGTTAAAAGAAAAACCAGGGGAGGGGGGAAGTAAAGCTACACCAAAAACTCACCGACCTACACACACACAGGAATAAGAGGAAAATGGCCAGCAGACACTAAGCAGAAAAAACAGAACTTGATCTCCTTGCCACTGGAGAGCTTAGCAGGTCTATTCTTTTTTATAATTTGAGAAAAGCATTTTATTTCCTGTAACTTTTTTGAAAGACACCAGGATACTGGTATTTACTAAAGGTACTGCCATTAAAAAATGTTTTTTTTCCCCTGATGTCTTTTGTGAGTACTTGATCACAAAATTACATAAGGGATTACTTTTCTAATAGATACTTTTGTAAAAGATAGAACCCATATCTCACCATCCAGAGATTTATTACCTGTCCTCAGCTTTTAAAAAATGAATACATATATAAATTTATCTCTGGCAAAACTGAAATGGTATTGTGTATAAAATGTTTCTGTAAGCTGCTTACCCTCTCTTAATTGCAAACACTTTCTAACATCAAAAACGAAAACAACCAAAAACCTTGCAAAGAACTTGACCGACCAAAAGCCAAATGGCTCAAATACTCTAAGCACAAAGAGCCTCAATTATGCTCTGATTGTAAAATGATCCAACCTTCTTACAGAGGCAGAATCTAACAAACTCATTATATTTTTTAAAGCATATGTTTCTTAGAGGCAGTTAAGTTTTTAAGAGCATGAATTCTGGAGCCAGACTGAACACATTCAAATCCTGGCTTCCCCAGTTAATAGCTAAAGGGCTTTTCTGACTTGGATAGCTTACCCTCCCTGATCCTGTTCCCTCATTTATAAAATGAGAGTAACAGAGCCTTACAGAGATGTTGTGGAATGTGAGTTGATACACCCTAACCTGGGCATTTGGTGTATCAACTCCATCCAGAAACCTGGCATACAGTAAGTATGCCCTAAGTGCCAGCCCTTAGGGTTATTTCTCATGTTCCATCAGGAGACAGCATCTTGCTTCCCAGGAATGCCTGCAAACAAAAGCTTCCTTCCTAACTCCTAAATCTAAAGCCTACGATCTTCTGTTCTGATCTAAATTAAATGTAACAGGGCAAAAAACATAGAATGAACATGCCATTGACATCAGAGGAGAAGAGACCATCCGCACAGCTTACTGACGGTGGCTCAGTGCCATCTTTGTGTGGGAGAGCAATATTACATAAGAAACAAAGTGAATCATGTTCCTTTTCTATGAAAGAAAGTTGATCAGACAATATTATGAATAGAGGAAGAAAATCTGCAAAAATCTTTTGACATCACAGATCTTCGTGTTTACAGGAAAACTCAATTTACAATATATGAGACGATCTGTAAGAATAAGCTAAGGCTGGCACATTCCCATTCCTCAGGAAAAATCACTTGTAATTGAGGTGTTCTGTACAGCCTTTTCACTTGTGCAATTTAAAAACCAGATAACAAGAGCATTTTCCCCAACATAAAATTGTATTTTCTTCCTAAGGAACTTGAGACATCAACCATGTCTTAGGCATCACACTGTGCTGACCAAGGCTTCTAACATTTATGTATTCACTCTGATCTTAAAGAACTAAATTCCATTAACAAAGCTGTTCTCTTGTAGGACAAAGGCAGATTTCAAGGAACAGTCTTGTCTTATGTTTCAGCAACATACTTAAGTGCCTTTACTGCTGCAGTCTTGGAGAAGCGACTTCTACAATGCGATTTTAAACCTAGCTACATTATCTATTTCTTCATTAGAAACTAGTCAAATTATTTTCTACAAATATCTACACCAAAGAGCTACAAGTGAAAGTTCAAGATAGGAGAGTGTGTCTACAGTTATACGCATATTCCAACCCACCCACTTTTTCAGACAAGCTAGTCTCTAAGAATTAAAACTAATACAGTTAGCTGGCACAAAGTGAAATAATAAACTATAAATTATAAACTAAATCAATCACAAAGGACATAAAACATCGATTTAATACTGAATGTATTAAATTACATCCACTTATGAAATATAACTTAAAAATCCAAAAGTGGAAACATGTACATAATTTAGATTTCCACACTAATTTGAAACTCCTGTACACCATTTCAAGTAAGTGCAGACACAAGGAGAGACATTAGCGACCCACATAAAGGACTGTAACTTTCAACCATCTAACATACACACTCACACACACACACACACACACACTCACACACACACACACAATGGCTCTGGTCACTCCCCCAATGTTGATATCTGTCTATCCCACATCCTGCAGTATATCCTAAACCCACCCTCATGACCTCACCTTTCTCCCATATTGCACCTCAAACCATCTGCCTCTGTCTCTTTCCAGGAAATCTGGATGTGTAAATAAAACAATTCTGCCAAAAATGTTACAGATGAAAATAAGGGGAGAGAGGGATGGAGTTATGAGAAAGATATGAAGATTTTTTAGGACTTCCGAGTTAAAATTTTGAGGAAAATAAATTGTGAAAAGTTGAAGCTGAGTAGAACTAATTGTGAAGATAGATTTGCAGAGTAAGTTGCTGCTTAAGTGCCTTAAAAATCTTCCTCCACAGAAACTAAAACCCTTCTAATCCAGGCTCTTCTGGGTTAACAAGCAACTGGCTTGGTCTGGTTTTGAGATAATCCCCATGGGCCATCATTCCATCACTGCTATAAATTAACAGAATCAGATATTCTTCCCAAACACAAGCTCAGAGATGAAGAGAAGCACGGGCAACCCTGGAAAGCAGACGCCACTTGTTCTGACTGCAGTGCCTGAGCGCTGGAAGAGGGAGGCTTCACAGGGTAAGGATACGGGAAGCTTACACAACTGGAGTAATCAGTTAAGACAGCAAGCCGTGGGAAATAACAACAATGCAAAAAAAGACAAAGAAGACAGTGACAACAGTGACAAATCTCTGCTAGGGCGAGGTTTCTCAACCTCAGCACCGCAAACATTTTGGGGCAGATAATTCGTTGTTGCTGGGGACTGTCCTATGCATGTAAGCTGTTTACCAGCATCTCTGGCCTCTAGGCACTGGGTGCTGGGAGCACCCCTCCAGCTGTGACAACCAAACCGCCTCTCCACCTCCTACAAGTGCTGCGGGCTCTGCTCTGCATATACATTTTTAAATACAGGTTAATTTCTTGAAGGATACAAAACTTTATAAATACTATGATGTAAACTCATAACAGGCATTTTAAAAGACTGAATGATGAATATTAAAAAGTGATAAAATCATATTGGAGAAGGAATTAGGAATTTTTCAATTCTATTAGATGATGTTTGGTAATGATGTTCCAGTATTTCAACTTCTAAAAATACATTTATTTATCCGTATTTTCTAACCGATGGATTCCAAAAGAAACTAGGTCTGGAAACAGCATGATTTTAACAATATTTGCAAAGCACTTTACAGTTTCTTCACCATTTTTACAAACTTAACCTACTTAATTCTTAGGAAAAGAAGCAGTGTATAAATACCCCACTCAATTCCCAAGTATACGATTCTACCTGTGTTCTTTTGAAAACTAAATCCAAAGTTCAAAGTTCAAAGATGTGTATGTGTGTATCCTTTGCCATCAACAATGCAAGAAGAGATGAATGAAAAGGTAATTCTGCTCCACAAATCATACATATACATTTGCCTCCAATGCAGAGATCACAGTTTCCTCCACCTTGTCTGTGAAACAGGAATTACAATTCACATATAATCAATGGTATCAAGCATATTCTTGACCTGAAGTGTCTAATTCCAACTTAAGGAGAGTAAATATATACCTGTAAAGGAGAAATATAATTGATAATGTATCTTTACATCTAATTTCTCCCCTCCTCTCCAAATTCACCAAACTTCTACCTCCCAACTATCTGGACCAAAGCTTCCCAAATGACTAGGCACAGGTTACTGAAGGACTGTGCAAAGTTTTAACCAACCCCCAACAAAAGTATTAGCTTGCAAGTAGGATAAAATCGGGCTTTGACACAAACCCCAACCTATAACCTCCTATCTGGATTCAGAATTTTAGACATTTTCAACTTCAAAGACTGAGTTCCTCAAAGTTTTATAAAATCAGACTCTTCCCAAAACAACAGCGTCTGTGGTCCAAATTCAACCCAGAGAGTGAGCCCTCAAGAAATTTTGATAATTTCACATTAAACATTTGCCAAGTTTGACCAGTTTTTCTTCCATGTAATGTCTTGTTCTACTCTTATTTATTCCTGCAATCACTACCTTAATCCAGGACTCAATCACCCAGTTCATCCAGCAGCTAATGTATTTCCTATTGTATTATATCCCAACTGCTCAACCAACCAAAATTCCAAATACTCTGCCTCACGGTTATCGTGGCCTGTTACGTGAATAATCAGAGTCGCAGTTACCATGGTCCTGTTAGCATCTCCCCTTATTTCCTGCCTTGGATTCCGCACTCCAGGCAGGTAAACCTGCACGCTCCTCACTAGACTCCATGCCATTCCCTGCTGCCTCAGAAAGCTCCCCCCAGCTGGCTGATGTCCTTCCTGCTGAATAAATTCTCATTTCAACTGCAGCTAAACACATAACTGGAACTCTAGTTTTAGGTCTTGGCATTTCTGTCTACTCCGACAAACTGTGTTTTTCACGTCTCTTCCCCCTCCAGGCAGTGGCGTCATGACTCCTGGAGTCACAGACACACCAGAAAGTCTGGGGACTGAGCAGCAGAGCCCTCCCTGCGCACGTTCCCACTCTGTTGAGTTGGAACCGCAGTAGCTTCGGGATGAATTCACCCAACAGCAAAAGGAACGCGCACTCCCTGAGAACTGGTCTCAGCGCTGCTGCTGCCTCAGCCCGGCCAGGACAGGACTGGCCCCACGAGCACCGAGCCGAGGCCTGCGCGCTGCCGGGCGGCAGGGCCACAGCCTCCCGGGGATCTGACTGGGGGGGGGCCGCCCCGCGCTTCCCATGCGCCCTGAGCACGGCTTCCTCCCGCTGCTGTGCAGCTGGGCCGCTCAACTACGTGAGGGCTAGCCCTGCTGGGGTTTCATTCAGAACAAGCAGACTTCAGAGTTGCTAGGAGAATTAGCAACAATCATTCAATAAATCAAATCCTTCTTTAAAAAAAAACCCGGGGGCTGTTTGCCCAAGCATGTCACACAGACTTGCTCATGTGAAAACACAAAACACAAATCAAGTCCTGCAGCCTGGAGTGAGTGCCCTGCGACTTGGGGCTTGGACTTGAAGGCACCGTGTGTTTCTCTGTTCACAGCCTTTCGCACCTACAATTTGTTTCCTGCAACTAGTGGCCACATAGGCCTCTCATTAAACTTTGTGTTAGCAGTTATAGCCAGTGACTGCCCTTGCCCTGCCCCCAAATCTCTCCATGTAAACAAACTCCATTTTTTGATACCCCATATAGACTGCATTTGAAGCTAGGCCACCCTAAATATATACCTCTAACTTTGGCAAAATTTTCCAGACCATTAGAATGTAGTAAAATTCAAAGATGAACAAGAAACTTCACTTCATGTGAATCATGGTCACCAAACCTGTAATGTAAAACACAGCAGCGACTTACTACAAACTAACAGCAAAACAGAACATCCAGAGCCCCTGTCATCTACCTCGTGCTTAATCTTTCCTTTAAATACAGAAAGTACTTTTTCTTCACTGATAATTTACATTTCTGGAGAGCATATTACAATCAGACATTTTAGGCTATGTTTAATATCAATAACCTAGTGTATTAGTTTAGAGCCAGAGTACTCAGGATTCAAATCTCAGAAATGATCTACCCGAAGCCTAAGGAATGTGCATTTTATTTGCTGTGTCTTTCTGGTTATTCATCAGTTTCTTCTCTCCATCCTACTTTGCTTCACTTTAACTAATACATCATCCCAGTTACTTACAAAGTAACAGGGCAATCTCAACACTAAACTCTACACAGCCAAAACAGGTGTTTAAAAAAAAAATGACTAAAGCTCATATATCTTACTGCACAGAAGATTCAGAATTTATTTATTCCACTTAACAGGCAAATGTCAAGTATGATTACTTTCCCCACAGAAATTATATTAGAAACAGTTAAATCAGAAGGTGACATCCTCAAGGTTGCAGGAAAATCAGGAAATTTAAATAAAAAGTTGGAAATAGTATTAAAACTAGATACAAGAATAAGAAACACCATCATCTAGTGTAAATTTAGAATGCCCATTCAGTTGTTTCTGGAAAAATAAAAAACAGAAACTACAAGAGAGCTGAAAACAGTAAGTCGTTCTTATACTAAACTTCAAACATTTAAGAAAAGATTAAACTCAGTCCACCTTAGGGACACAATAAGTATGTAATACATTTCAGAAAAACTTCCATCAAAAACAAACAAAGTTTTTAAGTCTGGTCCCAGAGACTTGTTACACAGCAATCTTCTCTTTGCCAAACCCGTCATCTACCAACAATGTTAGAAAAATGCTTATTGTTCAATTTCTTATTCCATTTCATTGTCTTCATTTTGAAAGCAGAGTTTATATTTATAACCCATTCTTTTAAAATTGACATTTAGTCAGTTTACAATGTTGTGTCAATTTCTAGTGTACCATGTTATACATCAGTCATACATATACATACATGCATTCCTTTTTTTTTTAGTATTTATTTATTTTAAATAAATCCTGATCACACATAGCTTTTTATATTCTTTTCCATTATAGGCCACACAAGATATTGAATCTAGTTCCCTGTGCTATACAGTAGAGAACTGTTGTTTATCTGTTCTATATAAAGGACTCAGTATCTGCAAATCTCAAACTCCAGTTTGTCCCTTCCCACCTGGTAACCATAAGTTTGTTTTCTATGTCTGTGAGTCTGTCTCTGTTTTGTAAATAAGTTCACTTCTGTCTTTTTTTTTTTTTAGGTTCAACAAATAAATGATATCATATGGTGTTTTTCTCTCTTTCTGGCTTACTTCACTTGGAATGGATAATCTCCAGGTCCATTCATGGTGCTGCAAATGGTATTATTTTATTCTTTTTTATGGCTGACTAGTATTCCTGTGTGTGTGTGTGTGTGTGTGTGTGTGTGTGTACCACAACTTCATCCAGTCATCTGTCATGGACATTTAGGTTGTTTCCATGTCTTGACTATTGTAAATTGTGCTGCTATGAACACTGGGGTGCATGTATCTTTCGAGTTAAGAGTTCTCTCTGGATACATGCCCAGGAGAGGGACTGCTGGATCACATGATAAGCCTATTTTTAGTTTTTTAAGGAATCTCCATACTGTTTTTCCATAGTGGCTGCACCAAACTACTTTCCCACCAGCAGTGCAGGAGGCTTGCTGTTCTCCACACCCTCCCCAGTGTTTATCATTCATGGACTTTTAATGGTGCTCATTCTGACTAGTGGGAGGCGATATCTCTATAACCCATTCTTAAAAGAAAAAAAGTTATTTATATGATCTTCAATCAATTTCTTTTTTTGTGAGTCTCATCCCAGTAAAAAAGTAGTGTTTTTTTTATTTGCTCACTGAGATGAAGAGATGTGGAAAAATTATAATCATCATTCTTTAGAACTTGCAAATTGTTACTATTATAAAAAACAAAGTTTTAAAAAATACCTAATAAGCTAACACTGGATTAAAAGTATTATGTATACCACAGGTTTTATTAACAAACTTTTAGGACTTCTGAATAAATTAAGAATGACAAGCAATATATTAGAAGTTGCATAAGTGGTCACAGTCCAAAAAAACGTTTTGTTTTTAAAGGTTGGAGTCATCCATGCAAGGGGAAGCTGGGGCAGAGACGTGAATGACACACCTACGAGGACTGAGGCGGGTAACAGAACATCAGTGCCGTAGGCCACGCACGTCACCAGCCAGGGTGAGGGGACCGCGCTGACTGCACACACACCCCGATCTACAAACGGCAGATACTGCCCCACCACTCTGCCCCAGAAGGTGGGAACACAGCCTACCAGTGACTGGATTTTCAAGTCATCCCTAAAAATCCAGAAATCCATAAGCCTCATTGAGAAATTTCCCAGTTTTTCAATGCTGATCACTAGTTGAAATTCAAAGACACTGCAAATCAACAAAACACATCTCTAAGATGGTCAGTCCAGAGGCCACCTTTAGGCTAAAACATGAAAACTGCTTTTAAAGAGATATGAGGGTCAATGAATAAAAAGCTCAGCCTTTGAGACCAAACGGTTTGGGTCTGAATGTGTAGTTCACCACTTAGCAGGTGCATGATGATAGAAAAATTATTTCTTTAAGCCTGCTTCTTCAAATGGAACACTCTCATAATTGTTGAAAAGTGACACTTTGAACACAGTACCAGATACACAGCAGACATCACAGAAGTGTCCCTCACCCTGACTGCCCCAGCCTGCAAGTCTGTAGGATAATTTAAAAGATACCAGATCATAAACACCCTGGAACACTTTAAACAAGTTATAAAAAGGAGATCAGAAAACTGAGAGGTGCTTTGATGCCCACTTCCCTCAAACCCTGCTACTCAGAGAGGCCCTGCACATACATAGGGAAGGCACTGTTAATGTAGGGGATGAAATGGGCCTTCTTAAAATGAGACCGCTAACTGGAGTATCAATCTCAGTTAAAAAGCTGAAGAGTCCGAGCCCCTTAAAGCTAAAGACAAAAAAAGGCTTTCTTATTAATTTCACAGGCCCTTACTTGCTGGTAGAAGTGAAACAGCTTAAGCTTTGATACTTTTGTAACTTTTGGCCAAACTTCCAGGAAACTTATTTCTATATAATGCCTGGAGCAAAGCATTTATACCAGATTTTTCAATGTAAAAAACCTGTCATAATCTAAAGTTCATTTAAAGTATGACTTCATTAAACCAAAACATTATGGGACTAAATTTACTGCTACAGTTAAAATACCTTTTGACCACTCATACACACCAATTAATTTTTTTTTAGGAGAAAAAGACAATAACTCATTAACATATGATTTTTAAAAAGTAAAACACATACATAGAAATTCATTAGGCTACACCTAATCATGATACTTCTGATACATTTCTAATGTGGTTACAAATAAGAAAGAAAAGCACTTCTATATACGTGAGCCCATGTCTATATAGACACTGAACTCTAGAAAGTTCATGATGTCTTCCTACAAACACAGCACAGGCTGGGGCACGTGCTAGAACTGGAGGCACTAGGGAAGTTTAAGTTTTATGACTCTAAACACATGAATTCTCCTTTCCAGCTTCCCCCTCCTCACATTAAGTGCAAGAAAAACTAATGCAATATAGAGATTGACAAATTGGATGGGGGAGCAACTGAAAAAGGATTCAGTACCTAAAAATCCACTACGATGTCTCCTTATGGACACAAACATATCCATCCTCTCATATGAGAACCTGAATGTGTTCTATTCTACACATCACCCTCATATAAACTCCTTACCAACTGGACCATAAATAGCTCTGACTTGTAGATAAAAATACTATATATTAAATAAAATCACATCAAAAACTAAGTAGCCTTTTAGCCAATATTTAATGCAAAATGATACTTTTAAGATGACTCTAGAGTTCTGAATTTAGAAAATTTTTGTTTAACAAGGGTCTTAGCCCACGAAGATAAAAAGTAAACTTAACTTTTTTCTTCAATCATCAGGCTACACCAGTTTCTATTCTCACTGTTTCACATTTGAAAAGCAGAGGCTGTCATACATACCACTGCTTATCAGTAGTTTAAACTGCCTCACGTGGTTTGTCTTATTTTCCACTTCATAGAAATCAGTGTCTAACAAAAAGTGAAAACGGACACAGAAGTGATTTGTTAGAAGCCGTATGTAGAACGTAAATACAGACATTAAAGAAAAGGCCCTATAGAGGGTCTGCAGCTACAATAGTTTAAGCTAAACGCCTCCTAGAAGCTCCTAACTTGAAACATTTCTCTGGCAAATGAACACCGCGAGTGCAAAGCAGAAGTCTACCTACAAAGCATCATCCAGACCAAACAGAAGACAGGACAAAGCTAAGCGTGGCTCCGCAGTCAGACGGTTAAAGGGACAAAGGAAAGAAAGGCAACAATCATGACATGGAATATGCGGATATTTTCTAAATTACCAAATTAGTCTATAAGCATCCAAAGCATTCAGGAGAAAATTTCAATCCAAAGCTTTTAAACACACTTTGAGGTCTTTAAGCACACTACGGGGAAGTCAAAAAGCTAACCCTGAAATAAAGCACTTTGCACACCACCACATGATGCAGCTGGTCCTGGAATACACTGGAAATAACAGTCATCTTCAAAACCCGAGTGATCAAGAAATTACATGCTTTTAGCAAACTTTAACGTCAGCTGGGGGGTGCAGGGCTGCCACTGTTCTCACAATCCACTAGCTGCAGTAAACGTCTCCTCCACCTGCGAGCTTAAGAAAACTCTTCAAGTTGGGTCACCCAGGGGCCATCCCTCTAAAAGACTCAAAATAACGCAGCCTACAGAGCAAACAACATTTGGAACCGGCGTTATCTTCCTCCCCCCAACCCTCTCCCCTGGGCAGCAGAATGTTTTTACTGACCATAAACACAGCCTCTTGCTCTGTCTCCGCAAACCCCGGGCGGGGGCGGGGCGCTGTGCGGAGCAGCGGCTGCCCGGCTCGGACACGCAGGACGCCGCTGTCGCCCCTCCGCCGGCGGCCCCGCCGCGGAGCCGGCTCGGTTCGGACCGTCGCGCCCGTGAAGATCGGCACAGCGGCCCGGCCGGCGGCGCGCAGTCCCCCGGCCGGCGCCCTGGGCGGCGGCTCCGCGCGGCGCAGCGGCTCCGGAACCGGCAGCCGGGCGGGCGCTGGGGGCGGGAGCTGGGGTTAGGGGTTGACAATGTCTTACTTTGCACTAACTTTTTTTTTTTTTTTAACATTTTTTTTATTGATTTATAATCATTTTATAGTGTTGTGTCAAATTCCAATGTGCAGCACGATTTTTCAGTCATACATGGACATACACACACTCATTGTCGCATTTTTTTCTCTGTGAGCTACCATGACATTTTGTGTACATTTCTCTATGCTATACACTATAATTTTGTTTATCTATGCTACGATTTTCAAAATTGTACTTGGCACTAACTTTAATCCTAAGAGTTATGCCCCTCTTGGGGTCTCACAGATCTCCTAAGAACCTTTACTAGATTGCTGGTTACTCACTGGTGGGCATTTGAAAACAATGATACAATATAAAACTTGAAAGCAATAATGAAAATCAACCATATTATTTGATATATAAAATACTGAACTAGGAAAAATATATGTTAAGAATAAGGGCAATAACATGATGGTGTGTATAGCACTTTATGAACAACTAGGGCTGAACACATTTTTTAAAAATTTATTCTATATTTCATTGAATAACAATCTTGTGGCTTGAGTTTGCTCTTTGTGTATGACGGATGTCTCATTTTTAACAATGCTGCTGTAAACACAGATTGATGAAATTGGGTCTAGGCTATGCAAATGTCCACAATCTACTGCTCAAGAGACAAATTATAAAAATTATTTATGTCACAAGGAGACAAGTCTCAAAATAGTTATGTGATTCATAGAGGAGGCACATTTTTATTTATATTTTGTAGATGAGCAGTTTGCAGTTTGATGGGAGCTGGGCTAGAGAATGAAAATTCTAAGTTGAAACAAGTGTTGCAAATGCGTGGAGACAGGAAAGAGTCTGCAAGGAGGACCAGCTGCATATTGTTTACAACGCCTTTTGTGGGGTGACTAGTAGAGTATATGGGGGATACATAGCAGCCTGAGAGTTAAGGGTGTTGTGCTCTCTGCTGGCTAGTCAGAAGCTTATTTTATTAGTAATGTGTAATCATTGAGATTAAAACACAAAAAGCGTGGTCATTTATGAGTTTTAGTAAGAATATTCTGCTAACAATATAAAAGTTTTGGGGGAAGGGAGGGGTACGACCTAGAGCAGTGATTCACAATCCAGATAGATTGTAATAAAAGAGTTACACAGAGAGTTAAAAAAAAAAAAAAACTCCACATATTCTGGTTAACATCCTAAACTTAAAGAATCACATAGGACTGGAACTTGAGAAGCTATTTTTTTTAAAAGCCCCCTTAGTAGTTATATATTGCTAGATAAAAAGTTATCACAGAACTTGCAGCTAAAACAACAAACATTCATTATCTCAGAGTTTCTATGGGTCAAGAATTGGAACATTGTTGAGCCAGGCCTTGAGCTTCAAAGTCTCTCACAAGGATGTAATCAGGATGTTGGCCAGGACTGGAGTTTCATGTGATAACTGATCAAACACTGTTGAAAACATTTTTTCAACTTCAAGAATTAAAGTCAAGCCAAGTGTATGGATTCATCATAATACAATGTTTAAAAATGATGATAAAAATACAACTAGAAATTTATATATATATTATATATATATATTATATATATATTATATATATATATAACCTATAGGTCAAAGAAAATTTTATTTTGAAAATTATAAAATATTTTTAAATGAAAAATACTGATAATACTATACATCAAACTTTCAGGATGCAACCAAATCACTAATTTCAGTGAAATTCATGTCCCCAGAGCCACATGCTAGTAAAGAATTAAAGTTGAAGACAAGCTAAATATCAATCTCTACACATGATACAAATACAAAGTAGAATAAACCAAAATAAAAATGAAAGCATACTTAATGAAACAGAAAACCAATATACAGTAATGGGATCAAAGCATCCAAAATGTTGGTACTTTGTGAAACTGGTAAAGCTAGACTGACTCATCAAAAGAAATGAGATCTGTGTTCCAAATTGCTAAGAATCCAAAATGCCTAAAAAATATTGTCACAGTCTGAAAAACAAGAAAGGACCAAATAATCTACAAAATCATGCTTTTAAAAATCCACTACAGGTTATGTCACAAGGTAGGAATATAAACTGAATTCCAAAGGGTCCAAATCTCCTTTGAGAAGCCACATAAACTTTTTGACCACTAGTAAATTTTAGAGATTAGAATAAATTAAATAAAATGTTAATGAATTTCTTGACGACTGAGTAATGGCTAGAATCTTGAGAAAACTTGACATAAGAGGAATCCACACATACTCATAAAAAAGTCCCATTGGCCTCCATCAGGTGCTCACAAGAAACAGCAGGTGTCAGGAAGGTGTCAGGAAGAAGATGTGTGACATCCTTGGCTGGACAGGCTGACTGCACTTCCCAAGGTTTGAGGGGCAGCAGGAAGACCTGGAGAACCCAGGAGCCTGTAAGCACGCAACAAAGCCTTGCACTGAGTAACAAAAGCAGCAGTCTACCATTGGAATAGGTCAAGGGCACAGAGAGAGACTGTCTGTAAGACAGGTCAGCAGGTCTGCTAACAGTTGAGGGTGGAACAGGAATACTCAGGAAACCCTCAGACCTGCCACTCAGAGCAATGCCATGGCGGAGTTCCAATGGAGGAATGGGAAGCTTTCTGTCTGCTTGATGTAGCTGCAGCAACAGCAGAGCCCAGCCAGGCGGGGTACAGCTGCATTGGATCAGTGCCCCCCACAATCATCCTAACTGAAACTTTTCAAACATAAATTATTATCTCAATATCTACTTTTTTACAATGCCAAGCATACAATAAAAATGGAGTCAAGCAGAAAAACAGAACATGTTAAAACTATGAATCATAATGAGATAAAATGAGGAACAGAACCAAAATCAGAGATAGACCAAATGTTGGAACAATCAGACAGGGCAGGGATTTAAAATCGCTATTATTATTATGTTGAAGGATCTAGTGGGAAGGTGAAGAACACACATGAACATATGAGAAATGAAATGGCAACTACTTTTAGAGTTAAACGAAAATCCTATAAAAGTAAAGCACAGTATCAGTGGTTAAGAATTATTTTTAATGGAATGAACTAAAACAGATGTGGGCAAATTGGTGGAAAAAATCAGAGAGCCTGAGATAGAGCAATACCAGTTAACCACATGGAAAGCAAAGACAAACAGAAAAAAATGACAACTGAGCATTCAATAGCTGACAACTTCCCACAGGACAGTGTCTAAAGGTTTACTGTAGGTAACTGGAAAAATCAAAATAGAAGAAGTTAAGAAGAAAGGGAAAAATATATTTGAAGGGAAAATGGCCAGGAATTTTGTAAAAGTCATGAAAGGCAAACAAATGTCAGATCAAAAGCTCATTGAACCCCAAGCAAAACAAATAGAAGATAGATATGGCCATGTACCTCACAGACTAGCAATAAAAACCAAGTATAAAGAGAAAAACTTGTAGGCAATTAGTGAAAAAATGAAACACTACATATAGAGCAAGAAAAATTAGGATTGGAAGCAAACATTGCTAGAAATTACAAAAACGAGGAGAAAGTACAAAAACATCTCTGCAGAGCTGAAGGAAAAATGTCAACCAGAATTATCTACATAGTAACAATGTTTTTAAAGTGAATGCAAAATAAAGACTTGAAGTATAGCTTTTGAACCCTTGTACCCTGTTGGTGGGAATGTAAAGTACGTAGCCACTATGAAAAACAGTATAGGGGTTGCTCACAAAACTAAAACTACAGCTATCATACAATCCAGCAATTCGATTCCTGTGTTTGTATCTGGAAAATCAAAAACACTAATTTGAAAAGACACCTGCACCCCAATGTTTGTAGCAACACTATTTACAATAGCCAAGACATGGAAGCAACACAAGTCCGTATCAACACCTGAATTGATAGAGAAGACCTGGTGTATGTACATGTAAATATATACATAAAGTAATATTACTTAGTCCTATAAAAGGCCGAAACTCTGCCATTTGCAGCAACGTGGGTGGGCCTAGAAAATAGTATGCTTAATGAAATAAGTCAGACCGAGAAAGACAAGTACTGTGTGAAATCATTTATCTGCGGGATGTGAAAAATAATACAAATGAGTGTGTATGCAAAACAGAAACAGGCTCACAGGTGTAGAAAACAAACTAGTTGTTACCAGTGGGGAGAGGGAAGGGTGGGAGGCAAACTAGGGGTACACCATTAAAAGACACGCACTACAATGTATAAAACAGACGTCTAACAAGGAGACATTGCACAGCACAGGGAAGTATAGCCATTATTTTATAATAGCTTTGACTAGAGTATAGTATGTAAAAATGATGAATTACTATGCTGTACACTTGTAATGAATATAATTTTGTAAATCGACTATACTTAAAATTTTAAAAAAGTAAAAAACATGGAGGCAGGGGCTGGGAGGGGGTCAGGTACTGTGAAACTTTAAGGACTAACCACTTACAATATTAAATACATTTTAAAAAGTCAAAAAAAAAAAAAAAAGCTGACAGACTTTATTGCCATCATGCTTTCACTTTAAGAACTACTGCAGGCGGGCGGGGCGTCGGGCTGGGAGCAGGTGGCCGTCTCCACAGCCGGTCCCCCGCCCGGCCGCCTGCTCTCCCGCCCCGACCCGCGCTGCGCCTCCGCCTGCGGCCGCCGGGCTCTTCCCCCCCCTCCACGCCCCGACCTCGCGGAGCGCAGCGGGGAGCGGGGAGCGGGGAGCGGGGAGCGGGGAGCGGGGAGCGGGGAGCCGGGAGCGGGGAGGGTCCCGGCGGCCGGCGGGGCGGCGGCCGTGCCCGCTCGTCGGCCGCGCGCGCTCGGGGGCCGGGTTGGGCGGGGGCGGGGGCGGGGGCAGCGGGCGGTGCGGGGCCCCGCGGGCGCGAGGAGAGGAGCCCCGGGAGGGCCGCGTCCCCCTGGGTGCCCGAGGGCTCGCGTGGGGTCCGGGGTGGAGCAGATCCCATCCCCCGACTCGCCTTGACGCGGGCGGAGGGGGACCGGACCCCTCCTACCTGAGTGCGTCTTGTCTTTCTCTATTTGAGTGAAAAACTGCGGTGCAAAATAAAAGCGCAGAGCAAGGTGGAAGCTGATTGAAGAAAAAGTCACATCTTAGATTAGCTGTTCAACTGCTGCCTCATACTGGATACAATTTTGGTTTCCTATGAGTACAGATTTTAAGTATTAACACTGAGGTTTTAGGAATTTGACCGTTAAAAGGTTGTGAAGTTTAAAAGGCTAAGTTTTGTTACTTAAAAGTCTGAGTACCTATGATCTTTCATTTTCCTAATCACTGTTGAAACGAGATTGTAGAATAGTGTCTTAAATTTCATGCAATCCTCGCATAATAAAACGAAGTTTCAATTCTGTAGGCGCTAAAATGAAAGGCTTCAGGGTATATTGTGTTTGATACTTTCAAGGTAATACCATTTTACATTCATTTTAATGAAAAATTGTGTCTTTTAAATTCCTTTTTTATTATTTACAGATGTCAGGGTAAGAGCTTTAATGCTTTTAGTGTTGGGAAGTATGTTGGTATATCTGAGGTCAGAACTAACTAGTAAAGCATGGATGATTTAAAGAGTGACATTTTAGTATTAAAATTTTAATTACTGTCCTTGCTATTTGAAATCGAATGTGCTTGTAAAGGGGGCCATATCTTTCAGAGTTGTGCTTAGTACCTACCTATAGGCTCTTGAAAATGTAGTAATGAAGTGGTGTGTTTTAATTTGATAGTTTTCATTTTGTGGATTTCATTTTTTATTTAAACATGCTTTTTTCCCTCTAATATGGTACATAAGAGAGAGTATGGATATATTTTGAGATTAGATTATGTTAATGGCAGATACTTTAACCACATATAGTCAGTTTTGGAAGTTGAATATAAAATATAAAACTATAAAAAGTTACTGATTATTAACTATATTTATAAACTATAAAAAGTTACTGATTATTAATATATTTATTGTACATTGGAAGCCTGCGTTTTCTAGTTTATATTTCAGCTATCTAATTGTTACATTTACACTGGTTTTAGATTTATGAAATTTTATACCTTAGCACAGTGAAAAATAATATATTTTAGGCAGTTATTGATGTTTTCTTAAACCACTGAAATTTGTTTTGAAACTGTTGCTAAAAATTGTGCTGGTCAATTTCATATCCCATTTGTTCCTTTTCTGTACTTTACATCATTGACAGTATTCTCCAACTGGGGAAGGAGGAGTGCAGAAGCAGTTTTGGACTATGTTTTAAAACTATTTTAAAATTACACTTTCTATTAGCTATAATTTTGTATTGTTTGCTTCTTGGTGGCATGGGAGGGAAGGAGTACCTGTGTAGTTGTGAAATTTAAAATTAGGTGAGCTCGATAGACATACTGTACATGTTTTGTTTTTTAATCGAAAGTAAACATCTATCTTACTGTCAACAATGAACTAACTGGTGTATGTTAAAAATAAAATTTTGAACTCCCAGTCTGTCCCTTCCCACCCCCCTCCCCCTTGGCAACCACAAGTTTGTATTCTATGTCTATGAGTCTGTTTCTGTTCTGTGTGTGTGTTCATTTTGTTTTTTTTAGAAGTGACTTTGAACCTCAATAAGCTTGTGAGAGCGTCATTTTGGTGAGCAAACAGTGAAATTAAGACAATGATCAAGTAGTTCCACACTGACAGTAAAAAGAAATAAGAGAATCAAGAAAATTGTCCATAAAAAGAAAATCAGTCTATTTCCTGTATCACATGTCAGTCTAGGTTACAGCAGTAAAGGCACATTTTGCAATACCGAAGCCTTGTGACTTTTATGTGATTGACATAAAATACGTATTCATAGCAATCTTACAGCCCTAACCAGCTGATTTAACACATCATGTACCAGAAGTGTTTGATGATGCTTTCTTAAGGCTTTTCATTTTTATAAAGTGAAGCAACCTTGATTGATAGTATGAAGAGGATATAAAAGCTGTAGATGTTGATTTATTTCAACAGCTATACTTATGCAAGATAATGATTTCTTTTAGATATTCTGCTTTCTGTGCTGTATTAGGTGTCAAACTTAGTTCTTTCAAAGAAATTGTATCCCCAAATCAGGGCTTATATCTGTCATTTCTACATCTGTACTCCCTGAAGATTCTATTTATGTTCATTTTAAATATTTATAGTAGGGTTTAGAAACAGTGTTAAATATATAGAAATGTGTTTTTTTCCTTTACATAATGAACACACTAAGAACAAGGATAGCACATCTCTCTCTCTCTCTTTAAATTTGTGTGTGTGTGTATATGAGAGAGAGAGAGAGAAAGAGACAATTTTGCCATATAAATAAAATTTACCAGTGTTCAAATGAGCTCAAAAGCATTATCTCATTTATTTCTTGTGAATTTTCAACAGTCTTGATAGTGTAAGCCCTTTCAGATAAGAAAACAACAATTATGACATTTTTAAAAAAGTGCATACACCTCAGTTCTCACAAGGCCAAGATATAAACCTATATACTCAGGTAACAAATTGTTTTATTTATTTTTTGTTGCTTATTTATTCTGCAATTGAAGCATTATTGATTCAAGTGTTAATTAACTGACACAAAAGATATATTATCACTAAAAATTTAAAGCATAACATTTTACAAATCTGAAATTTTACTGTTTTTGTCACACTCCCTCTTGCATTACCATTTCATTTTCATTCATTCTTGAGTTACTACAAAAGAATCATGGGCATTTTATTTATTTGTAAGATATCTTATCCTACTTAGTTTAAAGAAATTTAGCGATTTTTAAAAAAAGCACTGATGAATTCACACAGAAAAATATTAGAAAACATCCAATGATAGGCTGCCTACGAGTGACTCCACTTAGATTTAGGACGCACACAGACTGAGTGCAGGAATGGAAGTAAATGTTTCAAGCAGATGTTAATGTAAAGAAAGCAAGGGTAGCTACACTTACACCAAACAAAACAGACTTTAAGCAAAAGATAGTTAAGAGAAAAAGAAGCATTACATGATAATGAAGGAATCAGTCCATCAAGAATATATTTGTAAAATTGGGTATAGAAAAAATGTATCTCCACATAATAAGGGCCATATATGATAACTATACAGTGGTGGAAGGTTGAAAGTTTTCTCTAAGATCAGAAGCAAGACAAGGGTGTCCACTCTCAGAACCCTTATTCAATGTACTACTGGAAGTTCTAGCCAGAGCAATTAGGCACACACCCAAAAAATTAGAGCCATCCAAATTGGAAAAGAGGTAAAACTCTTTTGTAGATGACATGATCTTTTCTGTGGAAAATCCTAAAGACTTCACCATAAAAAACCTTAGAAATAATAATCCAACTCAATAAAGTCACAGGACATAAAATCAACTGACAACAAAATAGCAGAAAAAGAAATTAAAGAAGCAATCTCATTTACCGTCACACAGAAAAGAATAAAATACCTCGGAATACCTACTGAATAATAATAATAAAATAATAAAATAATAATAATAAAATACCTACTGAAGCAGGCGAAAGACCTGTACTTGGAAAACTGTAAGGCATTGACAGAGAAATTGAAGACAACACAATCAGACGGGGAGATATTCCATGTTCTGGGATTGGCAGAGTCAATACTGTTAAAATGACCCTGCTACCCAAGGAAACCTACAGATTCAATGCAATCCTTCCTGCTTTGAAATATATAAATCATGTTAAAAGTACTCCATGTCAGTATTATAAATGAGTATGAATAAAGTACAATATTGCCCAAGGCAATTTACTCCCTCTGAAGAACATTTGTTTCTAAATCTCTTAAATATGGTGTCTGTTATTAAACTTTTATCGTTGTTTTAAATTAAATGAAGAAAATTAGAAAAGGCATGGAAAATCTAGAGTGAAGTCATTCTTCTATTTGGAAAAGTGAATCAATCAATCAATTTCAAACAGTCTCAAAAAACTATGAAATAAGTTTGACTGTTTTCCCTTCTAAATCCGCTTTCAGCTGGCAGCTTAAAAGTGCCTTTGCCATGATACTAAAGCCCAGTGATTGTCTCATATATTTTATGTCCTGAATGCCAAATATCATTCAATTTCAGAAATATATTTGGCAGTCATAAAGAGGAGAAATGATTACTTTTACCATTTACAGTAACCTTAAAACTCTTTCCTTTTTTTCTTATTAAAAGTTCCAGTGTAAACTTCTTACAACAGTGGTATAACATTAAATAAAACAATTAATTAATTGATTAATTAAACAACTTCAGTTTTACTTTTCAAGATAACATACTTTACAGTTTTTTTTTTTTTTTTTGCTATGGTTAAATTCCACCTTTTCTGAAGAAGGAACAATACCTCAACTCCTTTAGCAATATATCATTTGTTTCCACAGACTTTTCAATTTTCTCACTGGCACTGTTTCTCACAGCACAACCAGACATTTCTGGTAAGGTCGCCATCCCAGGAAACGTACATCCTTAGCAAGCTAAGAGGGACTCAAATACCCATTTGAATCCCTTTTGCTTTTTTAAATAGTTAAAAACTTAGTTAATGTTTAATCATTCATCTGTTTTAATACAAATCAAGTATTTTTTAGCATTTTGTTATATTGTTTAAAGTCATCTGTGGTTGCATTTTGCTATTATCTAAATATTTAAATGTAGTATTTGTTAAATATATTTCCTATCTGTAAAGTGTATATCCAACTGAATAGTTTCCCTAAAAAAAAGCAATGTTTTTGTATAATCAATCTTTACCACACTGATTCAGTCTTTACATCCAGAAACTTAAATGTTCCACCTGTTTCCCCAAATCAACTATTGAATATTTTTTCTTAAACATACTTCGTAAGTCTAGTTTCTTATAAATAATTTCTTATAATATCCTATGAACACTGGTTTTCCCTATATAAACTGCTGTAACTGTTGAGTATTCCTTCTAATAAATAACCATTGGAGTAGAATATGATTTTCCTCAGACTTTGGCTCAAAATATAATAATCAACTCAATGTGTTTACTTATTTTATTTCAAGTCAAGTTAGACATATTGAAACAGTCTTTCCAAAGCAAATTTTCTAGCCTTAGAAATTTGGTTAAATGATACTATTTACAAATCATTTTTTAAAAAGTTTAGAACATTGATCAGAATATTTTATTACATGAGAAATATTTAAAGAAATCAACCTATGCATTTGATTAGTCATTAAGTAGAAAACAAGTGTAGCTATGCTAGATTAATAGCACTGAACTGCAAAATAAATAAAGCTCTAAAAATAAGCTAATTTGGCATGAGTTGATAATAACCCACTTCACTGATGAACATGAGTTTAAGACATATTTTAACTCTTTGCCCTCATAAAAAAGACCAAATTGAACCAAATTAAAAATAAAGAATTCACCAAGGCAACTTTCCCTTTGGGAGTGATTTTAGGTAACTTTATTTTTCGCTCGGGTTTTTCTTATATCTACCTTTTACATCAGTAGTCTTAATGAGGAAATTCAGGGACAATGAGTTGTTCTGGGTCAGTTGTGGTCATTTAAAGTTTAGCTCATTCACCCAGAATGACACCACTGAGTTCCTGTCATCATTACTGAAGTTACAGAAAATGAGTATTAAAAGTACGTGATTGACTTATTAGAATGTTGTGACATAAGACAAGCACATAATTTTTCAAACTGAAATTTACTTTATGTTTCCTGATTTCTATATTCACTGATCAAATGGAATGAGTAATTTTACTTTTCTTTGCATGAAAATTTAATGAGGTGATATCACACCATTTGGGTAAAATTATGTCATTTAACTTTGCACCTCATTTTAAGAGTTCCAGTCATCAACATATTGTCAGAAGGAATTTTTGTGAGTTGAGACAAAACGCTTGCAAAAAGACATCCTAACTTTGTGAAGGACAGCTAGAAAGATTAAACAGAGTTAGCTCTCAGGTGACAACCAGGCTGAGGAAGTTTGGTTATTGACAAAGAATTAGCGAAGAAAATTCCTTTCTCTCTTTTGGTAACAGATGCAAGAATAATTAGAAACTGACCCAGACATGTTCATAGTAAACCTATTAAAAATATAACGGCAGCAGCCAGCAAAAAACTGTCACATTTATTCTTTCAATACATACAACATTCTTACAGCGGCCACGCATTTGCCAGGAATTTTCATTCCCTTTTCTGCTCAACCCCTGATTTAGGCCAGAAGAAATTATGAAGAGCTGGGGACAGGAGGTGGGAAATATACTTAATATATTTGAAACATATACAAATATGCTCAGATAGCTACAGCTCTCTTTTCTCTCTCCCTTTGACTCTCAGTCTAAGGAAACAGTCCCTCCTGGTGACAGGGAGACAGTATCAGCGAATCTAAACTTTGAGTGACTATTGTTCATTAGAGCTTCTCTAATCATTTTCAGTTAGTAAATTTATTTTTGTGCTAAAAATAAATCTTGAAATTTCTGTGTACTTATTTCCTGTTGCTGCTGTAATAAATTAGTATAACGTTAGTAGTTTGAAATATTTATTATTTTATATTTCTGGAGATGAGGCATCTGAAATCCATCCTGCCGGGATCAAGTCAAGGTTTTAGGATGGCTCTCAGGGGAGACTTGTTTTAGTGCCTTTCTGGCATCTTGTGGATACCCACATCCCTTGGCCAGTGGACTCTCCCTGCATCTTCAGAGAACATCACTCCAATCTCCGCCTGCCACCACATCACTTTCTGTGTCCCTGTCTCCTTCTGGGGCCCCCATATATGGATTCATGTGATTAAATCAAGCCCATCTGGATAATCTAGGATACTCCCCTCCTATCAAGAACCTTGTCTTAACTGTATCTACAAAGTTTCTTTTTCATAAAAGATAACATTCATAGGTTCTTGGGATTAGGACATGCACATATTTCGGGGTGCCATTATTCAACCAACCATAACCTGGATTCCCAGAAACTGCTCAGGAAAGTGATGCCTTCAGTTTATGTGGTATCTACTTCTGATGCTCCTGATCACAGATACTATGGCCTTAACTCCTGTTCATGAGCATCTGGAGGGAAAGGCACTGTCTTGATCTAAAATACAACACAAATGAGATTCATGTCAATCACCACACTTTTAAAAATAGTTTCGCCAGTGATTTCTTTTAAATTTTTAAGAGGCAACTCGTAAATTGTAAAAATTTCTCCAAGGGTGATTTTTTTCCTATTCATTTTTCTGTGTCATTATTAATGAAGACATATTGGCACTTTTACTTTCTCTGAGGCATTTCAAGTGTTTATATTTGTTTCTTACAAATATAAGCGTTTCAACCATTCACAGAAATCGCACTAATTTAGAGAAATTAAGCTGTCACTTCTTATAGAGCTGTTTTAATTCACTTTATCACTTGATATAAAAATTCTACTGAAAAAAAGCAAGAGAAATAATAAAATATATGCTTATAACTTCTTCCGTTCTTGCTCTTATAATGGTATGATATAAAATCAAGTCAAATTTTAAGTGTGAGAGAAGTTTTTGAATATATTCATGACTTACATCCCTCTTAAATTTCTCCCTATGACAAGACTAGAGCTAGTTGATTAATAATCAGTAGGAAATGTGTGGAGTCACAAAATACTACTCATCACAGACCAGTTTACACCTGCATGGACAAGTGACAGTGACATAAGCACACCTCCTGAGTGTTTTTATTTTTGTCTTGGAACAGCTATTAAGACACCTATACATTTCCTGTACAAAAGCTATTGAGAAACAATAGAAGCTGTGAGGTAACTTCAATTTCCCTTCATCTTTCTAAGCTGGGACTCTGTGTCGCTTTATTACTGCCTGCCGCCTAGCTACAAACGATAATTTTCTCCAGCTCAGAGAAATTGTCTATAATTTGATTAATTATTGCTTCTCCTTCATGTGTTCTTTTTACTCTTTCTAGAGCTGCTATCATTCACGTGTTAGACCAGCTCGATCTATTCTTCCAGATGCTCAGCTTTCTTCATCATGTCATTGCATAATTTATCCACTAAATTCTTCAACAAATAACTCTTGAGCTCCTACTGTAGATAGTTATTCTTCCAAGTAGGTGCATATTTTGATGAACAAATTCCTTTCCCTCATGTAGTTTATCTTTTAGTGGGAGATGACAGAAAAGAAAAATCAGATATATTTCAAGAGAAACATAAAGCAAATGAAAGTGGACAGGAAGCTCTGGTAGTTGCTTTTCCCCCAAAGTTTGCCAAGGACAACTTCATGGGCAAATTACCACCAGTCTAGCAGAAATTTAGAGTAAGAGTCACGTATACAGCAGAGAGGTCAAAGCAGATCCCCGTTTCTTTATTTTTAACTCCACTTTAAAATAGTTCTTCCATTGAAACATTCTAGATTGCTGTAACTTGAGTCACTATTTCCCTTTGAATTTTTAAAATTAACTGTTTAATTCAAAAGTAGTTTGTAGCTGCAGTCTTGCTGTGTACACAAAATGTCTTTGTTCTCCTTTTGAACCTCTTTCCATATTTTAACTATAGTTATCTAAGTTGTCCTCTCTTTTCTCCAGAGACTCTAACCCCTTCAAATTGTATCCATTTTATTCTAACCCATTTTTATCCCTTCCATCCTTAAATTCAAAACTGAGTAGATTCTTTGTGGTAAAGGAGATGGAGAATACCTAAGTAGACTGATTCTGACCCACCTTCACTAGTGAAAGTGTACTGATAACGTACCCACTCTCTTCTGCCTATTGTCCCAGTGTTCCTTATACTAACTTACAAATGCTTACCTAGCTGACAAAGTCAGAAAAGTCTGCAGAATTGCTTTGTTGAGAGAGGCTGAGACCTAACTCATTTTAGTCACACAAGGTTTCCACCGACAATTTTGGTCAAAGAATGCGGTTGCTTTAAATATGAGGAGAGAAGTGAGAAACCCATTTCAGATCATTATTTGCCTAGAATAGCCAATGGATAGTTATATTTTATACAAACTATTATTTTATAATCAACATGAAAATGTTGCAGAAACCTGAATTCTGTTGAGAGACAAAGTGACACTCGGAGGGTTGGAGTACTCGGGTTTATTTCACCTGTGGGCCCAGAGGAGTTAACACTCCAAGCTCTGGACCCCATTTGTAGGTTTACACAGGATTTTATAGGGTTTTAGGTTTTGATTAAGTTTGCACCATGTGCAAATTAGGTGTTAGAAATGGACCAATCTGGAACGAGCTTTTGAGAACCAATGGAATTTTAGGGGTAAGTTTCATTTTCCTAGAAGCAAGCAGATTTACAGAAGCACAAAAGTGGGAAGGCAATGGCCTTGCCTTGGAGGTCTTGCTGGTCCCTTTGTGGGTTTTTACTCTTCAAAACTATTAGGAAACAGAAAATATTTTCAGGAGACTGGAGGGTAAGTGGGATATAAATGATTATGATGAATAGGTTAAAGGTATCATTTTCAGTGGTAAAAAGGGAGATAATATATGGAAAAGCAGAGAGGAATTGCAAAGATACACATGAAGAAAGAAAAGAAAGATAATGGAAATAAAATATCTCAGTGGAAAAGCTAGGAGAAAAGAAAGAAAACAACTTTATCCTCTCCCCCTGTGTTTGTTTCTCAAGATGATTTCCTATAACTGCCTTAAAAGCATCTCCATTATTGGGCTGCATTTTGTCAGTTAGGCCAATACTTATTGGACAATTGGCTTTACTCTCTTTCTTGGACAGAGTTCCCCAAACTTTGTTCAATTACCAATGGAATACATGCTACTCATTTTAAAGAGAAGTGTCAGGCTATGAGGGGACGCAGCATCCAGAAGTGCAGAATAATGTCAGCAATCCCAGAGCAAAATGGCATCACTGGCATTGTGGTAAATCCTTCAGTAATACAGAGATGCCGGCATTAATTGCAGCTGTTTATTTTTTAAGTGTAGAGAACTCATAAAATAAAATAAAAAATCAGTGAATGTAAATATTTAATATATTTCAAATACAAGTTGTTAGAATAGACATTTTTTCAATGTATCTAGGAAATTATAAATTTTATAAAATAAAACAATGTATAATGCCATTGTAAGTGAATGGTAGAAAATTATTGAAGCAATGCATTAAATAATGAAGTAACCATAAAACATAGAACAAAACAAAGAAACTTGAAAATTAAATATTATTTGATTTTTTTAACAAGCTAGCTTCAAAGACAGTATGCATCAAAGACAGTGTCCCTTTTGGCTACTTAGTATATCCTTGCTTAAAAGTTTTCAGCTGAAAGAGCTGAAATAGCTCTTTGAAACTCAATACTATTCCTGGAAATTGAAAGGAGATAGTTGTAAATTAACTCAAAATTGTTTTCTCTGACTCTGTAATCTTGAAATACTCTTATCACTTGTTTGAGGACTTGGAGGAGGTTCTTGGTGTATTTTGGGGTGGGGGGCTGAACTATTCTATTATAAGTAAGTTGTAATTTTTGTCTCAAATAGAGCTTTGTGTTTACTTTTGTCATCTTTGGATTCATCATGTATAAATGAAGATTCCGATGCAGAGTTACTTGTATCAATTTCAACACTGTCATGTTCCATTTCTTAGAAAAAGCCTTTGAAGTAAGTAAAACCATTCTTAAAATAGAAGCTTTGCAATATTGCTGGATGCTCAGTCTGAGACTCTTATGGGCACAGACAAGTGTATAACAATAGATCACTCATTTCATCAGTTTATCTTTTTGGCATAAACTGGACAACTGAGTCACTATCCAGATCTAAAGACACAATGCATCCTATTTCATAGGTTCTTCAAACCTTAAAATTAAGTTATCAGAGCAAGTCTCTGTATTTTGGCCATTCAAATGAGCATGATAGACTTTAATCCCAGGAGACAGAAAGTCAATATTAAAAATAATAAAACAGCCATTTCTCTGGCTTACTGTGTGCTTAGACTGTGGCACAGAAAATCATAAATGCATAAAATATAATGATAGACTGTGATAAGGGCTATAAAATTTAAAAAATAAGGACAGGTTAAAGCAGAGAGAGTAGTGGAGAAGAGCTGTTTTAGGAATGTTTATTAAACTCAACAAGAAAGACATCTTTGAGGAGATGGTATTTGAGTAAAATCCTAAATGAAATGAACATTGAGCACCATAATTTCTGGTTAAAATGTGTCATAGATAGAAAACCAACAAATACAGGGATTTGAAGCAGATGCTTAAGGTATTCAAGAAACTTCTTGTGGATCAAAGTGGCAGAAACTCAGTACTCAGAGGCACTGTAGTAGAAGGTAATGGTGGAGGGAAAGGCAGAGACAAAATACAGCCAGCATGATACACATTTAAAGTACTTTAGATTTTATTTAAATGTTACAGGAACCCACTGAGGGAGAGTGGCAGGGGAGTAACATGATTTTAAAACAAATACATTCTCTTGTGTACAAAAGAGATGATAAGGAAGAAAAAACATTTCAATTCTGCTTTATCTGTAGCTCTCACCATTCAAATGATGGCAATTCTGCCTTTTAACTGCTCAGCTAAAAACTATAGAATCATTAATTATACTCTTTTAAACTCAAACCAGTATAAGGGAATATCCTATCAAGTCCATCTTAAAAGTCCATCCATAATCTAGCCACTTCTTACATGTCCCCTCTCCCATCCTGCTTCGAATCGCTATCCTCTCCTGCCCAGATCACTGCATTAGCTCTTAACTGAGCTCTTCGCATCTATCTGTCCTTCTCTACAGTTGTTCTCCAACATGGCAGCCAAAGCATCCCTTTAAAGTATATGCAAAATAAGTCACCCACTTGCCAGCAGCCCTGCTGTGCTTCCTATTCACCGTAGGGTAAAAGTCAATGGCCTTAAAATGGCATTCCCGGTCAGCATGTGCCCGCAGCTCCAGTTTCCTGCCCATCCGCACTGCTTCTCCTTGTCTTCCCCTGACCTGCCACACCAGCCTCATGAGTAGGATCTGAATAGACAGGGACTTGGCATTGGGTTCTGCCTCTGCTGTGAACGCTCGAGATAGCGGCGTGTCCCTTTGCCTCACTCTAACCACTGCCCAGACACTCGCTTTCTCAATGAGACATTCACTCACCATCCTACATACAGTTGAATGGGGAGTCAAAGCAGGGACGGAACGTGGGAGGCTAATGAGATTTCCAGATGAGAAATTTTGGTAGTTTTAACAAGAGAGTCACTTTTATATAAATAAGTGAATAAATGTAAATAGTAAATAGTAAATAGAAAAAGTAAATAAATGAATAAAAATGTTCATACACATGATATATATTTATGGGGAACTTAAAAGATTTACTGATATACCAGAAGCAGGCTGAAAGACAAATGAAAGAAATGATGGATCAAATAAAGAACACTGGCAGAAAAGCAAGTTTAATCCTGGGATTAAAAGTCAACCACAGGGGAGGGTATAGTTCAAGTGGTAGAGTGAATGCTTAACATACACAAGGTCCTGGGTTCAATCCTGAGTACCTCCTCTAAAAATAAATAAATAAACCTAATTACCTCCCTTACCAAAAAAAAAAAAAAAAAAAAAAAAAAAAGCAAAAATCAACCATTTCTTCATAATATATGAAGTTTGAGATGCCACATCAGGTTTGTATGGAAATGGACACCAGTTTACCTGGTTGGATGCAGAATTAAACTGGTTTGGTGTTTTCAGGTCAACAAAACATGAAACAAGGGAGATACAGAATTTGAAACTGAATATACATGTATGCTGAGGGTGATGAGCAGAGAAGAGGAATTTCAACCAGGTAACTAGAGGTACCTGTTGGTGGTAGGAAAACATGACAGAATTTCAATATTAGGATATGTGATTGAGTGAGCTTGAAGTACATGAAGTGATGATCAGAGAGTGGAAACATTTAAATCAAGGTGTTGCAGGGCATGTAATTACAGGTCATGATGAATTAAAAGCCATGACCACGGGAAATGGACCAAGACCAGGAGGAGGAGGGGAAAATATCATAAAATAATTGTCAAAGGATTTAAGCAACCAAGATGGGTGAATTTGCAAGATAGGTACTGATATCATGAAGAATGCTGACAACAGTGTTAGAGAAAGGGACACAAGCCTGGGGATGGACAGGAACTAAGAGGAGAGGAGATGCTTGAAAGGAGCCTTGGGAGAAAGAAACAGAGTTCGAGGGAGAATGGTCCACGGCATAGCCATTGATGAACATGGACAGGCTTTTGAGGGGGAAGAAGAGAAATGGTGTAGAAATGGCAACAAATGAATAGAGCCACCCAAGAGGACTACAGGTCCTCAGGTTTCAGTCAGAAAAAGAAATGAAAAAATGCAAAGAGAATGTGGCATTGGAAAATTTGCTGCTGACAAAATGAGATCCTGAGGGAACAGTGTATTGGATACTGAAGTGTTGGAGGCTGTGCAGAACAGACTGGCACTAAGGTTCATTTGATATGGTGTCCCCTGGAAGATGTAGAGGTTACACGGTACTAATTCAAACCTTACGTACATAGCTCTGTACTAACTTCTGTCGTGGTGTCTTATTATTTATTATTTGCAGAGAAATGAGTAGGTCCAGGAGTAATGGAAGAAAGGATTATACATGTATTTTCAAAATGAACCACTAGGGGGCCAGGTGGCAGGGTGACCTCTATACCAGTCCCCGGGGAATACAAAATTATATTCATGGCGGCAGAAGCTATTCGTGATGGTAAAATGTCAATGGTGTCCCAGATACTTTCAATTGTAATAGAGTTTCAAACCATAATCAGAAATATTAATATTGTGCTTAAACTTTAACAAATTTTTTCTCAGTTAAATTGCAGAATGATTTATTTGAAAGGGAAAGTTGGACTTACACATACAGCTACTGATTTCAAGGAAAGAAAAATATAGCCACTAAGCTTTTGAGATAATTAACCCCAAGAGATTGAGGTTTCCTGTTGGTTAAGAACTAGTGAGCCACCAAGTGGAAACCTTCCATTATTAGCAAACTCCTCATCCAAAAGTGTGATTTTTTTCCCCCAAAATTAATGTAAAAATGTAACTTTATTATATGTTGAAATCTGTCTACCTATACAATTCTGTGGTCCAACACTCTATTTCAAAGTCACGATGCATGCTTAATTAGGTTGATTTGTGACAGAAACTGAAAATGCTAACTCTCTCCAGGGCTGACATGGTGAGACATCACACAGACTAATGAAATGCTGAAACTGACTTGAGAAAAAAAAACATATTTTAATACATTGAATAGACACATAAGTTGGGCAAGCTATAATTGCGACTCCGTGAGTAGGAAACAGGAAAAAAAAACCCAAAACAAAACAATAAGCTAAGAGAATAAAATAGAACATCATTATTCCAGGAAATATCTTTGAATTTGAGGGTAGAAAATAAAAGGTTCAGAAAGCAAAAATCTGTATATAGAACAAAAATTCTGCTTTTTTTTAAAAAGCATAGTGCTTATTTTTCCAATATCGAGTTTCTGGCATATTTTACAAAAGTAACTCTCAGTAAATATTTGTTTAAATGATTGAGTTTCAGGCTGGAAGAAAAAGACAAACTGATGTAAGAGAAAGACACTGAGTAGTTTCATTAACATCGATTTCCTGATTTATGTTTCCTCATTTCATTCCAAATATTCAGAATGTGATCATCTTTATATGTAGAAAATATTAGAGGCATTACATTCAGTAAATATTAAAATAGGCAGGTGTGTGTCTCTGTGCTGTGTGTGTGTGTGTGTGTGTGTGTGTGTTTGTGTGTGATGGCAGTACCAGCAGTGTCTCCAAGCCCTCATGTGGTCTAGTGGTCCAGGCCCTTCCCGCTCTGGTGTGCAGCCAAGATCGCTCAGAATCTGCCTGCCAGGTCATGATGCCCCTCTGGCCACTGCCCAGCGCTCCTCAGAGGGCTGACCCGGATCCTCAGCACTGACTCTGGAGGAGCTTCCGGGCTGTCTATTGAGCTCCCTGAGCACCTGACCAGCCCGCACACCCCTGACTTAATGCCGATTCTCACAACTGCCCCCGTCTGATCTATCTTCGAGGCCACCAGCCTGAACCCCTGATCACCATTCACCACAGAAACCTCCCAATCATGTTACATCCTCCTCCTTAAACATCGCAGTTATTTGATGGTACCTTCCCTGTCTCCTCCTGTGCTGTCCTTAACAGCTAACCCTCCTGGGCGTTCTTCTCATTCTAATTCAGTGATTGACAACTTGCCCATCACACCTTCCTCTGATACAATCCCAGTCTCACTTAGTTATTTCAATATCTGCAGAGTTGACCCAGTTAGAACCCTAGCTTCTCAGAGGAGGAGGCTGTCTCAGCTCAAAATCTCAGTCTTCATTCTACCTCCAACCTACTTCCACTGCAGGGTTGTCCATGCTCCAAAACCATCGCACGTGATGTTCCTGCCATCATCTTAATGTCAAAGATCTCATGCTCCATCAACGGCCTCATTCTCCTTTTTAGCTCTCTCCTTCTCATGCTCTGAAAATAACTCTTCAACCCCATAATCCATTGCCCCTACCAACTCTCAAATGTCTTTTAGTCTCTCCCTGTACCCTTACCTATTGAATTAGATTATGTGGCTCATTTCTATATTCACTTCTTGCATATGCCTGAAAATCCCCTGCCCTCTTCTCTCCATTACTGTAGCCCGATCAAGACCCAATTTTAGTTGAATTAAACACCCAAGCTGTTTCATGTGAACATGTGAATAACTTCCTGTATCTGAGGATACTGCACAGTACTGTAGACTGAACTCACTCTTAATCCATGATCACTAGCTTCAAGGAGTCCATTATTGCTGCATATCAGTAATGCTCCATTTTCCTCCTACTCATGTGGATGACTTCACACCTTTTCATTTCACATGACTTCTTATTTTGCTTGAGAAATAGAACAATCAGAAGACACTTTCCAAATGATTCAACCCCACATATTCAAAATACCTAAATCAGTACAAATATCCTGCTTTGTCTCCATTGTAATTGATGTAGTGTCCACTGTCCTGCCTAAGCCCGCTCCTCTGTTTGTGTGCCGCACCCCAGCCCATCTCTCCTACTGTTTAAAGATGGCCAATTTTGAATGTCCTTCAGCTGCCACTCCATTGCTCTATATTCCTAATACCTTTTATAGGAAAAGTCCATTTCTTTCCCTCCATTCACCTGTGAAATGGGTCTACCCAATATTTTCCACACCATTCTGTCTGACTGCTCTTTTCAAGGGAGTCCTTATTTCCAATTTCCAATTGCAAAGATCAGTTCTCATTTCCTCTAACTATATTTAGCCACATTGTTTGAGATAATATAGCACTGTCCTAATATTCTTAAAGTATTTCCTATTTCCTGTGATGATTTTTATAGCCCTGACTCACTGACTGCAACTTCTTAGTTTTATTTTCCTGTCCTTTAATTTCCTCAAATAGAAGAGTGCCCAGGGTCTCATCTGCAGACCTCCCACTTCCCTGTCCAAGCTCCCTTCAAGGTAACCCATCCAGTTTCCTGCTTTAAATGCCATGTCTTTGTTACTGTAATTCAAACACATATATGAAGCTGAGACCTTTCCTCTAGAATGGAAACTTATGCATCTGAATGCCTCTCTCAGGGTTCCCACTTAGCTATTGCAGCCAACATGCCCAAACTGATTTCTTGATTTCCACCCTTCCCAACCATGCTGCTTTTTACACACATTTTCTCATTTTAGATAAATATATTTCAACATTTCAATGGAGCAAAAAAGAAAGATTAGCATTATCCTCGACTTCTTTTTATCTCTTGATTCACATCCAGTCCTTCAGCAAAATATTGACTCTTCCCTTTAGAAATATATTCCAAATCTGGCCCTTAATTATCACCATCATGTGACTTCCTGGGGGCAGTGTCAGTCACCACCACCTCTAGGATGTACATCATAGCACCTTCCTCACTGGTGTCCTTGTGTCTTCCCTTGGGGTCATACAACAATATACAGTCTAGGAAAAGGACGGAATGGTTCCTCAAAGCAGCACCTGCCAACTAGAATGGAAGTCTCTTGAGGGCTGGGCATTCCATCTGTTACACTTGGCTTTTCTCTACTGCTGTAGAAGAGGGTTTCACTGTTATGAGAGACTCTTCAAGTATTCTTATGTTATATCTTTCATTTTCTGCAATTACTGTAGCTCATAAACTCCATTTTATTTTCAAATTATTAGCACTCCCAACTAACACATCCTTCAGTAGTTTCAGAGAATCATCGACTTTCTATTCCACCTGCCTGATGACTCCAAGACATCAATTATCCCTTTTCCTTTCCCACCAGGTTGCACTTGTGCCCCCCATGCTCCCAGTTTGTAGGCACAAGTGAAAATGAGCTCCTGTCTAACCCGTGTTGCCTGTGGTCAGGAGATGCCAGTTGAATTCTTATGCCTAGTGTCTTAGTGTCTTTCTCAAGCAAGCACTTTTATTTCCTCTCTCATCTAATCATAGGAATTTAGATCCAGTCCATCTGTGCAAGTACAGAAACTAATACCATCATCACCTTTCTATTCTCCTCTCTTCATTTTACTTCTTCCCCAGCTCCACACTCCCCCCAACCCCGGATTCAGAATAGAAGAGAAAATGCTTGGGTTGAGGTGTGTGGATATAGCAGGGGAGAAGATAAAGGAGGATCTTCCTCATTGGTGCTGTTTGAGTTCAGTGCAGCATCTCAAGAATTTGGTAGAAATACACATTTGCAGTCCTCACGGGTCATATTGAATTAGAAACTCTAGGGGCAAGAGACAACTATTTTTGTTTTAGACAGCTCTTCAGGAGAGTCTAACATAGCTAAACTCTGGTGCAGATAGTGTGAGAATCACTTTTAGAAAAATACGCATTTTAAGATAACAATGCACAGATAATTTTTTTGCTAAACACATTTAAATCAAAGGGCTTTTATTTTTATTTTCAGTGATTCTCTTAATTTCCTTTGAGAAAAGAGAAATAGTCTTTCAGACTACTTTTTGTCACTGTTTTAACTTCATGCTTTATTAGTTTATATTGATGACATAGCCGTCACTTCATTCTGAGTCAAAGTTAGGGAATTTTCAACTATCCGTGGTGAGTTGTGGGAGGGATGAGAATCTGGGTGCTGGAATACTGTTTTTGTGCTTCAGATTTCACCACATTCTTACTGATTTCTGAGCTTGGATTTTCTCCCTTCATTTGAATTGGACTGTGCTATTTCTGACTCATTAACGCAGTTTAGTTTTTACTCTCCTGTCACTTCCCTAATATTTCCTAATATCTCTTGTCAAGCTCTATTAACCAGAAGTCTAATTTAGCCAAAGGATGAGACAATGTTTTTAATTATGTAGTTTTAAATGAGCACAATGTATGTTGTGCTTAATGTAAATTCTTAAAGAACATGGGCAATTTCAACAATTAGAACACATATGTACTGGCTCATATTAATTTCATGAGTTGTTCATTAATTTCAAAGTTGTTACAACTTGTTACTTACTTGATGTATTTATCCTAGAGAAACCTAACTTGTATCCTTATAACATTCACCCTATCAAAAACATGCTTTATAAAGCATTCAAGATCAAATTCCATAATTTTAAGTTTATTAATGATAGAAAAATAAACTGAGGCATGACAGTAATACCTCTAGCTATCTCATTTTCCCTTTGATGATAAAATTTAAAACAAAGCCTTCTAGACAACCAAAATCATGCTAATAAGGGCCAATAAAATTATCATATTTGACAAAGAATGAATTTTATATATAAAGGTACATTTACCTCATTTATATAATGCTATCCATATTTTTAAAAGTACATTACTTTTGTAAGTAGATTCACAAATATACTAGCACTATAAGGCTTAGAACCAGAAATTATAATTAAAAAGTCAATATCTTTAAAAGGATGGATTTATTGGTAAGTGAATATAAGATTGCATGCACTCACTAATTTCTAAGGTATTGAAATGATGAGGTTTCTCTTCATTCTCTTTTGAAAATGTCAAATTTTAAAAACTGATTTTATTTTTTTGGTAAACTTGTGTTTAGATTCCTTTGAAATTGCTCAAAGTACTGTCTACTGTACATCTGTGATGTACATGAATGCTTCTTTTCAGTGTGTTTTAAGGCTTTCCTGTATCAGAGCTTTTAATTTTCTTTTTTTATGAATATTCTAAAATTTTGAGGCTGTTTACTGCCCTTCATTAATGCCCGACAGAACTTACTTTAAGCAGCTGGATAAAAGTCAAGCAAGTGTGAACAGTACAAATTGTACTTCTTAATGTTGTGAGGAAGTGTCTACAAAGCTATTTAAAATGGTCTAAAATTATAGGCCCAGATAACTAGGTCACTTCTGTCATTTAAAATTTGGTAATTTTTAGCAAGTTTTTATTTAAATAAGGCACTGCTTCCTAAAAGTTTGCCTAAAGATCCTAAATGAAAACTACCAGCTGAGATCTGTGAATTGCAGAAAGAGATAATTACTCTACACTTTCAAAATATAATATTAATGTTGTATGTGTGCAGTAGAAGTAATACAGTGGATACTTACATCACCTCTTCTTTCTAAACCTTCAGATATTATTCAGTTATCCTACAAAATTCCATTATAAAGCAAAATATATGTTTTATAACTGTATGTTCAAATTCTGTCTGAGAATTTCTCAAGGATTTATTTAAAACCAATACCACAATGTTTAAATATCCCATAAAAACACATTCACATTTTTCTACTTTAACTGGAAATAACATATTGTAAGCCATTAAATAAAATTTAAGCTTGAAACAGAACATTGTTTTATTTCAGCCCACATGGCTTTAAAATTCATATATTTTTGTTTAAAAGTAGGAAATTAAGTAATCCTACCTGCAATGATCATTTTTGTCATATTTCATACTTGTGGCATCAGTCTTGCAAAGAAATGACTCATGTGGTGTTTGAAGTTGCTTACAAAGCAACTTGCTGTCAATATTGGTGAACACATGCATATGACATCCTAGAAAAGATTAAAAGGTAATTTTTTACAAAAATGTTCAGGTATTTCAAATATAATGAATGGATTCTTACATGGGGAGGGGAGAAAACTATTTACATGAGCAGGTAGTAGAATTTCTCAGTGTAACAATGTGGAAGGTTCTATTTTCCCAAATATCCCAACTCATTTCCCATGTCACAACCTGTTCCTACCACGGTATTTCAACACTCCCCTAACTGAGAGTTGAGGACTGCACTTCCCTCCTTGAGTGGAAGCAAGCTGTGACTCTGGGGAAAATATCTTCTGTGACTTTCAAAGCTAAGTTTAAAAGACCTCTGATTGTCTTGGGAGGTTCGCTATTGGAACCCAGCCACCATGCTGTGAGGAAGGCCAAGCCTCATGGAGAAGTTATACTTAGGGTTCTGGCTGGTAGTTGGGTCTGGTTGACTGCCAGTATCAACCACCAGACATGTAAGGAAGTCATTAAAATATGAATATGAATTCTTATTATAAGTTCAAGTATCAATCTTATTAAAAGGAAAGATATTCATTTGTAGGAATTATTAAATGATTTCCTAGTCTTTCTTCTTTAACTATTAAATTTAAAAGTTAAAATGTAACAGTAAATATAATGAAATAATAAAGAAAAATTATTTTAAATAACTAAAAATGAAAATTTAGATGATTACATTGTTCACATGGGAGAATTCTGGCAGAAGAACAAAAAAATGAAATTGAAGAGTGTTTTTGAATTTATGGTTTCTATTTAAAATACGAAAAAATGAAAATAAGTAGCTTTTCTGATTTTCCTGAATTAAGAAATTATAATATGTTAATTAGAATTTTAATTACTTGTACATTTCAGACAGATTAGTAATGGTAAAAAATAATTTCAAATAGCTCCCTTGTATGATAGATTCACACTTACCTTTGGAATAGGAGTGCAGTCAGTATGATTCTGACATGGTATCGGTGAACACCCATTGACATCAGTTTCACAATTTTGTTTGAGAAAGCCTTCTGGGCATTCCCCAGTGTAAGCTCTCATTTTGACTAATTCCCCCTTCCCAACAAGACTGAGAAAAACAATGTTCCATTGACTCCTTACAGAATGGGCCTTAAAAGATGACACACACAAAGAAAATAAATGTGATCATAGGCATGTAGCCAACTTAGTACAGAAAAAGGCTCTAGAGTTCATGAAATCTTTTCTAACACATTTTCCTGGTGTAATTTACATATCATAGAACTCACCCATTGCAAATCTAGAATCCAATAATTTTTGCAAATATATGGAGCTATTGGACCCTCAGCACCAGTGTTAGCACATCTCCATTAACAAAGAGCTCCTATATGGTCCCTTCTTGTCCCTGGCTCCATCCCCATGTGATCATTCATCTTTCTGTCTCTAGAGATCGCTGTTTCTGGGCATTTCATACAAATAGAATGATAACAACGTACTATCTTTTGTGATTGGCTTCTTTTCCTTAGAATAAAGTTTTTGAGGATTTTTCATATTGTATCACTACCTTGTTACCCTTTACTGCCAAAGAATCAATTCAAAACTATACAATATTTTATTTATTCATTCACAAGTTGGTAAACATTTGGGTTGATTTCACTTTTCAACTTTTTTACTGAGATATAATTGACATATAACATTATGTTAGTTTCAGGCTCATAACATAATGATTCAGTATATGTATATATTGCAAGATCATCACCACCATAAATCTAGTTAACATTCATCATAACACATGGTTACAAATTTTTCAAATTCTTCTTTTGTCATTTCATGTCTTCCCTTGTTTACTTCTTGGTCAGTCCAACTCAAACTATGTCAGTTTTGTTTTTATCAAAAGCCAGTGTTTGTTTTTATCAATTTCTCTTGTCAGTTTCAATGATTTTGCCATTAATCCTTTCTTTTGTGTCTTTTGGGTTCAGTTTGCTCTTCTTTTTCTAGTCATTCAAGGTAGACGCTTAGGCTATTGCTTTAAGACAATTTTCTTTCTTAATGTGGAAATTTAAAACCATAAACTTCCCTGGAAGCATTGTTTAACTAAATTTCATAAATTTTGATATGATGTGAATATGTGTATTCCACTGTGATTCTTCTTTGACTCAGGTTATCTTAGAAATTTGTTTAATCTCCAAATATTTGGAGATTTCTTAAAATTTTTCTGTCATGAATTTCTAATTTAATTCTATTAGGGTTGGAGAGAATGTATCATATGACTCTAATTCTTTCAGACTTATTGAGACTAGCTTTGTGGCCAAGTTCACTTGTTGACAGATTGTCTACCAACAGCAGAGTTGAACGTATGCCCTCTTGGCACTGATTGCAATTTGAGAGCGGATACCTACTTAAATTTGTACCCCAGGAAAGTCACGTGCCTTCCACTAACCCCCACCCTAAGATTGTGTGACTAGAACAAATAAAGTAGTGACCTTATGGCCTAAGTCTGGTAGCCCCACTGCAGCTTTCGTAAGAGCAGGATCAATCTGTGTTTCATCGCAAGGTTGAGAGGCATTTGTCAGCTATGGGTCAGCATGATGCTTTGGGCACCCCCTAGTGGCAATGAAAGGTACCTGCAGGACTGGCCTGACAAGCCTTGCCTTACCTGTTAAGTCCTGGGCTTCGAAATGGAACATACTCCTTTACTCCTTGTTGGCCTGATTAGACAATTCACACATGCTGGGGAGAGCTGAATAGGGACATGTTCGACTTCCTGCTAAAAATGGCATACCTGGCCTCCAGAAATTACCTACAGAAAGTAAAAACATATATATATGTATATTTCAAGTTCATAAGCCTTGTCAACCAATCACTTTATAACCTAAGGCCAACACGTATACAAGTTCATTGGAAAAAAAGCTTTAGACAAAACTCCAACTATTGTTACTTAGCAAGAATATATAAGCCAAAGAAAAGAAAAGAAAAGAAAAACTTAGAATATATGCTATTAATGGATTTGAAGCTTGAATTGTGTGCCAGATTCTAAAATATAAAGGCAATATAAAATGTTGAATGATCACAGTATTGACATTGTTATATTAAAATGGCTCAGCATCTAACTTCAGTGTATTAGTACCTGGATAATTATTCTGATCACGCAAAGAACAATGAATATGTATTTCTCAATGTTGTGATATACTAACATATTATCATATTAAATAATTATAGGAAATAAAATTTAATTATATTTAAGACATAAAGGTTAGTTAGCATCATGGGAAGAATTATTTGAATAATATGACTTCATATGTATGTAATGCTTGCAGTTTCCATGGCACTTACATTCATAATATCTGATAAAATCCTTAAGATAAACCTGAGATGTATAAAACATCACTATTATCTAGTTTTATGTTTGAATTTTTTTAAATGAAAAACTCATTTTGCTAGCAGTTAAGCAACTTGCAACATGCCAGACAGTTGGTTGATTAATGCCAGGTTAATAATAAAAATGTGTGCATTCCACTTAATCCTATTATAATTCACCACAACATACACCCTCTAGATTTGTTCTTTAAAAAAGAGATTAAGACTCAAAAATCACTTGATTGCTAGCATTAGTCTTTTAGACAGTTAGATAAGGAGAGGCACCAGGTAGATGAGGTGGAGGAGAGAGAGGATGGTCTCTCCTCTCTAGATATTTTAGATAATACATTGTAGCAACTCTAAAGAATGAGCCACACTCCTCCCAACCCATGGATTTTTGTTCTTGTTGTTTATTTATTTGCTTGCTTATTTAGTGACTTGGATGTGTTAGGTGATTAGATAAGTGGGTGCACCAGGCAGATAAGGTGGAGGAGAGGGAGGAAGGTCCAGAAAATGGTGATGTGCCTGCCTTCAGCATAAAGGGGATTTGCTTCCTCTAAATGAGTGCCAGCAGGAAACCGCTTAGAACCTGACAGCCACAACTGCATGGTAGTGACAAGGACATAACCTGATGTGACCCAATGCTGACCGTAATATAATTAGCATTGTGGTTTAGACACCACCCGCACCCCAGGCCTTTCTGTGTGCATCATGGGTAGGGACATGTGCAAAAGGGGGTGAACAGGGGGAGGAGCCAAGATGGCAGAGTAGAGAGACCCCCAGCTTGCCATCTCCCACAAATACACCAAGAATTACATCTACAAGCTCACTGAATCACACAGAACAACTAATGAACTCTGGCAGAGTGTCTCTCATTTCAAAATACAAGATGGTTCTCAGAAAATCTGGTAAGAAATAAAAGAAAAAACTCAGTGCAGGACCAGTCTTGCAGGGACTGACTGGCACAGGAAGAAAGGTGCCCTCACCCTGGGATGCCCTCTCTATAGCCAGGTGGTCAGTGGGGACAGAAGCGGGGCTTCTGAGGTTCAGAGGAGAAAGTGGCAACTGCGTGGCAGAAAGAACTATGGGGAACTGATGCAGAGGGTCCCTGTGACCCCGCAGCCCTAGATGCAAGCCAGCAGGGACAAGCCAGGACTGGCTTCAGGAGATTGGCGAGCAGCCCAGGCAAAGGGCTGGGCCCCAGGGCACAGAGGCAGCCTCGGGGGACTGGAGGGTGGTGTGACTTCTGGCTGGGGGTGTTTGTGGAACAGAACAACCTGGGACCCTCATAAAAAAGCACCACCTCTGGTGTGAGTGAGGGGAGGGGCACAATGAAGCCATGCCACAGCTGCTTTCTCTGCTTCGCTCCATTGTTACTGCATCCTCATAAGGGAGGTCAGACTTGGTCATAGCCATGACTGCTGTGGGGAGGCAGGGCTGAAGCTGAACCCATACCCAGCGGCCCTGCAACCAGTGGCACAGGCAGGATGGAGATTTGTTTACAGTCCCAGGCAGAGAGGGCAGGTTTGCTCTCTCTGGACCTTCTGTGGACCCACGCTGCTGGGATGAGCATGCAGTGAGCGGAGCCCTGACCCATGGCATGGGTGGGCACAGGCATTCACAACAGGCTGGTGGGCCCTACTGTGTGGGGGGGTGGGGCTGGAGTCGGCACTGAAATCCTGGCATGCCACAGACCCAGGCATGCGACTGCATTCTAGCTACAGCGGTTCCTAGCTCCTCATATTGGCAGATCTGGACTCGTGGTTACTGGGGCTCCGAACCTGGGGGACAGCAGAGCTAGTGGTTGACATTCCTGCAGCTAAGGTGGAGACAAAGTAAGTGTCAATAAAGAGCATTTTGTCAGCCCTCATACCAAGTGACATATAACTGCCAAGTGGGCATCTCCTGCCTACTCCCTTCCCAGCTGCAGTGCTCCCACCCAGCCCACCACACAGCACAGCTCACAAATGGGTATAGAAGCCAATATTCTAGGGAGCAGACTTGGGTCTGACAAGGCTGTGACAACTACAGAACAAAAAAGGAGGTCCAGCTCAACAACAACAATCAAGGCAGGCACTGAATACCACACCCCTAACCACAGCTCCAATCAAAAGGAGAACAGCCAACACTCACGGAAGAAAGGCATGGCAACCGTCCACACGAAGCACAGCCATGGCAAACAAACTATTAGATGCACGAAGTCTACACGGGAGCACTCCCACTTTAAATAAAAATAAACAAACAAAAATAAAATAGCCCTTCAATACCACAGTAGATAATGGATGTTCCTAAATCCATAGAGCCGGGAAAATATAAGTAAAATGAAGAAGCAGAGGAACCACTCCCAATTAAAAGAACAAGAGAAATCCCATGAAAAAACAATGAATGAAATAGACCTCAATAGTCTGCTAGATCATGACCTCAAAAAGGGAATGATCAATGCACTGAAGGAACTAAGAGACTATCAATAGAGACAGAGAATACTTTAAAAATGAAATTGAAACTATAAAGAGGAGCCAATTAAAAACAGAAAACCCAATGTCTGAGATAAGAGCCAGGATAAAAGCTGTCAAAAGCAGACTAGACAAGGCAGAGGAATGAATATGTGACTTAGAAGACATGACAGCAGAAGTCAATCAATCAGAACAGCAGACAGAAAAGCAAATAAGAACCAGTGAAAGCAACATAAGGGACCTATGCGATAATATGAAGCATGCTGACCTATGCATAACAGGGGTCCCAGAAGAAGAAGAAAGAGAAAAGTAGATTGAAAACGTATTTTAAGAAATCATGACTGAAAACTTTCCAAATGTATAGAAGGAAACAGATATCCAAGTACAGGAGGCACAGAGATTCCCAAATAAGAAGAACCCAAACGGACATACACCAAGACATATTATAATTAAGTAGAAAGAAAGGATTCTAGAGGCAGTAAGAGAAAAACAAAGAGTGAGTTACAAGGCAACCTCCATAAGGCTTTTAGCTGATTGCTCTACACAAACACTGCTGGCTAGAAAGGAGTGGCAAGATATATTCAAAGTTCTGAATGAGAAAAAGCTGCAACTTAGGATGTTCTATCTGGCAAGACTATCCTTTAGAGTAGAAGAGAGATAAAGAATTTCACAGACAAGCAAAAACTAAAATAATTCAGCAATCCTAAATCCATATATTAAAAGAAATATTGAAAGATCTGCTTTAAATAGAAAAGAAACAGGAAGCTACAGAAATGAGAAAACCATAATTGGAAATGTGATAACTACAATGAGTTGCAAGAGAATAAACATGAAGATGAAAAAATAAAGAATATAAAAAATCATAGAAAGGTGGGAGAGGAGAGCAAGAAAATATAGATTTCTCTCTCCCTTTTTCTCCTTTATTTTTCTTCTTTTTTTTAGGATGTGCTTGGCCTACATGACTATCAGTCTAAAGCAAACAGATATAGTAAGGGTAACCACAAATCAAAAGCATACAACAGAGTCACAAATGCCAAAAAGAAACCAAGCTAATACAAAAGAAAGTTATCAAACCACAAAAAGGAAAATAAAAAGGAAAAGAAAGAAATAAAGAAGAAATACCAAGTAACTGGAAAACAAAGTTCAAAATGGCAGTAAACACACATCTATCATCACCGTAAATGTCATTGGACTAAATGCTCCAATATAAAGACACAGAGTGGCAGCTTGAATAATCCAACAAGAGCCTATAATGTGCTGCCTACAAGAGACACACTTTAGAGTGAAGCACACACACAGATTGAAAGTGAGAGGAGGGAAAGATCTTTCATGCAAATAGAGAGTAGCAATACTCATATCAGACAAAATAGACTTTAAAACAAAAGCCATAAAGGGAGATAAAGAAGGGTACTGTATAATGATGAAAAGAGCAATACAAGATGAGGATATTATGCTCATTAACTTATATGCACCCAATAAAGTAGCACCTAGATACATAAAACAAATACTAACAGACATAGAGGGAGAAATTAATGGGAATATAATCACAGTAGGAGACTTTAACACCCCTGTAAGACCAAAACAAGCAATTCTCCAATGAAGATGTACAAATGGCAAATAGGCACATGACAAAATGCTTAATATTGCTAATTATCAGAAAAATGTAAATCAAAACTATGAGATATCATCTCAGACCCAGTCAGAATGGTCATCATCCAAAAGTCCACCAATAAATGCTGGGGAGGCATGGAGAAAAGTGAACCCTCCTACACTGCTAGTGGGAATGTAGTTTGATGCAGCCATTATGGAAAACAGTACGAAAATTCCTCAAAAGACTAAAAATAGACTTACCATATGACCCAGCAATCTTACTCCTGGGCATATATCCAGAGGGAAACTTAATTCAAAAAGATACATGCACCCCAATGTTCATAGCAGCACTATTTACAATAGCCAAGACATGGAAACAACTTAAATGTCCATCAACAGATGGCTGGATAAAGAAGCTGTGATATATTTATACAATGGAATACTACTCAGCCATAAAAATAATAAAAGACAGTCATTTGCAGCAACATAGATGGACATGGAGATCGTCATTCTAAGTGAAGTAAGCCAGAAAGAGAAAGAAAAATACCATACGATATCACTCATATGTGGAATCTAAAAAAGAAAAAATAAAGACAAACAAATTTATTTATAAAACAAACTCACAGACATAGAAAACAAACTTATGGTTACCAGGAGAGGAGGGGTGGGAAGGGATAATTTGGGAGTTTGAGATTTGCAGATACTAACTACTATATGTAAAATAGATTAAAAAAACAAGTTTCTACTGTATAGTACAAGTAACTATATTCAATGTCTTGTAGTAGCTTACAGTGGAAAAAGAATATGAAAATATATGTATGTTCCTATATGTCTAAAGTATTGTGCTGTACACCAGAAATTGACACAACATTGTATACTTCAATAAAAATATATTTTTTAAAAAGGGGTGCAAATATGACTAAGCACTCCAGGGGCAAAGCCATTAATCAATCAAGAGACCATATGTAAGCGAGGGTATAAGACAGAAGAGTCAAACAGAGGCCATTGCTGTCTGCCCTTTGATCAGCCTGCCTCCCATTCTTGGAGGTGCACTTTCCCTATGCTAATAAAACCTTTAAAATCTTTAACTACACAACACTTTTTTTTTTTCTACTTTCTGAATTCTTCTCTTTCAGGTGAGACAAGAACTGAGGTCTTCCCCTTTTGGGGTAACAAGTCCAATACTCCCACTCCAGGATACAACGTCATGTGTTAAAAAAAGAAAACCAAACACATAAATAAATAAATAAATAATTGCTTTGGCATCTTGTACAAACAAACAAACAAATTTCTCAATGTATAAATATACCTCTGTGCATATCTATCGTGGCAGTTTCCAAAGTAATCAAGAGGAAAAATTAGTGAACAATGAAATGTTCATTTTACAAGTATTTATTTTGAAGTAATTCACATACAGTTGCAAAGATAGTACTGAGAAGTCCTGGGCACGGATACATCTCATAGAACCATAATACACTGTCAAACTAGGAAACCATCATCAGCACAATGTGTGGCTAAAACTCTGTGTCATTCTATCACATGTGTACATTCAGGTAACACTACCTCTGACACGGTAGAGAACTATTCCATCACCACAAAGATTTCCTTTGTGTTACCCCTTTACAGTCTCACTCATCCCTAATTCTCTTACAACTTTGTAGCCACTGGCAACCATTAATTTGTTCTCCACCTCTACAGTTTTGTCATTTCAATAATGTTATACAAGTAATGTGTGGCTTTTTGAAATTGACTTTTTTTTTTCCACTTATAATGCCCTGGAGAGACTCTGAGTTCTTATGGACTTAGCTTTGCAATAGGAAGTTTAAAAGAGACTTTTGTACAGACTTGGTGCAAAGTCGCAGGAACGATCCACTGAACAGCGAGGAAGGAGTCAGCAATTGGTCAGATCCCCAGCTGACACCTCACTAATGACAGCCAGAATTTTTGGAACAATGTGGTGGAGACAGTAAAGCGCATCTGTTATTCCAAAGGTGACATGAACTTCTAAGCCATCTTTATAAGCGGGGCATGTTCTTGCCAATGAGATCCTAGGAGAAATTCTGTGTGTTCAGTCCAAGGCAAAGCCTTTGTGTGTGGATGCACATCCTTCCATCTCTCCCCATCTTCAGTTCACTGGCCACTTGGAAGCCACACGTTCTAGTCGGCGCCCCTCCCATATTCCAGCAGTCTAGCCCCCTGAGTCACTACTTGGGAAAGATCTACCCTACGGAGGCACCAAGCTTCCAATGACTTTTGTGTAAGGAAAACTTTGAGTTAAAATGTAAAGTGTCAGGTGAATGTAAGTCTAGCCTACAATGGCAACTACTGAAAACTCTGCCAAAGTTGAGGTTCTGCCATAATGAGAAGTTAAAAGGTGTGGTATTGGCTTCCTGAGTGGTGGGCACCAAGGAAATGTGAAAGGGTGAAAAGCTGCCGATTCACATTATAAAGTATCACCTGATGTAACTGGAGAGAAACTGAAATGCAAGCTTTCTCAACACCTGTAGCAGAAGAGGTTGGAAAGCACAAATGTAGTAGAATGTTTCAGCTGCTATTTACTGCTTTTGGCAAGATAGTAAATAAAACAGACTATGGTCTATCTGCAAACAAATAAAAGAATGGAAAAATTGGAAATACCAGGGAGCAATATTAAGAAGAAAAACAAAGTGTGACCATTTGCTGGCATGGACTGGTATGGCCCAGAATATGCAGGCTCTCTTTCTACATCTTCAATATGTTAAAATGCTTGAATGATTCACCATGTGAAAATAAACCCCTTTATATCAAAATATAGGGCATTAAAAATCTATTCAGCATAAAAAGAATTAGAGGGCAAACACAAAAGTAGTGATGCATCTTTTCATCTTTTAGACATCAAAATATGCATACAGCCATGTGTATATAAGACACGTGGTCCAAATAATTTAAACTATTAAGCAGAAATTCTATTCAATCACCTAAGTAAATTTTACTTTAATGGCGATCTTAATGGGGCATCTGCAAAGGAAACTAGCTCTGCTCTCCTAAGAAGGTACATATGTCCACTAAAAACTGACAGTAAAGAGAAGATCATTTTAGACTGCAATATTTTATTATGATTTTAGTAAGTTCTTTAGGTCAGGGCTCTAATGAAGTGTCAAAATTGTCTAAAGAAATTTGGTGTAAAATAATGCATAGCGGTTAGTTGAATATTTTATCCATAAAAATTCATTTCAGTCTACTTTCATGTGAGAATAAAGCTATTATACTCTAAGGGTAGAGCACACAGAGACGTCATCACATAGGAGAGCAATTTGCCTTTTACTCCTGTGGGAAGAGAAAGTAAGAAAAGGTTGCTAGGAGCTCTGCTCAAGGAGTAGAAAAGTGTAATAAGCAAAAAAACATGAGAAAATTAAAGAAAGACAGCCAACTTGTCGACTCATGTTTGAAGAATTTGTCAAGATGAAGAATTACTTCAAAATAAGAAAGGGTATTTGATGCAAATATTTAGTATTCATCTGTGTTAAAAGTCATCATGTGAAATATTGATGTTTAGGTATTTAAGATAAATTAAATGCTAAGCTACTCATTTTATGCCTACCTTAGCAAATACCATTTAAGTACCCTTATTCTTATGTTATTAATTCAGTTTCATCTATGCATGGCATGACATTTTAGCAGTTAAACATATCAGCTTTGTTAACTTCCTAACATGTGACTCTCACTAAGAAAGTAAAGTGGGGCTTTATTAAGGGGTGGATGGTTCACTGTAAGGGGGGAGCAGGCAGGGGCAGGTGAGCAGCTGCCCTGCATTTCTTTGGCAAGTTGGTTACACAGGCTGTAGAAATGAATGGGTGGGGTGTTCATTGGGGATGTAAGGGTTTGGGGTCCTATTCCCTGATTTTCACCCCGACTCCACCTTCCCGAAAGGAGGGGGGATTTTTGTCCTTATTTAGTCTGGATCAGAAATGTCACGGCATTGGTGCATGGTGGGTACTTCTAATCTTCAAGGCTAATTTTATTGAATTGAGTGTACAATGAGCAAAAGGTTACACTCAGACACTGGAGATTCCTGTTTCCCACCTTTCTTTGTTGGCCTCCAGGCCACTTGTCATCCCAAAATGTGTGGCTGCTTATCAGCCCAGAGGTTCCTGCTTTTCTTTCTCTGCCCAGAGACCCCTGTTGTTTATACGATGTGTGGTTTCCTGCTTTTGGCCCCAGTGCCCCTCCTTTTTGCCCAATTCCTGCCATTTGGCCTGTGCCCCTTTTCTCTGCTCAGATCTAGCTATCTGCCTGCTCTAATGATTATACCCATTATTATAGACTGAATGTTTGTGTCTCAAATTCATACGTTGAAACCCTACCCTAATGTGATGACAGTAGGAGGCAGGGCCCGTGGAAGGTAATTAGGCTTAGAGAAGCTCATGGGAATGGAGCCCTCATGAGTGGGATTCATGCCTTAGAAAGTCCTGAGAGCCCTCCTCTCTGCTGTCTGCCTTGTGAGGGCATCATGAGAAGCTGGCATTCTGCAACTTGCAAGCCTTCACCCACACCTGACCGTGTGCCCACCATGATCTTAGACTCCCTGTCTGCAGAACCGTGAGGAGTAAGCTCCTGTTGTTTACCAGCCACCTGGGCTATGCTAGTTCTGTTACAGCAGCCTGAATTGAGATGTCCATTACAGGGCGGTAAATGAGGCACAGGGAGGATAGTTCAAGAAATACACCCATTCCCATATCATTCCCCAGAAGCTCTGAGGACTGTCTGCAAGAAGGACAAAACATAAGACTGCATTCAAGATGTACCTAAAGATGTGTGAGTCATGAAAAGAAAAAAAAAATGTTACCTCAGAACAAATGGATACGATCCCTAAAGTAAACCCACTCACAGTTCTCAATTCAGAGCAGCAGGAAGCGGAAATCAAGATGGTCTCTGGAGCACTCAGTTAGGGTACAAGGTGGGTGCAGGGGAATCCAAATCAGACTTTGGGAGCGTATTGAAAAGAAGGATGTCGATCATATATTCCAGGGTGCGACTTTAGCTTAGGATGCCTGAGACTAAGTACACCCATCAGGTAAGTTTTCATTGAATAAATGCAAGTTTTTCTGGTAGAAAAACTACATTTCCAATTAGAAAACTACTTTTTAGCAACAACAAATTGGTGTCAACAAAAAGACAAGGACAGAAGATCTGCCACTAATATTAGAAGTTTCTACCTCAAGGTCACAATCAGTGTATCTCCAGTTAGGTAGGAAGGTAAAGCCTCTATAAATCTAATTTTGTTTTCATGTTTAATCAAAGCCTTACAGATTTGAACAGGAATCTGCTCAGTCTCTGGCTGAAAGCACGTCAACACCCAAATACCAGACAAGCTTGGTCACTTCTTAGTGAAAGAGAGAAAACAAAGAAATGAGATCACACATGTGAAAAGAGCCAGTATTTCAAAGGAAGAGTTGAAAAGTAGAGCAAACATCCTTCTCTGGGGCAGAGACACTGGTAGCAGGAGAATAAATAGAAATCTACAATTCAGGGACTGATAGAGCAAAACAAGATGTTTTTTTGAAAAGAAATATTAGAGTCAATCTTTCAGTAATTCTTATCAAATAGTGAAAGAATAGATCTACTTGACATTCAGAATATTAAAATGGTCATTTATATACATATATTTGATTATATGTATTAAAAGGAGAATGAAGTATAACATAATAATTAATAATTCAGTACCAGGAAAAACTGAAAATGGAAAAAGCATGCCCAAAATTAATACAGAAGAATACAGGATGGCTGACTATACCAATAACATAAAACATAATCTGTAAAGAAAATTGGAGAACTACTCGGACGCTGAGCCTAAATTTTCTGAATCATTAAAGTTTGTCAAAAGTGTAAAATTGGATTCATTATGTTCCACAACAGCCTTGTTCAAAGAAATAAAGTATCAAATAAAATTTGAAATTTTCTAGTAGTTACATTTAAAAAAATTAACTAAGCAAATGAAGTTAATTTTAATAATACACTTAACCTACCTCCAATCATTCCCAAACACAATTATTTAAATAATCATCAATATATGACATTATTAATGCCATATTTTATATTTTTTTATACTGGGCCTTTGAAAACTGACGTGGAAAAGTGTGTTCTTTGCACTTATAGCCATAAGTGGCTAGTGGTTCTGTCCTGGACAGCACATTTCTAGACAGAAGAAAAATCTAAATCTTCCAATTTCATCTCACAAAGCTATTTGGAACTTGAAGGCAAACACCTTACTGAGCATAACATTTAATTTCAGTCCCATGCCTATGGATGGAGGAAGCTTAAGTGAAATATGAGCAATTAAATCTCACTGACATTGAAAAGTAGTACTAAAACACAACCAAGTTAGGTCTATCCTGAGGTTGAAAGTTTTAGAAAATGTATGAATACAATGTCACACTAATAGAAATAAAAGTCTATAAATCTGAGGGACAATGAAATGAAATTGTTCGGACACTATCCCCGTATCTCATATCTTACAAAAATTATCAGTACAATCAGATTGGATATTTACATGTGATGGGTAAAACAATAAAAATTTTAGGAAGTAAGATTTCTTAGATATTACACAAATCATTAAAATCTCGTGAAGAATAAGAACATCTACTTATTCAAAGACGCCACTGAGAGACTGACAACTAAGACAGAGAATGGGACAAAATATTTTTAACACTGATAATTAGTGAATAGAGTACTTTAGGAACTCCTACAGATGAATAAAATATGTAAATTATATGTATGCATATTTATATATTGTGCTATACATATTATAAAAACTCTTTAAAGCGTTTTATATATATATATACATAAAACAACTCAATAAACAATGAACAAAAAAGTTAGATTCTTCACAAAAAAGATATCAAATGCCCAATAAATTTTCAAAGCATTCACTATTATTAATAAATATAGAAATAAAAATTAAACCAAAATAGAATTCTACTATGTAGTTGCCAGAGTGGCTGTAATCAAAATGGGTGATGTGCTGAGTGATGCTTGTTCGTACAGAAAAGAGAAGTTTCATACATGCTCACAGGAGTGTAAGTTAGCACAACCCTTTTGCAAACAATGTGTTATTAATTACTAATATTTAACAAATACATAAACCATGACCACAAACTCCACTGATATGTATATAAGTAATTGATATACATATATGCACATATAAATATGTATATATGCATATATACGTATATATACATTTACAAAGGAGAAACAAGATACAGGTGCAAGAAAGCTTATAGTAGAATTATTCATGAAAGTCACAAACTAGAAATTGTCTAGATGATGTCCATTATCATTACATTAGATATATAGTTTTGATATGTTTATACAACTGAAAAGCACACAGTGACGCATTTAGCTAAAGCTAAACTCTCACAAGCATAACATGAATAAAGAAGGCTAGGCAGAGTAGAAAGCATACTGGAAAATTCCACTCATATGAAGATCAAATGAAGAAAAGGAAAGCTAAATTATAAAAATTCTGGAGAGTCTTCATCTTTGGGAGTAGAGGATCGGGGAAAATTCCCGGAAGGGGTATGGAAAGAGCTTCTGGGATGCTGGCGATACTTTCTTTCTTGATCTATGTCCCAGTTATGTGGAGTTTTATGTTATGAGAAATCTGTATTCATAACACTAAATGCAATTTAAAAATACGTGAAATTAAAGCACTCCCAAAATTAAAATAAAAAAAAAAACTGGTTTAAAAAATAACTTCTATTATATGTGATAGGAAGATGCTCCTCCTTGTTTCTAAATATTCGCTTGTGTCATTGGTAATCTAACGCGAGCCAACCTCAGGCTCACCGGAGAACTTGTTAAAACAGATTGCTGGACCTCATCTCCGAAGTTTGGGTGTCAGTGGGTCTGCATTCTTCGCCTCAAATTGAGAGTTTTCATTTCCAGTTAGTTCCCAGGTGATGCTGATGCTGCAGATGCTGGACCACACATTATAAAGCACCAACCTCTGCTATTCTCTTTGAAAGAGACTTCCCTCCTTGTAGTCACTTAACTCATCCAGCCCCAGCTAAACCATGTAATAGGTTTTCCTGCCCCCAACCACAACCCCTACCGTTAGAGGGCGCGCTTCTGCGCGTCCACCGTACTTAGAAACGCAGGCGTGATTTTATCTCTTTGTCTCGGTTTTTAAAATTTCTCCACTTTATACTGGCATTCTTTAGGCCTTATTTTAATCCTTAGAATTATTTTGATTTTGCTTGTTGAATAAATAAACAAATCCCACTGAGTTCTCAATTTCCTGTGTGGTTTGAATTTTTTCTTTTGCGTTCCTGTATTTCTTGTCTTCAGTTCTCCCTTTGTCAAGTTTCAGACCAGATTCCTCAGGGCTCCCTTCCTCCTGTATCCTTAAAGAGTAATGAATTGATGAAACTTGTGTCCAGACAGCCTCCTGCCCTACTAACTCAGACGGAGACTGCAGAGGTTTTTTGGGGGTGTTTGTTTCCCCTCCTATATATGAAATCCTATTCACCTCTTTCCTGGCTGGGGGCACCATTCCTTTTGTAAATTGCCAGGAAATTGACAATCAATTGCTCTCCTCTCATTATGCCCCCCCAGCGGCTGACTTAATTTTTATTTTCCTTTTCCCCTTTTCTCATCTAAGCTTGCTCTGAAGACTTTTCTCACAGTCTGTGAATTATCTCATTTTTTTTCTTTATTCCAGCTTTACTTTCCACAAAAACACTTTCCTAGAAAATAAATACTTTTCCTGTTTTCTTCACCTTCTGCTTTCAGAACCAACACTTCCCTTACCACATCCTTTTCCATCTTCTTTCTGGGTCACCAAAACCTGCTTTTAATATACAATATGAAATAAATACATCCATCCTCTTGTGTTCAAAAAATATGTTTTCTATGTTTAATGAAAAGTCTCTGTTTTATATTTCATCAAATCCATCTTTTTATGAATCAGTACACAATTACATTCTTTAGAGGAGAAGCATTAGAGAATATAGCTTAATTTTATAAATGCTTTGGAATTTTGTTTCTACTACAGAAATATTCAATTACCCTGGTATTCAGGTGATGTGTTATATATTAATTTAGATGTGTACAGGTAACAGGTAACATCTGTGAATACTGCAGAAATATTATGCCTTCAACTACCCTCAGACCTAGAAGCTATTATCAATAAGGGGCAAGGATACTTCCTCTGCCTTTCCAACTTTCAATGCATAGAAACTATCCCTCTACATTTTCTGCTCTAGTATATTTCAGGTCAGGAAAGTAAACCATAAAGTCATAGGTTGTTTTTCTTCTTTGGTGTCTCTATATCTAAGAGTTTTATTCTAAACATTTATAATCAATGGGAATTGAATGACTAACATATCTAAATGTGCATCTCAGTTACAAAGCTCATTTTTGACCAACTGTCTTGAGCAGCTGCAAAGCCTTTGGTTGTATAAATATATATTTGATTACAAAGTTAATATTGAATACTGTGGTTACACATTCCTTCATAAGGGCAGGAGATTGCCAAGATGGTGGAGTAGAAGGATGTGAAGTTCACCCTCTCCCACAAATACAGTAAAACTACATCTACCTGTGGAACAAATCTCCCAGAATACCTACTGAACTTCGGCAGAATATCTCTTACAACCAGAAATACAAGGAAATCCAGATAAACAACCAGATAAACAAGTTTCTACTGTATAGCACATGGAACTAGATTCAATGTCTTGTAGTAGCCTATAATAAAAAAGAATATGGAAAGGAATACATGTATGTTCATGTATGACTGAAAAATTATGCTGTACACCAGAAATTGGCACAGCATTGTAAACTGACTCTACTTCAATTAAAAAGGGTAGGAAAACATTATTTTGTATATGAATAATAAATAATGACTGGAAAAGTGACATTTCAAAAACCTTGAATTTCAAACTAATTTTGCCCAATGTATGTTCTCTGTAATCACTGAGGACAAGTTATATGGTTAATTTTAAATATACTTGTGATGGGCAAGTACCGAAGTAAAACAAGTAAATTTTTGAAACATGGTTTCTGGTTCAAAACTGTGTCCTCTATAGATAGATATTTGTTTTCTTTGTCTTTTGGGAGCACATGAAAACAATGGCAGTGATTTGCTTGTATGTTAAGGAATGCCAAAAATCAGAACCATGAGAACAAACAGACTGAGTAGGTAATTTAAGTCTTTTTGTTTTTCCACAGTTGTCACAGAAAATATTTCTGCTTTATAACTAGTAGCTTTGCTACCAGTCTGTGTTTTAGAGGCAAAAACAATGACTAATGGGTTTAAATCAAATCTGGTTTGCTTTCTCTTCTCTCTTTCCTTCTTCCACTAGAAATTTGAACAATGAAGTGAGGTCAGGAGCCTCTTTGATAAAATGCTGGCTTTTCACTTTTCATAAAATGCTGGGTGTGATGGGCAAGTTCATGGCTAAGGACTATGCTTTTAATTCTCTTTCAGTCTTCACCAAAGTCTGTTCATGGATATGGGTGGTCATCTCAACAGGCACTGAAGAACTTGAGGCTTTATGACAATACTTTTTTCTTTCTGGGATACTGATGGCAGAGATATAAGTAAGATATTTTTATGCCTGAATTCACTCATCAAACTCACGTCATACAAACTAGAGATTATAATACAGAGATTTCTTAATAAATTAAGCAGAAATTCTATTTCATTTTATTATTAGTATTTATTATTCATTTAGCTTTTCCCTCCTTATAGTAAAACAAAATTTTATTTCCTTGTCTAATTCCTAGGTAAAACACAGCAGTGACTTTGTATTTAGTGGTTATTCTATATGGAAGTTAATCAGTACTTAAATTACATTCTTATCTTTAATTGTCAAAATAACATGAGAAAAATGTGACTGTCTTACTCTGGGTCACAGATAATGTGATTCAGTGCCTGTTAGACAGAGCAGATCAATTCTCCCATGCCACACTCAGGAAGGCACAGTTACCTGAGGGGACTGGCCTGCTGTCACCCACACTTTTCACCTTTTTTTCCCTAAATGATAGCCATCCTGACATGTGTGAGGTGATATCTAGCTGTGGTTTTGATTTGCATTTTCCCAATGATTAGTGATGCTGAACATTTTTTTCATTTACTCTCCATGGAAAATCTAGGTTTTCTCACCATTTAACTGGTAAGGGAGTGACTTTAATGGAAGGCAATTGTAGTTTTTCCATTTCCCTCCCTCTCTGTACACCAAACATTATATTTTTCTTTTGGAAACACTGCTAAACGTATGGTTAGATATCCTTACCTACCCCTCAAAGTCTAGGGTATTCACTACTTTCAAATAATACAGAATTCCATTAAACTGAGAATAAAAATACACCCATCACAAATTTAGTGAGCATTACTACAAAGAAATAGAAAGTAAGTTTACTAAACTTTTTGTGGTGAATAATTTACAATATATACATATATCAAATCTTTATGTTGTGCACATGAAGCTAATATAATTTTATAGTCAATTACATCTCAAAAATGTAGTAAACAGACAAGCAAAGCAGTTTAATGGTAGAAGTTTACTATAGGCCTCTCAGAAGAAAGGGTAAAGATAGGTAAGATTTCCCTAATACAGATGTATACATTGGCCTAGTGGCAAGATAAATGATTGCTGAGGGACATGTCTAAATTCAGCTATCTCCATAAAAGCAATGCATTGAATGAGTCCTATTTTTCTTTACTAGCAATTCCAATTCCCAGAAGATAGAGAGACTTAATAATCTGAAATTATTTTTGAACACAAAGGGACAAAATGATTGACAATATGGTAACCCCAGGATTAAGAAACTTGACATACTGTTCAGATTATTAAACTAAAACCAACAGGATGAAATATAAGAAAAAAATGAATGAAGTCTCCTGGACTTCAGGTTAAATACCTACATAAGTCAACACATGGAGCACATGTAGATTAATAATAGTTCGTGTGGGAAACCCGAATATCATGTAAAAGAGCAAAGTGATTAAAATGCTGACAGGAGCACTAAAGTAGAGTTGGCAGCAGCAGCTGCTGGAATTGGTAAAAACTCTGAGTCTACGTCTTCTTACTTACTAAGTTCATACCTTATTGTTTCACAGGAGTCAAAATTTTATTTTGTATTTATAGCTTCCCGCAGATTCTACTTAGAAACAAAATTTTCCATGGGAAAATATCCTGCTTAATGAGCTACTTATAGGAAGTTCTTTCTGGTTGAATAGATGTCAGCGTGAGCCAAGGCAATAGCAAAGGTAATCACAGTGGTCAGCTGAGACAAGGTTCCCACCCACCCACCCCTCCCCACTCCCTGGGAAAAGGAGGACAATGCAAAGGAGAAAGAAAGGAGAGTGAGGCCGGAGAAAGGAGTTAGGAGCCAGGGACAAATTCTCCAGAGGAGAGGCAAGTGGAAAGTCCAAGGAAGTGAAGAAATTATACCCAGGTTATCAAATTTATCATAATGCTTGTAATGATATTAACCCCTATAGGTAAGGGTGGTTTATAATGACCTCTTTCATATATCAATAGTAAGATTATAAATTTGCTTGCCAGGGCTTAAAGGAAATTTCTTAGTGCACATATGTCAAGAATCTTAAAAATATTGATACATGTGATCCAATAGTTTCATGTCTAAAAACTTATTCTAAATTCAACCATGGAAATAATCAGTGATATAGACAAAGTTTTGTATTTATATTATAGCATTATTTATATATTATTATTTATACATATAATATTTATACATTATTATTTATAGTCAACTGATTTTCCACAATAGTGGAAAAGTCAATTAAATGCACAAAGGACAGTCTTTTCAAAAAAATTTGGTTGGGACAATTACATATCAACATGTGAAAAATCATATATGTATATACATTTTAAATGAACATACAACTAGAGTGGTTAAATAAACATACTGACTTAATAGAACACTTAAATAGCTATTAAATTTTAATATTACATCAATCACTCCTATAGTGTTTATTATGTGTCAGCCACAGCTAGAAACTTGTACATAGAAACTTATACTCATTTAAATCTCACATCTGTTGTATGAAGTAGTAACTGTCGTTAGGCGCACTTCAGAAACAGTGAGGTTAGGTTGGTACCCAAGGTTGCAGGTGGACCTGGACTGTATGCAAATCCATGCCCCTTCCTCAGTGTCTTCCCTCTTTAACTGTTAGGAGATGAACTGGTGAACTGGCTACCCGAAGGACACCAAATTCTCCTTTGCCTTAAACTTCACACATGCCTCCAGGTCTTCAATAACATGAAGACAGCTCTAGAAAATACAGAAAACCCCGCTGCATTCTTGAGAACCCAGGATCACCAAAGAATTTCTCTTAAATATAATGGGAGTCGGATCAAATTGCTCTAAAGATATCCAAACCTGTCAAATGCATCGGAGACACCTGAATGCATTGCTAATAAATTCCCCTCTGGAGGCAGCAAGATGGAATTATGGGCTATAAATAAAGGATGTTCTGCACAGACTTCTGGCAATGGTTAATTGGAAGAGAAATTCCCTGGGGCCAGCGCAAGGTGCATGAGCAGAGCGCATTGCTTGAAATTCCAGTTTAACAGCCACTGGTACTTAACACATCGGAGCACAGACTGCCCAGCCGGATGGACTTTGGGATTCTAAAGCTGGATTTACAAAGTTAAAAGCAAAAAACCAGTGAGGCAGGGTTACATGGATTTTTTCTTGCTGCCTGGGGGATGAAGCTGTGCATAGTCAGAGAGAAAGCTAAATACTGAAATCTGACCTCCACCATAGTGGATCCAGTATCCAAAAAAAAAAAAAAAAAAAAAAAAAAAAGTATCAGGTAATAAAATGTACTTTCTAGCATGCTCACTTCTCTGGCCACAGACTCACTCCTCCACCTGTTAATCTACTTTGGTATAAACAACCTCCCAGTTCACAACCTAGAAAGACAATGTGGGCACTTGAATAGACAATAAGGGAAGCCGAATCCAAGAGAGTAATTGCATCTTTGTGAGAAATACTGGGGGAGTAAAGACTTCTTTCTTACATAGAATGAGTTTCCAGAAAATAAGTAAAACCAATTAGCAGTTGATGAAAATTTCCTGGAAAATACATAAAGAAAATAACACTTGATAAGCATAGAAAAGACATTTTTTAATGATTGTGAGACAATGTTAGCTAATACTGTATGGTAGCATTTGTGTTTGCCATGCCAGGCAGGACTCTACCAGACTTACATGGACAGCTGCACTGACCCACCAGTGCATCAGGCAGCAGCGTCACCCCCGTTATCAATTAGGAAAATGAAGCAAGGAAGTTGAGTCTTTTGTTTAACTCGGCACGGCTCTGAATGGCAAACCGCATGTGTCAGACCCAGGGATCCATCGGCACGTCCTGCTCGTGCTGCTTTTCCCTTGGACCTTCTCAACTTACTGCCTCGACTTTCACTGTTCAGAGTCAAACTTCACGAATTTTCTAACTCCACTGCCTCAGATCTGGACTTCCTTTCCACCATCCCAACGATGGACAACATCACTAACAGTCGTCATACTGCAGCATCCAGTGAAGTCTTTTTGTTTGTTTGTTTTTGTTAATGGACCTGCCAGCAGAGCAGCAATTAAAGTGTGGATTGCGCTCTACTTTTTTTTTTTTTAATTGTGAACACTTAAAACATGAGCTGTCCTGTCTGAACAAAATTTCAAGTATACTCTATAATATTATTAAATACAAGCACTATGTTTTACAACAGATCCCTAGAACTTCTTCCCCTTGCATAATTGAAATTTTATAGTCTTAAAAAAACCCCACCCATTTCCATCTCCCTCCAGCCTTTGGACACCACCATTTTACACTCTGCTTCTCCGAATTTGACTACATTAGGTATGCCATATGTGTGGAATCATACATTACTTGTCATTCCATAACTGGCTCATTTTACTCAGTGTAATGTCCTCCAGATTCATCCTGGTTGCTGTACATGGCAGGGTTTCCTTCTTTTCAAAGGCTGAGCAATATTCCGATGAAAGTATGTACCACATTTTCTGTATCCATTCATCTGTGAATGGGCGTTTAGGTTGCTTTCATATCTTGGACACTGCAAATAATTATGCAATGAACATGGGAATGAAAATATCCTTTTGGGGCTCCTGGCTCCAATTATTTAGGCTATATACTGAGAAGTGGGATTGCTGGGTCATATAGTAATTCTGTTTTTTATATTTTGAGGATCATAGTATTTTCCATAACAGCCAGGCCATTCTACATTCTCATCAACAGTGTACAAGGTTTCCAGTTTCTCCACAGCCTCTCCAACACTTTTCTTCAGTTCTTTTGATAACAGCCACCCTAACGAGTATGAAGGGCTGTCTCATTGTCTTCATCTGCATTTCCCTGATGGTTAGTGATGCTGAGCACATTTTCTTACACCTGCTGGCCATGTGTATGTCCTCTTTGGAAAAATGTCTATCCAAGATTTTGCTCATTTTTAACTGGGTTATTTGTTTTTTGCTATTGAGTTGTAGGAGTTTCTTATATATTTTGGATATAAACACTTTATCGAATGTAAGTTTGGCAAGTAGATCCTCCCATTCTCTTAGGTTGTCTTTTCATTTTATTGATTCTTTGTGCAGAAGCTTTTAGTTTGATACAGTTTCACTTGTGTATTTGGGGGTTTGTTTCCTGTGCTTTTGGTGTCATATGTCGGGAACATTTGCCAAGGCCAGTGTCAGAAAGTTTCTCCTCTATGTTTTGTTCCAGGAGGTTTATAGTTTCAGGTCTTGCGTTTAAGTCTTTAATCTATTTTAAGATGATTTTTACTTACAGTGTAAGATAAGGGCCCAGTTTCATTCTCTGAATGTGGATATTCAGTTTTCCCATCACCCTTTGTTGAAGGGACTATGCTCCCCACCTTGTGTGTTCTTTCTCCCTTGTTGAAGATCAGTTGATTACATAGACGTAGGTTTATTGTCAGTCTGTTTGTTCCATTGATTCATATGGCTATCTTTAAACCAGTAATATAGTTTTGATTACTGTAGTTTTGTAATATATTTAGAAATCAGGAAATACGATGTCTCCAACTTTGTTCTTTCTTAATATTTCTTCAGCTGTTAAGGAGTTTTTCTACTTCTGTAAGCATTTTTGACTGTCTTCATGTAAAAAATATGAATTTGATGGGAATAGCACTGAATCTGCAGATTGCTTTGGGTATTATGAACATTTTAACACACTAAGTCTTCCAATATATGAATATATATTTCTATTTACTTCTGTCTTCTTTTGTTTCTTTCTTCAACATGTTGCAGTTTTCATGGTACGAATCTTTCATCTCCTTGGGTCTAATCCCAAGTATTTTATTGTCTTTGATGTTAGTGCGAACAGGATTGTTTCTTTAATTTCCTTCTCAGACAGTTCACTGTGTGTATAGCAATCAATTTTTGCATATTGATTTCAAATCTTACAATTTTATTGAATTTGTTTATTAGTTCTAACACTTTTTTATGGGGCCTTATGGTTTTCTACATACAAGATCATTTTGTCTGCAAACAGGTATATATTGACTCCTTTTTGAATTTGGAATACTATTTCTTTTTTTCTTTTTTTTCTATTGCTTTGGCTAGAATTTCCAGCACCTTGTTGCACAGAAGTGGTGAGAGGGAGCATCTGTAACTTGCTTTTGATCATGAGACAGTCTTTAATTTTTCTTCATTGAGTCTGACGTTAGCTTCGGGCTTGTCTTCTATTTCCTTTACCACATTGAGGCACATGCCTTGTATCCCTAGTTTGTTAAGCGTTCTTATCATAAAGGAGAGTTGAATTTTGGCAAATGCTTTTTTCTGATTCTGTTGAGAAAATCATGGGGTTTTTCTCTCTTATTCTGTTAATGTGGTGTATCACATTACTGACTGTATTTGTTGAACCATGCCTACATTCAAGGGGGATAAACCCCATTTGATTATGGTGTATAAGCCTGTTGACCTCGATGGACTAGTATTTTGTTGATAAATTTTGCATGTATGTTCATCAGGGATATTGACCTATAACATTCTTCTCTTGTAACACATTTGCCTGGCTTTGGTATGTGGGTAACCCTGACCTGGTAAAATAGTTTGGAACTATTCTTTCTCCTTCAATTCACTGCAGGAGTTTGAGAAGGAGTGGCAGTAATTCTTTTTTTAAATGCTTGCTAGAATTAACCAGTGAAGACATGTGGTCCTGGGACTTTCTGTTTTTGGAGGCTTTTGATTACTGATTAAATCTCTGTACTGGTAATTAGTCTGTTTAAATTTTATATTTCTTCAGTATTCAGTCTTCGTAGGTTGTATATTTCTAGGAATTAATCCATTACTTTAAGGCTATGTAAGTTGTTGGCGTATAGTTGTTTATACTATTCTCTTTTGATCCCTTTTTATTTCTGTGGTATCAGTTGTAGTCTGTTTTTATTTATTTGAGTCTTCTCTATTTTTTCTTAGTCTAACTTACATCTGTCAATTTTTATTTTTCAGAAAACCAACTCTTATTTTGATTTTTTGAAATATCTTTCTATGCTTTGTTTATTTTTGCTTTAAGTTTTATTATTTCCTTTCTTAATTTTTGGCTTAGGTTATTCTTCTAATTCAATAAGGTGTAAACTTAGGTGGTTTATTTGAGGTCTTTCTTCATTTCTGATGTAGGTGTTTATCAATATAATGTTCCCTCTGAGTAATACCTCTGATGGATCCCATAAGTTTTGGTATGTTGCATTTTCATTTTCATTTATGCTGACATTTTCTGATTTCCCTTTTGAACTTTTCTTGGCTCCATTGTTTGGTAAGGAGCATGATGCTTAATGTCCACATATTTGTGAATTTCCCAGTTTTCCTTCTGTTGTAGATTTCTAGTTTCATTTCTCTGTGGTCAGAAAATATATTTACAATAGCAAGATTTCAATCTTTTAAAATGTTTGTGACCTAACATATGATCTTTCCTGGAGAAAGTTGTGTTTGTTTTTGAGAAGAACGTGTATTCTATTGTTTTGGGGTGGGATGCGCTATATATGTCTGATAGGTCCATTTGATATACATAGCATTATTTGAGTGCACTGTTTCATTATTAATTTTCTTTATGGATGTTCTGTTCATTATTGAGAGCGAGTTATTGATGTCTTTTACTATTATTATATTGGTGTTAATTTCTCCCTTCAGCTCTATCGATGTTTGCCTTGTGTTTCTAGGTACTCTAATGTCAATTGTCCTGGACTGAATCTTCTTTCATTTTACAATGTCCTTCTCTGTCTCTTCTGATAGATTCTGACATACATTCTATTTTGCCTGATGTAAGTAATGGCACTCCTGCTCTCTTTTGTTATTTGTTATATTATTTTCCATTCAGCCACTTTATTAATTTGATTAAGGAGTTCAGTTTATATGCTTTTTTATGTATATTTTCTTTGTGATTACCATGAGGCTTACATAAGGATCTTATAATTATAACAATCTATATACCCTTTATCTTTTAACTTTTATACTAAAATTAAAAGGAGTCTACACACCAATGCTACAATCTTTGTACTTGTCTTTATATTTACCTTTATCAGTGAATTTTCTGATTTCATACTATGCTTTATTTTTGCTGTTTATCAACTTTAAGCACTCCCTTTAGTATTTCTTTAAAGCAGTTCTAGTGGTAATGAACTCTCTCTGCTTTTGTTCATCTAAAAAAGTATTTTCTTCTCTTTTATTTTTGGTGTACAGCTTTGCCAGGTATAGCATTCTTGTTTCATAATTTTTTTCCCCAGTACTTTGGATACACTATTTCAATCTCTCTGGCCTGCAAGCTTTCTGCTAAGAAATGGATTGATCACCTTAAGAGGACTTCCTCCTACATGGTGGGTGATTTTTCTCTGAGTGATTTCAAAACTCACCCTGTCTTTCACTTTTGACAATTTGGTTATCATGTCTCAGCATAGACACCTTCTGTTTCATTTATGGGCTACTTTGGACTTCATGAGTCTGGGATCTACCGCCTTCCAAAGATCTGGGAAGTTTAGGGGCACTGCTTTTTTAAGCTTTCTGCAACTTTCTCTCTTTTCCCCTTATGGGACTCCTATACTCTGTGTGTTGTTCATTTGAGGTGTCTCATCTTCAGCTTCCTTTACTCTTTCATTCTTTTTTTTTTTCTTTTTGCTTCTCTAAATAATTTCAAATGACTTGTGTTGAAGTTCACCAATTCCTTCTTTGCTTGATCAAATCTGATTCTGAAGCTCTCTATTGAATTTTTAGTTGTATTCTCCAGCTCCAAAATGTATTTACTTCCATTCTTTCTCTCACTCTCTTTTTTTTCCCTTCATTTTTCTTTTTTAATGCCTTCTTTCTCTTTCTTGATATTCACATTTTTAATGTATCATTTCCCTGATTTTGTTTAGTTGTGTATATGTGTTATTTTGTAACTCATAAAAGCATCTTTAAGATGTAGCTTCTTGAAGATGATTAGTTTGAACTCTTTTTTTTGGAAATTCATAAATCTCCATTTCTTTAGTCTTGGTCGCTAGAGATTTGTTTTCTGGTTGGGTCATATTTCTTTATTCTCCATGTTTCTTGCAGTTTTCCATTTGTGTCTGCGTACTTATAGAAACAGACGCCTCCCCCAGCATTTACAGACTGGCTTTCACAGGGAAAGGGCCTCACCAGGCAGCCAGCTAGAGTCTCAGGCTTTTTCATGGATGTGCACATCCCCCTTCTCTCTCTCCGTCCTGGGCTGTGCGCCTTCTTCCATTTGTGCACAGCTGCCACCACTTTCCCTGCGGCCAGTGTGCTGAAAGGCCGAGGGTGTTGGGTGCAGGCTCCACTCTCTTTCTCCTGAGGGAGAAACCATGGGTCAAGCTGTGCCCTCTTGGTGCCGAACTGTGCCTGCTTGGGGGAGGGACTCCTGGGGGTGAAGTGAAGTTATGTCCTTGCCTGTTTCACCTGGCTGTCACTAGCTCTGTGCTCATCACCATGCTACAACTTACTGACTCGGATGTGGAGGTCTCATAAAGCTATTTTCACCTGTGTGCTGTTTCTAAATCAGCGTTGCTATTAGGGGACGAGTTGGGACTTCCCACTCTGCCAGCTCTCTGAAGTCACTCCCCATAGCCTAGTTTTTGAACGCTCCTTCATCTTGACTTCCTAACGTCACTGTCTTACCTCTTCTATTGCTCCCATCAGTGCCTGCAGATCGGTGTCTCTGCCTCTTACTTCGTGTGCACTTTCATTGCTGGCATTCCTCCAGACCGCGTGCTAAACGCACTTTTCTTCTATTCAAGTTTTCTCCTTGGGTGATACTGCTGTATCCTAGGAAGTCACCTAAGATGCATATAATAATTGGGACAAAATTAAGAATATATGATTGTAATGGTGGTTACAGTGTTTCTCTTCTGAGTATATTTTGTTGTCATGTATTTTGAAAATATTGTATTTATCTTATCTATTTGTTCATTAAATATGAAAGTAATGTATTATTGGTGGAAGTATCTTTATATGTTGAAAGACATCTTGATCCAATTTTGTTCCTGATCACTTGCTAATTGAGAAATAAATGTTATTAGGTAATGTAGAGTTAAGATTATATCCAAATGGCCATTGATATTATAAAGGAAATGAGGTATGAAGTCAGAGTTAGCTTTGAAAAGTTGAACTAGTAATTTTAGTAATAATGCCTAACTTTAAAAAATTCCAATTAAATGCATGAAGAAACAAGTACAAAATTAAATTAACTTCATCATTTTATAAACTTGTCTAAATTTTCCAAGTTCAAATATAAATCTCTCACAAGATTTACATTTAACAGTATCAAGCCAATGTCTCTGGTAAATTTTTATTGTATTTTTAAAAATATGGACTATAATAAAGAAAAATCCCTCACCAGATTCCTTCTGGAAAACAAGAAAACATCCAACAATAACAGCAAGCTTCAAATCCACTTAATTAAAATCTTCAGCTTTATGAAACTAAGCAGATAGGCTAAACATTACTCAGGTTTATAAAGGGAACATTAAAGGAATATTGTGATATTTTCAGAGTAGATATTAAGCTTTTCATAAAACAGTATTGAAAGAGTAATTTCATAAATAGTTTTTTCCCCAAAGTTAGTTATTGATATGGTAAACAGGACATTATTATGTGCCAGGGGCTCTTCTAGGTACTGGAGCTAGAATAATTAACAAAGCAGATCAAAATGGTCCCTTCCATGGGTTTTCATTCTGCTAGAAGAACATAACAAGTACATACACATTTTTCATTATTATTATTATTAATTATTATTATTATTATTATTACAATATATAGCAAGTTAATTGGTGACAGTGAAGGGAAAAAAGCAAAAAGGAGGATGGAGAGTGCTTGAGTGGGGACATAGGGTTTATTACTAAATAATGTGGTCAGGAAGTGTCTAGTTGCACAGTTCAGCAAGGTGGCAGTAAGACTGCAAAAGAGTAAGAGAGGGACTAGTGAGATGGGAGATGAGGTCAGAGATGGAAAGAGGCCAGACCATGCAGGTCCTCATCAGGCATTTTAAGGGCTCGTATTATGGTGATCTAGGCAGCCATTAAGTGGAAGGTTTTAGCAGAGTGACATGATCTGATTCACATTTAAACAGAATCACTCTTGCTGCTATTGGAGGAAAAGGCAAAGGTGGAGTGATTAATTTGGAGACCATGTCCAGTAAACCAGCTAAAGATGCTAAAGATGATGAAATGACACTGAGATGGTAGTGATGGAAGTAGTGAGCAGCAGATTTCAATTCTATTTTGTTGGTAGGGGCAACAGGATTTTCTGAGGGATTCAGTTTAGATGCAAGAGAAGAGAGAAGTCAAGGATAAATGCAAGTTTTTTTGCCTTGACCAAGGAGAAGAATAGACAGAATAAGGGGAGGGGAGAGGGTGGTAAGGAATATAGGTGTTTGATTTGGGGCATGTTGAAATGAAATGCTGATGAGAATTCCAGGAAACATATCAAGTTGGACATGAGATATGAAAGTTTAGAGAAAATATGTCTGGAGATTAATATTTGGGCATTTTCTTCATGCGCACTCTTTTTAGAGCTATGAAAATGTGACTTAGAGAATGTTTGAGGTTGGAAAAATCCCAGAAATAATTAAATCATGTCCAAACTCTTTATATTAGAGATAAAATTAATAATATCCAGTTAGGATCAGAGACTATGAAACATCTAAAACTTTGGATCAGCCTACAAGCCCTTAGGGATGTATTTATTACATTTCCCAAAGGCAAGAAAATAGAAATATTTCAGGAGTTGTTAATGAGATGATGACTTTATACTGATATTTTCTAATAAAAACTAGTACCAGAGGGAACTTTGTAATGACTTTTAAAATTTGAAAATAGATTTACTCTCTGCTTCAAATAGACCTGGATTTGTCTCTTCAACATGTTTCATTTACTTTTATATATATATATGTAATGACTGTAATAATCAGTTTATTACACAGATTAATCATTCTTGAATGTACAAGCTCCAGAGGAGCAAATGGGTCTTTAACTATAAACAAGTATTTCCATCAAATGAATTTTCACCCTTACATACAGATAGAGCTAAGCAGTTAAAAACATAAGAAAAATAAGAGCTATTAGCTATGCATTAACTGAGAAACCACATACAAACCAAAGAATATGGAAGCGAGAAAGGGGCTGAAGGATAAAGGGTGGGGAGATGTAAAAGAGTTGGATCAAAGCCCATCACACTTCACATACTCATAGCTCCAATCCATTTAAATGTTGACCAGTTAAACTTAGACCTTAAAACACAGGATGTGGGTAGAGTTTAATCTGGTTGGTCATAACTTTCACCTAAGATGTAGGTCCTTAGAATGAAATGAATACAGAAACAGCTTTGTGTTCTTCTCCTTGCTTTTCAAAACTGTTTTGAGTTTAATAGGATTCCACTTAAAAAAACCACCTCCTACAGGTCAGTGGAGCTTTTCTTCCCCTTTCAAGCACACACTATACCCACCACCACTCACCTTGCTGTTATCCAAATTGAAGTCAATAAGGAAAGCTTTTAATCTCGCACCGAGGTTATGCCTGGAGAACTGGCTTGTCACACACACATTTCTCTGCTTGGAGGCAATGTTGGTACAAAAGTGCAGGAGTTATAGTTTGTTGTTCCAAGTATGTGCAACACGCAGCACTGCTGTTATCAGGTAAACATGTGCACGGGGGAAGATGAGGTGTGGGCACATAGAAAGCAGTCAGATGGAAATCAAAAGGACTTTCAGTTTCCCTATTTTTATTTGTAGAGGTTATCCAATAATTTCTTTAATTACATCACATACTTCTGAGTCCATTCCTGAGCTATTCTGCTTTATTTTTCTCTCTGTTTTGTAGATCCTCTGAGCAGTCTCAGGCACTAAAGGATCATCTAATCCATATGCCACACAGCAGAGAACAGATGACGCGAGTACTTTTGAAATAGTGCTGGAGACCACTGTGACTGTAGAATATCAGGAAAAATGTTGCCATGATGGTTGGTATTTGGATGGTAAATTCTTGTTGTAAATGCACCTTAGGTAGTTTGAAGGGGTAACGTGTTGGGAAATGAGTTGTCAAGAATAATACTCCACCCTGATCAGGACGGTCGTTTGGCCCCATTATTGTAGCTTGCCAATGGACCGTATCACCTCCAGCGGGACCTGCTGAACACTGTGCTGGGGGCTCCCACGCAGGTCATTCAATTCAACTTGGATTCTCTTCAGAGCCATCGTGGGAGGCGGGCGGCGGCGGCGGCCCCGAGGCGAGGACGGAGGCAGGGGAGGGACAGGAGCGGGCGAGGGGGCACGAGGCCGCCTCGGTGATCGCGGATCGGCGGGAGAAGATGGGGTGTTCCGGAGAGCGGATCCGGTGGGACTGACTGAGGCCGGGGCCCACGTGGCGCCTAAGCCTGCCGCAGCGGTCGCCGCGTCACCCGGCGGCGGCCCCCGAGTGCGGTGCCGCCCGGGACGCCGCCGCCGCCGCCTGAGCCGCCGCCGCCTGAGCCGCCTGAGCCGCCGCCGCCTGAGCCGCCTGAGCCGCCTGAGCCGCCGCCGCCTGAGCCGCCGCCGCCGCCGCCGGAGCCGCCTGAGCCGCCGCCGCCGGAGCCGCCTGAGCCGCCGCCTCCGCCTGAGCCGCCTGAGCCGCCTGAGCCGCCGCCGCCGCCGCCGGAGCCGCCTGAGCCGCCTGAGCCGCCGCCGCCTGAGCCGCCTGAGCCGCCGCCGCCTGAGCCGCCTGAGCCGCCTGAGCCGCCGCCGGAGCCGCCTGAGCCGCCTGAGCCGCCGCCGCCTGAGCCGCCGCCGCCGCCGCCGGAGCCGCCTGAGCCGCCGCCGCCGGAGCCGCCTGAGCCGCCGCCTCCGCCTGAGCCGCCTGAGCCGCCTGAGCCGCCTGAGCCGCCTGAGCCGCCGCCGCCTGAGCCGCCTGAGCCGCCTGAGCCGCCGCCGGAGCCGCCTGAGCCGCCTGAGCCGCCGCCGCCTGAGCCGCCGCCGCCGCCGCCGGAGCCGCCTGAGCCGCCGCCGCCGGAGCCGCCTGAGCCGCCGCCTCCGCCTGAGCCGCCTGAGCCGCCTGAGCCGCCGCCGCCGCCGCCGGAGCCGCCTGAGCCGCCTGAGCCGCCGCCGCCTGAGCCGCCTGAGCCGCCGCCGCCTGAGCCGCCTGAGCCGCCTGAGCCGCCGCCGGAGCCGCCTGAGCCGCCTGAGCCGCCGCCGCCTGAGCCGCCGCCGCCGCCGCCGGAGCCGCCTGAGCCGCCGCCGCCGGAGCCGCCTGAGCCGCCGCCTCCGCCTGAGCCGCCTGAGCCGCCTGAGCCGCCGCCGGAGCCGCCTGAGCCGCCTGAGCCGCCGCCGCCTGAGCCGCCTGAGCCGCCGCCTCCGCCTGAGCCGCCTGAGCCGCCTGAGCCGCCTGAGCCGCCTGAGCCGCCGCCGCCTGAGCCGCCTGAGCCGCCGCCTCCGCCTGAGCCGCCTGAGCCGCCTGAGCCGCCGCCGCCGCCGGAGCCGCCTGAGCCGCCTGAGCCGCCGCCGCCTGAGCCGCCGCCGCCGCCTGAGCCGCCGCCGCCTGAGCCGCCTGAGCCGCCGCCGCCGCCGGAGCCGCCTGAGCCGCCTGAGCCGCCTGAGCCGCCGCCTGAGCCGCCTGAGCCGCCTGAGCCGCCGCCCCTGCCTCGGGGCCTCTGCGCCGCCCGCCCGGCCGCCGGGGGTCGCCCCGCCGGTGAGCAAGCGCCCCAGGCCCGGGGCTCCGCGGCGCCTCTCGGTCGGACAGCCAGAGGGACTGCCAGCTGCAGTTGGGCGCTGTTTCTTTCACTTTGACTCCTTGTTTTGGCCCGGGGGAAAATAACGATTTGAAATGCCATGTTTTGTTTTCACTCAACAATGAGACCTGAAATCTGAGTCACGCCTCCTCTTCAAATCATTTCAGTCCTTTAGCCAGCGATATCACAGACCTCCGCCTCCCACTGTTTTACTCACACATCCTCTTGAAAATCAGGCTTTCAAGGTAAACCCAGCTGATCTCATCACAAACCTGCCCTTTTGAGCGAACAGAACGTCACTGAAAATAAAACAGGGCCAAATGGCTGGGGAGTAACGTGGAGGATTAAGTGGTAAGGGTGCTTGGGAGCCAAGCTTTGCTAAACATTGTGGACTTTGTTAAGGACATGAACCATTTATGCACAGATGGTGGGAAGCAGAATATGTTACAGATGGAAAGGCCAATATTTAAAAACAAAACACAATAAAACAAAAAAATTATGAGTGCTTTATAAAATTTGCGTATATTTTACATAAAGAAGCAAGCTGTCTTTAAAATGCATCACTTTTGAGAGGCTACATGATGGAGCCCTGAATCTCTCCCTGTCTTCCTCCCTCCTCTAAACATACTACAAAAACCATTGACACGTGCTACTCCTGACAGCATCTGAAATATGCCCTTAATGTGAAAATTGTATCAATATTTTAAGGCTTTATTTATACTGTTCCTCCTCTGTGAAGACCTACTGATCTTATTCCAATCAAAATGTCGTTGTTTTCTGTAATTTTATAATTCAATTATCTCTACCCTCTGCAGCATGTTTAATATTTATTATGCATTTGGCCTTGGGGGCTAAAAGGCTAATATTCTGCAAGGTTTATACTTTGCATTGTTGCTGGGTCAGTTTGTGTAATGAACAAGTGAAAAAATTAACGTTGTATCTGAACCTAACATCCCTAAATTTTATGTTTAAGTTATGTTAAATTTATGTTTAAATATGCTTAAATAACTGAGATTTTCTCACTGATTTAAGGGAAAAATTCAAAGACAAATTCTTATATGAATGTATTTCATTAACTGGTTAGCTTTTAGAGTAATTTAAAAAAAAGATCAAATTTTTTAATGTTGCCTGTACTATACAATGTTACATTTATGCAACAGTCAATGAAAATATCAGTGTAACCTTATTTATTTATGAGAGTAAAGGTTTAATGAGACCAAAAGGTATTTTTGTAAGTCAAAGATTGTAATGCTTCATATTTTAGTTCTATTTTCAGGAAAGTTACTGCTTTCCTGGTTGAGTTTTGCTTTATATGATATATATTATTTAAAAGGAGACATCCCTTATTGTAGGCTAAAAATCAGGAAAACTTTAAGTAAACCATTATGTAAACATGTTTATGGTGACTGATAGAATGGCTGAAAAGTATAACGGGAAGGATGGATTAAATTCATGACAACTGGAAAATTGAATAAATGGTACATGAGATCACTATCTAGTATTTCTTACACTTGCATATGAATCTACAATTATCTATAAGTAAAAAGATTAATTAAAATACTTCACACTGACTACAGCATTTTATTTAAAAATGCATATGGGTAAGAATACAAGAAGAATCTAGCAGCAAAGAAAATTATTGACATAATTGTTCACATTGGCAAAGTCATGAAACAAAATCACAGGATCAACTAGTCAATGCAGGAAAAATATATTTAATAAAATTCCACAAACTCTGAGTATAAAATGCCAGAACATTAGGAATGAAAGGGAGATTTCTAGATCTGATAGTGGTTATTTACTAACAAGCAACAACACACATCATTTTTAAAGAACACATTATAAACATTTTCTTTAAAAATCCATAGCAAGAGAAGGAAGATGCAATGACAGCATCTATTCAATGTTGTGCTGAGGGGCTCCACCATAACAGCGTGATGAGGGAAAAAGAAAAGAAAAGAACAAATGAAGTTATGATTGTCTATTCAGTCCTTGCCAGCATTTTTCATCTCAGGAGATACACAGAAATTGCTCAAAGATTCAGATCAATATCTTGCCACAATTGTAACCTATTTGTGACACAGCAGGGTTCCACTGCAAATAGTGGGGAGCCCTGTACCATACAGTAATTCCACATAGAAAAGGACAGTCTTTTGGAAGAAAGCCTTCATCAAGTTTGCTGAATAAAATGTCAACATAAAAACAGATACATTTCAATGCATTTTTAACAATATGTAAAGAAATTTGCAGAACATCTGTAGTGATAATTATAAAATCGTCTTCAACAGCAAACCCAGGATTTACATAAATGTAGAAGTAGAGATGGATATAATAGTTAGTATCTTATAAAAATCATTTTTCCCCACAATCTGCAAATGTAATCAATTTCTACTAAAAACTGATAAATTTGGTACTCAAGGGCAGAGACAAGAATAGCCAAGACAATGTTATATCAAATAAGAAGGGAGATAGAGTTTATCAGATATTGAGAGTTATATACATTATAAATCTATAGTAATTAAGAGAGTAAGGTATTTTGTGGTTAGATGGTTAAAGACATATAGACCAATGGAACAGAAAGAGAGCCCAGAAATAAACCCACAGACTTACAGTCAATTAATTTTTGACAAAGGAGGTAAGAATATACAATGGAGTAAAGACAGTCTCTTCAGCTAGTGGTGTTGGGAAAACAGGACAGCAGCGTGTATATCAATGAAGTTAGAACACTCCCTCACACCATACACAAAAATAAACTTAAAATGGCTTAAAGACTTAAACATAAGGAAAGACACTATACACCTCCTAGAAGAAAACATAGGTAAACCATTCTCTGACATAAATCTTAGCAATGTTCTTCTAGGGCATTCTACCCAGGCAATAGAAATAAAAGCCAAGATAAACAAATGAGACCTAACTAAACTTATAAGCTTTTGCACAGCAAAGGAAACCATAAGCAAAACAAAAAGACAACCTATGGAATGGGAGAAAATATTTGCAAACGATGCAACTGACAAAGGCTTAATTTCCAGAATATATATACAGTGTATATGACTCAATAACAAAACATCAAGATACAGAAACAACTTAAATGTCCATTAACAGATGATTGGATAAAGAAGATGCATTGTATATATACATGGAGTACTACCCTGCCAGAAAAAATAATAAAATAATGCCATTTCCAGCAACATGAATGGACCTAGAGATTATTATATTAAATGAAGTAAGTCAGACAGACAAAGGCAACTATCATGATATTGCTTATATGTGAAATCTAAGAAAATAATACAAGTGAATTTATTTACAAACCAGAAATAGTGTCACAGACATAGAAAATAAACTTACGGTTACCAAAGGGGAAAGGTATGGGGAGGATAAATTTGGAGTTTGGGATTAAAATATACACACTACCATATATAAAATAGATAAACAGCAAGGTCATACTGTATAGCAGAGGGAACTATATTCAGTATCGATAATGGAAAGTAATCTAAAAAATAATATATGTATGTGTAACTGAATCACTTTGCTGTACACCTGAAACTAACACAACATTGTAAATCAACTATATTTTAATAACAAAAGAAAGAAAGAGGTACAAACTATTCTGTATAAAATGAGCTATAAGTTAAAATTCTCTTGTTTGTCAAGAGATGTGCTCTGAGACCCAATGAAATGAACTTTGAACTTTGCAAAGACATCCAGGAATATAAGTTCCTGACTCCTGCTCAGTTACAGCCAGGAACAGCCTGGCAAGACCAACACAGACATCACAGAGGAAGCTGTTAAATTTTCTTTCTTGGAGAACTCACCATAATTTCCTCAGAAATGCCTCACTGAGATTTTTTTCTGTTATGTGACACAATTCACCCTCAAATACTTCTCTTTTGTAATTGAAAACCTACCTTCTTTTCATTAGAAATCCAATAAGAATTGTTAATTATTTTATTTTATTTTTGCTTGCTTTTTGGCAATCAGATGGCAATCTTTCTCATAGGACTGACAGCTCTGCTGACACAGGGACCCTAAATCTCTTGTTCCCCATGTATCCCTGTTACCAGAGCCTGGGACACACATGGCAGGAACTGAACTTAGTGAATATTAATTGAATGAATGGCTGGATGACCGGGAGTGTCTATATACATAGTGATACTTTGATTTTTCTTAATGATTATAATTAAAGTATAATTGAAGCAGGTATTCATCTTTTTATTTTCTTAAAATGAAAACATTGTGTTGTCTTCTTAAATGTATAATTTGCCCACTTCTTAGAATTCCCTGTTCATGGTGAAATAGGGGAGAACAAAGCTGAATCCATATTAAACCTGTGCCTTTAGCTCTAGCGCTGTGCTCTGTGTCCAGAGCTGACTCATCCTGGTTCTGCCCCTTTTGTAAAAGAATGTTGCCCAGAGCCTGAAATAGACAGGGCAGCCCATTGCCAAGGCTGCGCTATTTAAGAGTATAACATTTTCCTGTTCATATAAAGATTAAAAAGTTGCAGAATAGAAAATAACATGTTGTTGGAAGTTTACAGGGACAGTATGACCTGACCCACATGGAAGGCTGCAGAACAAAGGATTCTGACACCAAGAAGTTTGCAACAACCAACCACACCCCCTCCCCTTTTTAGTAAAAAAGGAGCCTGAATTCTGCCTTGGGGAAGATGGTTCTCCAGGACATTTTTAGTCTGCATCTTCTCGGTCTGCCCACTTTCCAAATAGTTATTATTCCTTGCCCCAACACCTAGTCTCCCAACTTACTGGCCTGTTGTGTGGTGAGCAGAACAATTTTGGACTTTGTAACAATTGGACCTGCTATCTCAGTTGTTCCTCAGAGTGTGTTATGAAACACCGGGGTCCTACTCTGTATCTAAGTATGCATACCTTACTAATGACGGTCAGGTTCCTCAGTCCCAACTCAGGCCTGTTTATTTAGATTACCGGGTTTGAATTCTGTGGGCTTTCAGAATTCTCAATTCTGAAAAAATTCTAGAGTTTAAGAAATTCACTTTTTTTTTTTCAATTTGCCTATAATAAAGTTATTTATGACTTCATGCTGATATGAATTACTGTTTGGAATTATTTCTAAAAATTCCTACAAGAATACTTATGTTCCTCTCTATTAAGAATATTACATATAAGTCTAAGTTTAATGATGAAATCTGAAGTTAATCCTCAAATCAGTTCCTAAAACTTTTTCCTCTTATTCATAGGATCAGAAGATATTTTTAGTAATTAATCTAAGGTACAGGGAATAAGTAACAATACCAATAGTAATCATAGACTTTAAAAATACTCACCAAAGGATGGTTCTATGGTTAAAGTTCCTGTGTCTGGATCTGAGATTTAATGAATGTAACTTTATTTGACAGCCAGTAATTGTATACATATCACTGAAAATTGCTATGCGAGCCCGTTTCTTTAGACACACATTCCCATTGTACAGCAGAGGCACTATTCTTCAATACATTCTTCATATAGTCTTTGTATTAATTTCAGATCCTACTTTTGAAGTTTATCCTGAATAACTCTTTCTACAGCAAATGTTGGCTTTATGCATTTGAAATGCAGTATCTACTTTTGATTTTATTCTATCCTTTTAATGGAGGTACTGGAGATTGAACCCAGGACCTCACACATCCCAGACACGTGCTCTGTACTGAGTCATACCTCCACCACTCCTTTTGATTTTGATGGGTCTCAGAAGCAAGTTATTTAGTTTAAAGATGATTTAATTGATATATTTTATTCTTCCTCCTCCACAAGAAGAGAGATTATATAAGAAGAACATACACAGCTGGGATTTATTTGCCACAACCACTCTCAAGAAGAGAACAGGACGCTGTTGGCTTGGTGGAATGGGCAGTTTGGGGAGGGGCTGGAGTTTAACCCCTGTCAGACGCAAAAATCTACCTGACTTTGAGCAACTTACTAAGTATTTCTTTTTTTTTTTTTTTTTCTTTTGGTCTATAAAAAGGAAAATACTCTCACTTAGTAGCATCATAGTAAGATTTGAAGGAGATAATTTAAGAAACATATAATATCTGACTGCTTCCAGTATTAACACTTTACATGCAATAAAGAAAATCCTTCCATGCTATAAGGAACATACCCTCTACACTTCTCTGCCTACTGGGGAAAATATTCAGGTAGGCAGTCGATCTTAGGTCTCTTATGTTAGGAGTTTCTTCTTTAGCCAAGATCAATATTGTAGCATAATTATTATTATTTGCAATTCTAAAATGTTCAGCTGTAGAGCCTATTTAATCGTGTTTCCCGATCTCCTTACTTCATAGCAAAGTAACAAAGTATAAGATATTAAAATGTATAAACTATTTGATTACATGTATGCTGAGATGCCAGAAGCAGGCCCAATATATGTATCCTGTGTGATATATATATATATATATATATATATATATATATATATATATATATATATATATATATATATATCTCCTCCTTTTTCTTAATAATGTATTCCACTATCTCTCCCTTCCCTGTTTTCCCTGGCTTGTGGCCTGTCTACTCCTGAAGTTTTATCTTGCTCTTACTATTAACATACAAATAGGTTGTGCATGTCACTTACCTCTCTATTAAGCTGGCCAAGGACCTCAAGCATAGATTCTGCTTTAGCAATTGAAAGTGAATCTAGTACCTGCCAGCTGAGTAATTTAAAAGTGGGGTAGATTTTTATTGTCACTGTTTTGATAATTATTTGTGTTCAAGCTTATTTGGCTTCTCCTAATCTAAGAACCCAAGGGTCTGTTTCCCCCTGTCCACAGTGTTGAATGTTCCTCATAACCCTTTGGACTAGATGAAAATAATCACTTTTACTAATCCTATATATTAACCACATGAAAAATATCTAAGGCTTCTTTCCACTAGCCCATAGTTTAAGTAAATGTATTATGGATGCACAATAATAGTCATCTATCAAAACTGAAGTTCCTCATAAGTGCATAAAGAGGAGAGAGAAAATATCATAAATGTAATTGAATCATTCATTTTTATCATACTATAAAATTCAACTTGTCTGTTAATTTTATTTTTTAACTTGCTAAGATTTTAATCCTTTTTATATTTAATGGTTTCCTTCTGGTTAGGGGTTCAAGATTCACTTAAAGTTAGTTTTAATAAAAAAAAAGTTTATCTGACAGCAAAATCATGCTTTCAACAGATTAAAATTACAAAATTATGAGTTGATAATATGAGTGGTATGTTAAGATACAATTTTAAGAAAAGCAATAAACTGAAGAACTATCATTTTCAAATCTTTGCCTTCAGATAGAAATATGTCACTCTTTCATATTTGTCCATCTCTGGAATCTTTCAATTCATCTCCGTATTCTACCCATATTCTGTGAAATGTATTTTTAAAAGATAATTTTTAACAAGTTAACCTATCTTTTGATTGTTTAAAGGCCCAAACTATTTGTTAGTATAATTTTATGATATAATTAGACAAAAATTTTCACATTAAAATCTCCCAATTAACTTCCAATATCAATAAGATTTATGATTCCTATACTCATAATTTTGTGGAAATAAAAGTTTGATTTCAAAGCTATAGAATTTAAACATTCTCACATAGTGTCTACAACATAGTTTTAACCCCCAAAGGTTTTGAGTCAGTCATTAAGCTATTTTTCTTGTAGAGCCAAGAAGTTAACTGATCCAGGTAATCACCTGATTTATCACTCAAATATCAAATTTATAGTTCCCCTTTTATTAAAAATGTGTTAATACAAGACAGTGTATCGATACTGAGAGATAAACACATAGCAGCATTTTAGAAAAACAATAAAAATTGAATAAACTTTTAGTCAAGATAGGAATTTTTCTTTAGCAAAATAACCTTAAAGAGTCATGTCTAATTAATACTTTTCATCAAGTAACATTTCACCAGATAGCATGTTTAAAGGACATTAATTTCAAAGAGAAAATTGTCAGAATCAAAAGAATTTCCGAAGTCTGAAACTTTTGAACAATATATATATTTTTAAATGCTTTGATTTAAAGAGGTACTATCCCCTGTTTTCGTGACTTTGATTCATTGCTGTGTAGACAGAGTTAAACCCAAGATAATACTGAGAGGTGTGTTAGCTGTTAACTTTGAGGTGATTAATGGCAACACAAGATATCAAGTATCTAAGAGTTGAAGAACTATTAACTTGGGAGAAAGCCAAAAAAGCCAGAGGAAACTATAAGTCACACCAACAAAAGGCAATGAAAAAGCAAGGTTCTGCTTTTGATTGAATTTTGATTTATACCTTGAATCCATGCTAAATTGTCAAAGGACATTTGAACATAGTGTTCACGTGGTCTAAATCAAAACTTGCTCATGAAATAGAATAAAAAACTGATCTATCATTATGGCAAAAATCAAAACATAACATATGAAACATAGTAAACAAGTTGTATATATATTTGAATACAGCAAAATTTAAGAACTTTTAGTTCTTGCAAGATTTAAAGGTTTGAGAAATTTAAACTTTAGGAGAAAAGGCCAGACAGAATAAAGACATGCTGAGAGTGATGGATGCAGCTCTCATATGATCTAGTCATTGAGACCCCCCCAATGATCCTGAAATTGTCTAAGGCATTATGTAACCCCTCTTGATCCTCACAGAACACTCGCTAGATATGTGTTTGCTTCATTCTTGAAATACGTTATAAATTGTATAGATTTTGTAAACTGAAATTCAGAAATATTAAATTTTTTGTGGTTACTCAAAAGTAAGTATTTCATCACAATTCAAATCAGTAATAGGGTTATTAATCAGTCTAATTTCAATATCATTGTGTCTCAGGGAATAGGGAGGCCTGAGGAGAGGGACAGAGGTGGGGGGACAGCAGGAGGGGCAGCACTCAGAGCACACATGGCATTTATTGATTAAGCTCATCATCTTACATGGATGCGGTTTATGGTGGCCCCAAACAAGCATAGTAGTAATATCAAAGATCACTGATCACAAATCACCATAAAAATATAATAATGATGGAAAAGTTTTAAATATGGTGAAAGTTACCAAAATGGAACACAGAGACACAAAGTGAGAAAATGCTTTTGGAAAAATGGTACCTATGGACTTGCTCAATGCAGGGTTGCCACAAAAATTCAATTTGTAAAAAGAAAGACAGAAAGGAATGTCTGTGCATTGCAATAAACAAAGCACAATAAAACAAGATATGACTTCATGAAACATGAGAAAGTTATAGAACATTTTACTAAGGAAACAGCAGGTGAATTGAATTTGGAAAACTGAGTCAGTGGTCCGGCTTCCTGATGACAGGGAAGGGAAGAAGAGAAGGGCCCTTCGGGAAGGGGAGACAGCACACCAAGGCCCATATTAAAGCAAACAGCACATCCAGTGTGCCCGGGGTTTGGAGCCTGTGAGCGGGCAAGGCAGATCAAAGCTCACAGAGACACAGCGAGTCAGACTGTGATGACGGGCTCCTCAGCAGAGGCGCTACCAGCATACTGGGCAGCTCTCTGCTGTTCATGACAGTTTTGGAGGAGGATGCTTGGCATCACTGGTCCTCATCGATTAAATCCCAGTAGCAAGTCCTAGTCCTTGCAACAGGTCAAACCCACCTCCTCTCCAGTACTGCACATACTTTTCCAGAAGCATCTGATGAGAGTTGTAGTCTCACACACACACACACACCCTGTGACACTGAGGGCCATTATAGGCTGCTAAGGAACTTGGACAACATTCAATGGAAAATGAGGATCGATGACTAACATGACCACATAAGACATCATACGCTGACATCATACTACATGATTGTACCGTGCTTTATAATAATTGAAAGCAGAATTCACTTATGTGATAAGTCGTTTACATTGTAAGGGAAAAACAGAAATCATCCTTAACGTGAGAAAAGTTGTATTAAGTTTCATTGAGAATCTAGTTACGGAATGTGCTGGTTTCAGGCTATGACAGCCAATGTGCTGTGAAACTGCATCAGGGCACATCTTTGTTTTATTAACTCAAAGCAAACGTGACAGGCTATTTTATCCACCTACACACGTATCTACATACATGCACACATACTCACACAGACACACACACTGCTTTATAAAGCCCCCTCCCAGATACAGTTTTGAAAAGTAGAATTTTAATTCTTGAAATAATTGTAAATGTTCTTAACAATGTGGTAATTCCAGATGCAATGTTTTTAGTCACTGCATTATGAAAATGGGTAACAACTTAAGCCCTGATGAAAATGATGGTGAAAGCCAACTCAGCCTATGTTTCACAGCCAAATTATTTCCTGCAGTAAAGCTGAGTCCACAGCATATGATTCCCTTCAGTGTTAGTATGGAACCCACCTCAATGTCCATCACATTTTGTGAAGCTGTGTACAATTTTTAAGCTGTGTTATCAGTGATGGAACTATGATTACATCATGTAAGCAGGGTGGAAGTCTGCACTTCTCTTCTTTTCTTAAATATCCTAGGGGTGAGGATTTTTCCCCCCCAGGATATCTGGAGAAAAGCAGGTTTGTCTCAGTGCTGTTCCTGCCACTCTATCATTTCTATTCCTCATTAGCATTTGATTGGAAATCATACAATGTATTACCTGGAAGCAATAGAGCTTGACTTGCAAGTTAGAAACAATAGTTCTGATTAAATGTTAGGTTTGCGAATTTGATTCTCACCTTAGGAAACTAACACCCACATCCGTCTGCACCAGGTAGTTTGTTCCTAGTGCATTTGCTTCCCATCATAAGCTATGCCTAATAAAAATAACCTCGTCCAAGAGATTCTCAGGACCAACTGCCTGCCTTTGCCCTTTGAGACTTCCATTGCTTCCTTTCACTAAAGGTGATGCTCCAGCGATGTTCTCAATGACGTATTGTCTTCCTGCTCTCTGTTCTGGCTCCCTTCCTGTAAGGAATTGGAAAACCGTCTCCAGCTGCCTACAGCTTAGGTAGCCAATTATATGACTTTAGCCTTATTGGGTGCATATGGGATCTGTGAAGGATTTTTTAATTAAAGTCTTTGAGTTATTCACTCATAAAGGATAATAATTTCTTAGGGGATCTTTCTGAAGTTTTTATCATCATAAAAATGCATTGAGTTGTAAACAACTTTCTCAAACTCTAAACTTTTGTGTTGTGATATGTACAATTTAATGCAAGACAGGAAGGAAACTGAGAATAAAGTCAGTGTACGTTGTTGTCCAGAATTATTAACAATTGAAAACAGAAAGCTACTTGTAGCTTATTTGAATTTCACTCTTCAGATTTGATTGTAAGGTGAAAATAAAACTTAATTAAATCATTTAAGCAGGAAGCATTTTCAGAATCTTGTTTGAAAGCAAGGGCAAGAAAAACAAGCCCTCTGAAAAAGCAGTTTTGCACATCGCTCTGCTTCCTCTGCTGAGAAGACATCATTTCCTCCTCTGGCCCACTGTGCTCCCACCTCCTGCTCCTCCACTCTCCTCTTCTCTGCTTTGAAGTCACTCTCTTTCTATCTCAGGCCCCTCAACTTTGTACCTTCCTTGCTTTTCCTACAACCTCTCTGGGACCTTTCCCTCATTTTAGATGCTAATTAGCACTTGCTAATTGAAATCTTAAAAGCTGAGTATCATAAGCACTTTAGCACATCACAAAATTCTGTGATCATAGGCAGATTTCAAAATAGTTTAATGCGGAAATTAGAAGATGCTAAGGACTCTGCCATCTTTTGAGAAAAGTGCAAAAAACAGAATATGTGTCTACATTTTACATTTATTTTATTTTCACAGTTCATGTCTAATTCTGCCATTCTTACACTGTCTGAAAACAAACCCGGCTTTTGTTCTTTCTGGCTGGTGTGATTCCTGCCATCAGAATCCTGGCTTAGCTTCTTCAAAGGCAGCCCAGATACCACAGATTTTACAGTTTTCATTCCAATTCCTCTATGTCTGTGTTCCATAGGTTTTTTTGTTTTGTTTTGTTTTAACAGAAAATCATATATGAATATGTATAACAATCTTAGGTCTAGTGGAAAAAGAAAAGATCATTCTTAAGAAGTCAGATTTCATATGCCATGATTTCTTTTCAGTTAAATTGCATTTATAAAATGTGATACATCAGCTGCTCTGAGAGTGAGATGTTGAAACAGAGCTGAGTGTGTGGGAGAGAGGAGGGGAGGAAGTACACTGTCTCTCTGGAGAGAGTTAGAACTGGAGCATCACCCAGTGAGCAGAGCCTCCACTGACCCAGGGATGTCTGGAGCTAAAAGCACCCTATCGGAGTGGTCCAGCTTTGAGGGGAAATGGCTGCACCTTGGTGATCCTTCATCAGACAGTGATGGATGTGCAGCGCCCCGGGAAGGGTGTGGCCTTGGGCAGCAACCCCTTCAGCTGGGGTAGTCCCTGCGGTCTCTGCCCCTGCCCGGGGCAGTGGGGGCGCCTGCTGCAGTCAGTCCCTAGGACCGCGGACGCTGCATCTCCACACCCGACTCCCAAGAAATGTCTCACGTCTGGACTTCTGCTGATGATTTTTGCTGTAAAACATGACATTCTCTCAGCTCATCGTTGTTATGGAAATTGTTGATACATTTGAAAGTCACACTCTTTGGCATTTTTTGTTTTATTCAAAATATACTTTAACTTCTTTTAAAATTTTATCCATAGGTCAGATTCTATTGTCTAAAGCTGATTTTTGTTGACACATTTCTTTGAAATTTTTGCTTTTTTTCCCCTTTGGAAGAACTTGTTTAATAACTACTAGTAAAATTGCTGCTATTATTTATTCTTTACTTTTCTTGGGTGTTTTCTACATTAATTTGAAAAAAAAAAAAAAAGAACCATTGAGTTAAGTGGTAGAGTCAACTCTAAGCATGAGGAATAAGAGGGCCTTTAATTCTGGTGTGAAGTAGAGAAAGATAATAAAAGCTCTTGTTTATGGTGTTTACCAGCAGCACGACTTAAATGTTTGCAGATAAATAGGGAATACCTCTATTTTTTTTTATATACACACCACACGCAAATTTGGACTACGTTTTCATAGCACTTTAACTTTAAAAATTTATGTACTTATTACCTCAACTAAGATGCATTAATTGGCACCCCAGTAATAACTCAGATGCCCCCTCTGCAGGACCCAATCACTCCTCTTCCACTGTAAATGCTCAATAAACAAATATTTGAATGATAATATATCACAGTCTTTAGAGTTATAGGGATATAGAGGGGGTTTTCCTCCACATTTTTAACTTCAGAAATTCTACTTTTATTATTAACTTTAAGAGTTTGTTCATGTACAATAAATAGAAGTTAGCATATAACATCATTTGGGTGTCAAAGCTGCTGTGAGTTTCTCAGTTGCTGCCTCCACAGTGAGAATGTTTTCCTGACTAGCACAGACTGCTGCTTAAATTTAGGTACTGATCTCTATCTTTTCTTTTTTTTTAATTTAAATGCATATTTTAACATTTGTACCTTCACAAAGATGAATATCCCAAACTAATTTTATGTTAGTTAAAAATTCACTCAAAGGTATATTTTCAATGAACAATTAATTTATAATAATACATTTAAAATTTAAATTAATTTTAGATCTTTTGAAATAAGAACATAAAAGTTAATTTTTCCTAAATTTAATTATTCTAAATGAAATCAGATGTCCTAATATCGAGTCAGATTTAGCTGCTTGAAGTAATTAAGCTTGTTGGTGTATATCAGGCATGCTTATAGAAGCCACTAAGGTAAGATTAATTACATTACAGCTTGTAATGCATTACCTCACTCAAGGTAATAATATGTAATTACTTGAATTCACTGAGCATTTCCAATCTGTATCTTAGTTTAAAAAACATTGCATAATTGAAATTGGCATGTCTACAGTCAAAATGACATTTGGAAGCCTGGCAGAATGCTAGTGACATTGGAGGACAAAGGCCCTGAGGAAGCTCTGAGATGAAGTGTTGTGGGGAGGAGCCTTGTGGACATTACCCAGCCTAAGGGAATTATGGGTTAATAGCATTCAGGTTTAAGATATGCAGATGTGGCCATGCAATAAATCATTAAACTTGCATGTATCATATATTTAGATCCAGATCAGTAATCAGAAGATCAAAATCTGTTGGATCCAAAAATAAGCAACCACCCATTGAAACACCAACAAACTCTAACAAACAATCAAAAAGGAGAACTTCTTTTAAAGAAGAATTTGAAGGACATCAAATTACAAGCAAGATTCACAAGGTCTTCAAAAACAAAATAAGCTGTGATGCCCAGGGAAACCTTTATAGAAACACAAAGTGGAATTGATCATATGTTCATTTATATTTATTTCCAATCACATTTTGCAATAATATAAACTAAAAATGGAAAGAACAAATTTTCAAAGACTTGTGTTTGGTGTGTGGGGACAAGTTCCACACTCAAAGTTCATTTTAACAGATAGCATGCATTTAAATATTCAAGCAAGTTATGCCTACCAACTGTACCATTGATAGAGCAACTGACCAGGAGTTTTATACAGACTTTGGCATCATATCCTCAAATCTCAGAAGATCAGTCTTCTCGCTTTGTGACTATAGAAGCTTAGGCAGAGCTGGCCTTGAAACTTAAGTGTCTCTGACTACAAATCTGTGGAAGATAATAGTGTGATTTATCAATAGTTCTGGTTCTCCTGAGCACATAAGGCTAGTCAGAGAACCTGTTTACCTCCTTGAAGTTAGATGTGGCTTGTGATTGGTTTTAGCCAAGAAATGTGTGCAGATGGGACATATGTTACTTAAGGGTGAAAGCAATTAATTGATGGTAGAAAGCTCCAGGGCTCTGTTTCAAAGTGACAACAGTCTTGGTGGATGTGGAAACATGGGGTTGAACTCTCCTTGGCTTGATGGTTGCCATGGACTGTCAGCTAAGCTTACCATTGTGCCTGTCTGATGAGAAGGAAGTTCTCCTTGTTCTAAGTCATTGCTGCTGTTTGTTTGGTTACTCTGGCATAACATAGTCTGATGAATAAAAACAAGTTCAAGCTTATTCCAATATGTTCCAATGTCAGTGAATCAAGCTGAAATTATTCCAGAAAATCCGCATTTCCACCTACAAACCCAACTTAAACATATTTGCATATTTCTTACTCAAACAAGGCTTGTACCAATTTAGGAAAAATCTTCAAGTATCAGTCAAAACTCTTGCATGAATAGTCATGCTATCTCAAGCTCAAGCAAGTCCAAAGTTGGCTCATCACTTCACTCTACCCTCAAACTTGTTGTCCACCTAATCATCTCAGTGGGGAACCAGGGAGCAATCCTGCTTCTTAAGGCTCCTGCATCCATCTCCCCATGTAACTACCTACATGGTGATATCATGCTGATTCTTTATTATTATTATTATTATTGTTATTATTATTATTATTATTATTAATGTTTTGTTTTATTTTGCTGGGTTTTTTTGGGGGGGTAACTAGGTTTATTTGTTTATTTACTGGAGATCCTGGGGACTGGATCCTGGACCTCACGCACGCTAAGCCGGGCTCCACGACTGAGCTGCACCCCCGCCCACCATGCTGACTGTTAACACTTGCCTGCAGTGCTGTTTCCTTCCCATTGGCAGTGCTAGTTTAGCGCTGTATCTTCAAATTGTAATAACCAGATTTATTGCAGCCTTTCAAACTTTAAATTATCCTCTACCTTTGTTAATTAAGATATCATTCTGAAATCCAAATCTGATCATGCAGAAAGTACATAATCAATACTTGTTAGAGCACCCATGGACTTCCCTACTATGGCGTCTCACGTCTTCTACTGTAATTTCTCCATGTGGTTGGCCTTCTTTATCCACCAACCTGTGACTTGCTCTAGGGCAGAGACTTCAGATTCATCTTTTCAGTTTCAGTTCTCTTTTCTCCCACCCTCACCCACACCACACCCTCCTATGTCAACCCTCACCTCCCCCAACCTCTCCACCCCTGTCTGCTGCTTAACCTCAAGGAACATATAAGAGAATCCTGAATCCTGGCTGGCAAATGAAGGCAACAGGGTAAAAATCCATACAAATGGCATAATGGATGCTGATCTGAATGAGGCACCCTCGAAGACGGCTCCAGATCTCTTTGACTCATCTTCCAATTCCCATTTATCACTTCAAAGTGGAAGAGCAGTCATGTATTTTTGTTAATAGAACTACTCAGAAATGAGGTTTCTGTTAAGTGCAGAATTTGCATAGACTTATCAAGGATGTATGTGTACTACATTAAATATTTGGAATTTAGTGAATATCCAGCAAAAAACATTTTTATATTTGTCCACAAAGCACATATGCATTTTATCTTATAATTCTTGAAAATGGTTTGGGTTGATAAAGAATATTATTTTTATTATTCATTAGAAATATTGTAGTTTGCCAGGCATTGAGGAGGAAATGCAACATTTCAAGTTAAAAACCATTGCCAGAGCTATTTTAAATCTAAATAGCATCAAAAAATATGCACTTACTCCTCTTGTTTAAATAGGTAAATTCAAACTACAGTAATAGAGAGATTTGCCAAGTCATATCTCTGTAATGAGAAAAATGTACTTGCAAAATAACTTAACCAAGAAGATTTACAAATAAACATATAATTTTAATAGGGTTGATATTTGAGAAGATTTGTTCCTAAAAAATGCTTTCATATTTTTTTCGTTTAAAAAAATCAGAGGGGAAAAAAAAACCCTTCTGCTATGATAGAATTATATACACAGTTGCCAAGAGTTGAGAAGATGATGCCAGCTAAGTGAACTTTCCCAAAATTAATTGATCAAGACACACCTATTGGTTTGAAAAACCATCTGTAAACATATATGAAAGAGTGACAGGGAGATGCTCAGTGCAGAGGTCACAAAAACTGGGGGAGGGGGGTGCTCAATTAATACTTTCACTTTCCAGGAAAGATGAAGCAGTTGATAGTCTTAGTGATGTTTTAAATGCCTGTGATATTAATGCAAACTAATTGCTCTCACTACCTTTACAGTATTTGCAGAGGCTAGCAGGTTGAATTTAGAGACCTCAATAATTTAAATGTCAAACAAAATGACTAAAGATCCAATTACAGAAGTTTTCAGCATCACTATTAGGAAAAGTGCAAATTATTAAGATAAACATGTACATAAAATTGGAGATAATCAAATCTATTAACTCTTCAAATTTAATGAAAAAGAAGAAAATGAAATATTCTTGTACAGTCTTTTCAAAGCTGATAAGTCAACAAGTGCCTGAAATGTGGTAGCTGCTTAATAACTGTTTGTTAAGTGAGTAAGTGACGTAAAGCCCTCATCACATCTTACTCTTCAAAAGATCTTGAAATTCTGGACACATGGAGCTTGATTTTAAAATAAAGAAAACTACCAGATATTCAAAGAAACTCAAATAGTGGGAAATATTCTTATAGTTATGAGATTTCAATAGTATAATCTAGTTCTCCTTCCTGGGGAGTGGTCACTGTATTATAGTTAATTCTCCCTTAAATTCTTCCTCAGTGATGGTCCAAGAAGAAGAAAAAAAGAATGGAGGAAGGAAGGAAGGAAGGAAGGAAGGAAGGAAGGAAGGAAGGAAGAAAGAAAGAAAGAAAGAAAGAAAGAAAGAAAGAAAGAAAGAAAGAAAGAAAGAAAGAGAGAAAGAGACAGAGAAGGAAGGCAGGGAAGAAGGAAGGAAAGGAGGAAGGAAGGAGGGAAGGGGAGGGGAGGAAAGAGAAGGAAGGAGTGGGGAGGAAAGAAGAAGGAAGATTCAGACAGTGAGTGGCCAATAGGGAAGAAAGTATACAGGGATTATTTTGTCTTCTAAACTTTATTCTCATCAAATGTTACCTCCCTAGAAGATAATCACATTTTCCAAAATTTACATCTAACTTAACAAATCCACAAAGTAAAGAAATAGACAAAGTCTTCTATGTACAAAATATTCATGTATACTTGTCATAATACAAATATTCACATTTTTTTTAAGATGCAGAATGTAAATGTGACTTATGTCATCATACTTACAAAGACAATAATGCCTCCAAGTCTTCCTGCCTGATGACTTGTCTCTCTGTTTGATGAGGTCTAGCTGGTACAGAAAGCAAGCAAAACTCTCCACGATTGTGACCCTGGTGTCTCATCTCCCCAGACCTGGAAATGTGTGCACTGTCACTGGGCCATTTGGAAATACTTAACAGTGTTAACCAACAGAGGAAGGAGATTCAATAACTATTAGTGGGATTTACTCAGACTGATGCTGACCCTGAACAAAAAGCTGGTTTCTGCATACCCAGCTCTTCCCTGGGCTGCTTCCCTGATCAAGTACACAAACATTTGTTTTGATGATACTTAGTGATATTTTTGCCTGCGTAGATCAACAGGTTACTACCAGCAACACAAGAGTTGTCAAATTAACTTGTGATTGGTGTGCACACACACAGACTTCCACAGCCTTAAACTATATCATTAAATCAAAAAGCTATTGTGTTAACACAGGACATTCCTTCTTAAGACTTGGATTTATGTGGATTTCTGAGCAAATGTTTATCTCCACTTCTAGGTAAGAAAGTTTACCAGAAGGTCTATAATACTACCTTCAAATATGAAGATAAAATTTTGTTTCTCTTTCAAGCATTAAGAAAGGAGTTCTCAAAAATGCGTATTTTCATTTTCTCATCTTCCAATTTTAGTTTCTCAAATAGTAGTAAAGTGTTATGATTTTCTACAGAAAGTGTATTAACATGATTCACACAATTGATTAAATCTTATAGGTCTCTATAGTCCTACTTCCTTCCCCATTGGCCAAAGATGGTTCCTGTATTGACCCCTATTTTATTTACTTCTTCACAGCAAGCTGGGACCATTCACTCAAAAACCTGCAAGTGCCAAACTTAAATTTTTACACATCCATTTGCTTTGCATAATGCCCTGATCAGCATTGTTTTTAGCAAACTAGAACCTCCCTGCATTCCATACACAGCAAAACATTTGCAAGCCATAGATAAGAACTACCTTAGGACTATGAAAGACCCCCAGTGGCTGCCCTTCAGAGTTCTCTGCCCTGGAGAACCCCCAGCTGTGCAGCTGAAGGATGCCACCTAGGCCTGAGAGGCCCCTCCTCATGGTCCCTCTTCTCCAGGGGTTTCTTTACCCTCATTGCCCTCTGGGGTGGCTCTGATCCCCTGCTTCTGAAGTCTCCTGATGGGAGGTAAAGGGCTTCCTGCTTATAATACTAACCTAACCCAAAGAAAGCTCCCCATGCACCCCTGCTCCCTAATGATCCTGGCATTTTTCTTGATCACCCCTGAAATCCTTGAACTCATTACCCCTTCTCAAGTTTCAAGGGTTTTGAAAAAACTGAATGTGATTTTTACAATATCTTGCACTACAATAAGCTACTGCTGCACCCTTATTAGAATGGCAGAAAGAAAAAAAAAAAAGTAAAATGACAGCACTAGTGTTCCTGGAAATGCCATGTAACAAGGACTCATACATCACTGGTGGGAAGTAGGAATACTGTACAGCTGCTGAGGTGAACAGTTTGGCACTTTCTTATAAGGTTAAACACTCACTACCATATGACCTAATGATGCTATTCTTGAGAATTTACCACGGGGAATGAAATCTTATTACCTCATAGAATGAAACATAAATCTTATATATGAATGCTCATAGCAACTTTATCCATAGTCATAAAAAAGTGGGAATAACTCAAATGTTTTTAAGTAAGTGGGTACATAAACAGACTTTGGTACGTCTGCGTATTTGGATACCACTCAGCAATAAGAAGAATGGACTATGACTCCATGCAGTCGTTGGCTAAATCACAAAGATATACTGGGTGAAAGGACCCAGTCTCTAAAGCTCATGTAATGCACGATTCCTTTATATGATGCTCTTGGAAAGAAAAACCGTAATGATAAAGAATTGATCAGTGGTTGTCAGAGTTTGGGATGGGGGAAGTCTGATTAAAAAGGAATAGCATGGTGGGGGAGGGTATAGCTCAAAGTGGTAGGGCACGTGCTTAGCATGCACGGGGTCCTGGGTTCAGTTCCCAGTACCTCCTCTAAAAAGTAAATAAATAAATAAACCTAAGTACCCCCCCCAAAAAAAACCCTAACTTAAAAAAAAAGGAATAGCATGAATGAGGTTTTGGGGGTCATGGAACCCTTTAGTATCTTAATTGTAAGGGTGATTATACAAATCTACCCCTTTGTTAAAATTCTTTGAAATGCAAACACACAACAAATTTTACTGTATACTACCTTGAAAATAAAAATTAAAATTATTTGAATGAGAGTAGAAAGCAGCATTATTAAAATTATATTTATAATATTTTTCTCCTTGAGTTGTGTATTTGCCTATTACCTTTGAGAAACACCGTCTGCATAAGTCAGCGTTGAAACAGCCCGATAGTATCGTCCCTGTACATCGATTTCACACCATGATTCTCAAGTTTTGCAATGGCTTTTATGTTTCTATTTTAATGGAATCTCTCACTGAATCTAAAACTCTTAATTATCTCACAAGAGGTATTTTAAATTGTGAGTTATATGGTTTGCACGTGTAACTTTGTGTATTTTTAAATTATCATTATTATGTGTTGTCAGTAGGTCAGATTTTTAACATACGCACACCCTCCAATGTCATAGTTACAGTTAATTTTGCTGCCAGTTTCTATTTTATGATTCAATAGTTAAGCTTTTTTCTTGATTTGCAAATATGCAAAATGATATTTTTTTCATAACGGAGTTAATTTCTTTCATCTGGGTGACTGCAGGAGAATTTTAACCAAACTCTCTCCTTCTCCCTCAGCCCTGCTGCCTTCCACTCACACCACATCAGCCAGAATGATCCTTCCAAGCTTGTCAGACCACATTACTCCTCTGCTCAAAAGGCTTTGGGGGCTCCCTATTTCACAGTCAAAGTTAAAGTCCTTCAGCTGCGTGCCAAGGACTTGACTCCTGTATTTTTCTGACGTCATCCCATAGGACTCCCACCCCAGACACACCCCGATGTTAGGGATGTTGCACTAGCTCTTTCTTTTGTCTGGAACCTTCTTCCCCAACATCTGCCATCACTAAATGCCTTACACCTTCAAAGTTTTGCTCAAATATCACTTTCTCCATATCTCTCTTGACCACCTTGTATAAAATTGGTACATCCAGTCACTCAGCATTTGCTCATCTTCTCCTGCCGCTTTGCTGTTTTCTGTTTTTATTCACTTATCATTTATTAACACAAAATAATGTATTTTATTTATGTTTAGTTATTATTTCTCTACATATCCACTAGAATGTAACCCCTATGAGAGCAGAAATATGGATCTGTTTCATTCACTTATGTTTCCAAGTGCCTGGTATAATGCCCAACACACAGGTGCCCAACACATATTTGCTCAGTGAAGGAGGACAATGGATGCATTCATTTGTGCATAAAATATTTTCTATTGCACATAAAATATAATAGGTTATGATTAAATATTGGGTAAAATGCTTATAAAAAGAGTTTACTTTCTTGAAATGTGTCAAAATATTATAACAATTTTGTGATTAAACATACAAAATACAAAGAATAATGTAAGTTAAAAATGCAAAAAATAATATAAAGAACCACTGAATCTGAAACATTTGGGGTATACGTCAAATTACCTCATAAGTGTATAATGTATGCTTTTAAAAGTTTTGATTCCTAGTAACCATGTGATTTGTTTTCTTCATCTTTATCCTAAAGTCCATTTTTTTTCAGATTTCAATTATGTTTTCAATTTTTTCTAGCCTATTGGATTCCCATAAATGGATGTAAATTGTTATGTAGCATAACTCTACACAATAATACAGATTTCCTTCAGTGCATAAATCATTCAAAAGTGCACATGTGCATGCATTTTAACTGAAAGTTTAGACTTACAGCCAAGAGCCTGGAGGCATGGGAGATATGCAGCCAAGAAGAGTTTTTGAGACAGTTTGTTGGGGCTAAATGAAAAGGTAAAAAGGGTGGATTTTAAAAATATTTCTCCTTGACTTTCACTTTCTTTTTACTGGTGTTGACTTTTTTTTCCTTGACATTTATTTAATGTTAAGTTTATGGCCCAAAACATAGCAAATTATTTTGTCTGTCTTAAAGGATGTCTGAGTTGTAATCAATGGTCAAAAATTTCCCAAACCCTGTCAAGTATGTCTGTAAAAATTGAAAATAAGACTAGAATTTAGAGTACCACTAAATCCCAAATTTGAATTTCTACCAACAGCAAAGCTAATGGAACCAGGATAAAAACACTTTATCTTTATATCATCTAAAAAATGATGGGGGGGTCACATCATGCATTTTCTAACTTTAGACACCTAAATTGGCAGCCCAAAGTCTATATTTACATGTTGCCTCTAAATAGATCAGAGCCCTATCTCTGCTCAACACCTCCCTCGCCCCAGTCTTGTTCCAGGTATTGGGAAACGGCCAGCTCCCTAAAAGGCTTTTTGTGAGGATACAGGAGCACAGTCTCCAAACTTCGTCTTCCACACCCTCTGTAGGTTCACAGTGTGAAAGTAAGATCATTTGGTGAAAGGATCAAAACTGACCAAAGCAGTGCAGAGTCTCCACGGAAGTCTAACAAGAACCATTGGCGATTCTGGGGACTTAGCTTTTGGTCCAGGTGAGGGACTGAGCACTGCATCCAGCCGCCACCCACATGGGGAGAGAGAGCGCAGCAGGAGCAGTCACAGAGCTGATAATTACAAAGTTCTGAACTGGAGTAGCTTTCACTTCTTTAAGTGATGTTGAAAAAAACAAAAACAACAACAATAATTTGTGACTAAGTGATGCAAAAACAGAGAAAATAACTATTGTCTTGAATGCTGAGACATAGAACTGAGAAAATAATATTTCTGTATGAATAAGTAAAATTTCTTACCATCCGAGAACATCTGCCATCTATAAAATGGAAAGAAAAACACCAATAGGAAAAAACAAGATATAAAGCAGAATGAAATGGAAAAGGAGAAGAATGACATAAGCTAGAATTCATGGACAAATAAAAACAATGAAATTTGTAACACAGTTAGAAAGAACATAATTAACACGGCAAAAAAAATCAAATTAAAAAAAAGATGAACCAGAGAAATTGTTTCTAATATCAAAAGAAAAGCATACCATTTGAGAAAGAAAAAATGTAATAGGACAGAAAATTAGCAAAAAAAAAAAAAATTCAAAAATGACTTTTACTGTCCTAGACAAAGTGGAAAATATGATAGACTAAACAAATCAAAATAATTGTTCCAGTTCATTATTATCTTGTCATGTAAAATTATTTATTTATCATATGTTTCCAAATAACATTAATAAGAGTAAGAATTGGGAATAAGAATGGGAATTGAAGTAATAGAGACAATAAATATGAGTTAAATATTTTATGGAATAATTTTATATGTATTGTTTTTATAGCAGATTCGGTAAAAATGATGTCTCATTACCAACAATTAGAAATACACATACTTGTGGTTGCCGGGGGGGGGGGAGGTGGGAAGGGATAAACTGGGAGTTTGAGATCTGCAGACACTGACTGGTATATACAAAACAGATGAACACGCTTACACTGTATAGCACAGGGAGATATATTCAATATCTTGTAGTAGCTCAAGGTGAAAAGGAATACGAAAATGAATATATGTGTGTTCATGTGTGACATTGTGCTGTATGTCAGAAATTGACACAACATTGTAAACTCACTGTACCTCAATAAAAAAAAATGATATGGTAGATATGAAAAAAAGAAATACATATACTTTAAAGAATGTATTCAAAAAAAAATTAGTGGTAGGATTAAGTATGGGATGAATTATTTTCCAAAATGTGACATGAAGTACAGGTAACAAAAAGCAAAGAATGCAAACTGAACTTAAATAGGAGAAAAGGAACTTGGCCCTGTGATCCTTCACCATCATGAGTGTATCTGATGCCTCAAGCATCAGATTATATCAGTTTATACCTACAGTATGTGTACATCAAATATACACATTTATTTAGCTTTTCTACTCATCTTCAACAGGAGATGGTCCAATGGTCCAGACCAGGGTCAGCAAACTTTCCTGTGAAGGGCCAGGTGGTGGACATTCGAGGCTGTGGGACAGTCTCGGTCACACACCCGGCTGTGTGCTGTAACACTGCCGCACGTCAGCGAGGGGCTGGGACTGGGTCCCAGGTTTATTGAAATTGCGATAAAGCAGTGCAGGAGCTCAGGAATTGATTGTAAAATCCATGGCCTCACCCTGCTGGGACGGATCCGTGCAGAGGAGGAGGGTCTGGCTGCCATTCCTTTCTTAGCTTCAGATAATGAAGAGGAAGAAGATGAAAAAGGCAGCAGTGGGAGGTGAGAGCTGTTGCTGTTGGTGGTGCTTATGCCAGAGCTCTTCCTTTCAAAAGCCAGTGTCTAATTAGTGTGCATCTCATAATGATAACAGATTTGTGCCCACAGGACTATTCAGTAAATATTAGTTGAGTGTTCAAAAATTATAATTTAATTTAATTTAATTTAGGAAAATAGTTAATGTAGGAACATACGGTATTTAGAGAAATACCATTTAAAAGGGAAAATAATTTTCTATCTGAAATGTCACATTAATATTTTGATACAAATCCTTGTACTTTCCTTTTTTATTTGTCCCTGATTGTGTTTTCCTATGGAGGTGATATGGTATGTATTTTACAGCCTTTTGTGCTAAGTGTTTTATTATTAGTTTTTAAATAAAAAGTTATTTATTGTAATAAAGTACACATAAAATTTACCATATAACCATTTTTACAAGTGTAGTTCAGTGGCATTAAGTATGTTTGCATCACTGTGCAATTTTGGGCAACATCCATCTTCAGAATGTCCGTATCATCCGTCTTCTGTTGTATAAATTTATTGAGTGCCAGATTTCATCTTACGATTATGTTCTCATCTGCTTATTCAGGTCCTCAGTTTGTAGGAGGCCTGTGGTGACAGCTGTTCCTGTATTTAATCGCACACCATGTGTCTAGTGAATGCTGACTGTAGGCTGAACTCTGTTCTCTGTCCTGCAGTTGCCGTCATGACCATGCAGGATAAAACTAGACAACCACACACACATCAGAGTGTCCTCTTGGCTGTGGGAAGTGCACGGGGGAGACACGCCTGGTGCTCTGAGAGGCTGCAGAAGTGTGCTGAGCTGTCAGGAGAAGGAAGGCTCTCCTCCTCAGGGCAGAGTGGGCAGGAGAGGGTGTTGACAGGGGAGTGGCCCATACCACGGGTGAAGACAGGGGTCTGCCAGGTCTGTACACATTTGCTTCTTATTCCCAGACCCTGTGGTTGGGCCCTTGAAGATGTGCACCAGAGGCAGGTCCCAGTGCCAGAGGAGCTCTGCTGGTCTCTTCCCTGAGCACTGAATGCTTTCTAGGGTGTGATGTCAGAAACCTGTCTCTTTGACACAAAGGAACCTAACCCTGCACTGCTATGAAGCACATACTCTTAGTTGTGAATGGGTGGCCACTGCGGTCATTCCAGCTCATTCCAGGGATCTTGGGTTTGGATCCTGTCTTGTTTTATTCTGGAAGCTTTGCAAAGAAGTTGAAAGGAAAATAATATTTATAACACTGCCTTATCTAGAATATACGTTATATCACATGTTATCATTCAAACCGATAGTGTCTACATGCATTAATTTAATTAATGAGACCTCCAGTTCACTTCAATAAATCATAGAGATTTTTAAGAGAAAGGATTACAGATTCAGATTTTCTTATTCAGTAGCAACTAAGATCAACTGGGCAAATAAAATTAATACATATGTGTATGGAAAATAACCAGAAAAGTTTGGGTTTACTCATAGATGGAATTTTTATGCAGTTGAGTAGATTCACAGAAGAAATTCTGGATATTTGAGTGTAATTTTCCTTTCCTTGTCAGGTATCAGTAATCAGCTAATAACCACTGAGTGGCCCGGGCAGCCTCCCACAGGGCAGGCCCCCAGCCAGGGGGGGACCCACACAGACTCCTGCAGGCCCACCTTCCCATGGCTCATCCTTACATGGTACCAGTCATCACACTTCTCGACACTGGTGGTGTCCCCTGCACAGTTTTGAGCAACACTATTAAAAAGTATTTCAAGTCGTTACAAAGTATTTCAAGTTGGTCTCCTGTGCCTGATACCAATGAGAGGGTTTTCCTATATTTTTATTCCCTAGCCGTGAGATTTTGATCCCTTAAATATTCATTAGGATACAACACGTCAAAGAAAAAAATCTTACCTCATCTCTGGAGTCTTCAGTTGTCTGTCCTAGCTGTACAAAAACAGAACAAAAGCAGACAAAAAGCCAAAACCTCAAACACACAGCATGCAGCAGTTCTTACCACCTCAGCCAAGAACACCTAACACTGTGCCAGGTAAGAGATGGTCTCATCCGGTTCAAGAACCGGAGCGTTTTGTTGACCAGATGTACAGCCCATCGAGGGCAGGTCAGGAGATAGGACGACTGGGGTGGTAGGAACCTCGGGGTGCGGGCAGGTCTCCCGGGTGGGGTGGAGGTGGGGACTCCCGCCCAGCTGGCCGGCAGAGTGGGCGGGAGGTGTAGAAGAAGGAAATTACATTAGGTCTTGGAGCCTGTGTCTGTCAGAGCACTGCAGAGGTCATTAGGGTTATTTTATTTCTTTTCAAATTAAAAAAAAAATTGTTGGTTACTTTTTCATATTCTTTGATTTTTTTGAAATCTTTAAAATTTATTTATTTTTGTTTTTTGTGGGGGAGGTAATTAGGTTTGTGTATTTTTAATGGAGGTACTGGGGCTTGAACCCAGGACCTCTGCATGCTAGGCACGCGTGCTACCTCTGAGTAATACCCTTCCCCCAATTTTATTATTTCTTTTGAGGAAAAGTATGACCAAACAGACGACTGGGTTTAGGGACATGGCCACAAAGCCAGCTCCAGTGGTGACTCTTGGGGCCACTTAGCCAGTGTTGTCTCCGGCTACATCTGTAGTAGCTGTATGTTGAGGTGATGGGCGGGAATTGCTCTGACTCAGTAAAAGCTGTCATGTTCAGCTTGGTGTACAGGAGGAAAGAACTGTGGTCTTACAAGAAGAGCACCACCGAATGAAAAAGCTAAAATTAAGTTGTAGTTTTGAAAGGTTGCAAGCTGGTATCTAGAAATTTTGACCCTCTGGAACACTAACTCCTGTGTATATCTCAGGATATTAAATTTTGATTTTTTTTCTTGGATTAAAACAAAACTTTAAGAGTTTCTGATAGTAACCAGCAAACTGTGTGTTCTTGAGGTTGCTTTACTTTTTATTAAAAAAAATATTTTTTTCATTCTAAATGACCTCTATCTCCAAGGTCCCCACCCAGTGCCCCCGCCCTTGCCTCACCCCGCTGCTCCGGCCCACACGGGCCCAGCCACTGCCAGGCCTCCTGAGGTTTCTGTGATGCTTTTGCTTTCTACATGTGGTTCTCTAAAATTGACTTTCCTAAAGTACTTCTTGGCATGAACCACAGACATTCTCAATTTTAGTTTCTGAGAAGCCTCTGTTCTTGGAAAATAGGGCACTTCAGATACGGTTGCGTTATTGCTGTTTTGTAAACTAAAGCGTATACTTTTGAAAAGATTTGACAAGCACAGGGGTGAAAATTGTAGAGGATAATTGTATCTATCTTGCCTTCAATACAGTAAACATTTTTGCTTCCCGTGAATAAAATAATGTAGTCATAGTACAGGATGAGCGAGATGTGATTTGAAGAACAGATAAAACAAATGATGCATCGGAACTGAGTTGAATTCAGTGTGGCTCCTAACTGAGGAGCCAGAGAACAGATTCCTCCCAGGGTTCGTGCCTGGAAACAGTTTCTTCTCAGATGAGCGTCTCTGCTGCTTCGTGTTCTGGGCGGCTTGGCCCGTTGTCAGATCCCTTAGTTACCTGCGTCGTTGAGAAGCTGAAAAGGAAAGTTAGAGCTCATTTTAAGTCTCACTGTTCTAGTGCAACAAAAATTACCTTATGCAATTCAGCAGCCATGAATTACATTTGATTCTGAGGCCCCTGTGCTGCATTTGGAGGGGCGTGGGGGCCAGAAGCTCTGGGAGCCTCTGTCAGGATGGTGTGGGCTGTCGAGGGGGTCCTGAGGGCACGTGGCCTTTGTGGGGGTTTGCGTGTGAAGGTGGGTTGGCGCTTCGGGGCTGCGATGAACATCCTTTCTCCCATGGTGGTGGTGACTGATAGTTTCTGACGCATGGGAATCATAAGGTTTTCTTAGATGGGGGCTTTAATAATTTTACACTAAATCACACCAATCTCCAATGGGAAATTTAAGCATATAATTTCTTAGAAAAGACAGAATCAACAGGAGTGAGCAGGGCATGACCTGAAATAAAATGTAGTTCACCAAATGTTTGTTCATATCCTTACATGATGTGTATTTTATTTTTTGCCTTTTATTATGAGATGTTCAGGTGTACCCAGGTAGGAAGAATAGGGACCCGAGTCCTCTGGTTCCTCTACCAGCTTCAGCAGTTCCCGGTAGATGGTGTCACTTCTGTCTTTATTTTCTACACCCCCGACCCCTATTTATTTTAAAATAAATCTTATTGGATCCTTTCATGCTTAAAATACTTTACTTTGTATCTCTAAGAGAAAAGAACTTTTTTGGTTAATATAACCATGTAAATTAGCAGTAATTCTTTGTAACATTTAATAAGATTACTTATAATTTTCAAATGTATAAAATTATCTTTTTTTCTCTTTTGCTTTTTAAAAAATCCCATTTTAGATAAAAGTTCCTTCGTTCTCTGAGAAATTATCTGCTTTGAAAGTAGTACAGGTGGCTGGTGGTTCGAAAAGTTTATTTGCAGATATGACTCCTTTAATGTTAAATGGTTTTTGAATTGTGCTTAGCACTGAATACATAGTTCTGTTGTGAAAAGTGAATGCTCTGCTCACATTTGTCCCTGGCAGTGACCGTGGAAGGGGAGGTGTATGCCTGTGGGGAAGCCACCAGCGGCCTGCTGGGGCTGGGCCTCTCCAGCGGGATTGTGCCCACCCCTTGGCAGATCACAGCCCTGAGCAGTTACGTGGTCAAGAAGGTGGCCATTCACTCAGGTACGGGGCCAGGGTTGGCACTTGTGTGCAGACAAGCCTGTTGCTCATGCTCTGTAATTAACTCAAGGTCTTAAATAATTTTCCCTAAAGTACCAATGGATTCTTCAAGTTTTACTTAACTATTAGGAATAAAAATGGAATAATGTACAGCTCCAGGTGGTGTAGAGTTGAATTGTTGTTGCTCTACAAGGCTTTTGGGGACCAGTGGTTGTTGGAATCCCAGGCATGTGGGGCATACCCCTCCAAGGAGGGGGTTTCAGTCTTGGAGCTGTGGTGGGGTTTATAGCATCTTTGAAATCATCGCCTTCAGTGCCTAAGTATGTGTTATTTTTCTGGGGAAAGAGCCTGCAACTTTCACGAGATTCCCAGTGTCTGTGTATCCCGGTGATTAGAAAGAACCTTTTACAAAAGTCATACCCCTTCAGTTCAGGAAACTTACTATTATTTCCAACCATGATATGAGGCCTCTGAGGAATGAACTGAATTAGATACAACAGACTCAGTTCATCTCTGTACTGAATAGGGTTAGATTTCACCCCTTATAACAGAAAAATCCAAACAGTAGCAACTTGAGCAAGACAGAGTTTAGCTTTAGTCCGCTGTAAAAGCCTGAAGGTGGGGTCCAGAGCCAGTGCGGCAGCTTGAGTGCCCCCGGGGAGTGCTGGCCTGCTGTCCACCCTCGCTGAGAGACGTCCCTGCAGCTGCAGGTGAGCACACGAGACAGATGCTTCCTCAGGCCCATTTGACCTGTCCGAGAGCTTTTCTGGAAGCCTTACTCACTTCTGTTGCATCTCTGCCACTGTGCTCTCTGGGCAGGGGAGCCAGGGAAGCGTGAGCTTTAGCAGAACACATGGCCCTCGATCACGTGGGCTCTAGCGGTGGTGGGATGAGTGTTGGAGGCCGGGAGCCTAGGAGCTGGCAGTCACTGCTCAGAGGAAACCCTCCTCAGTCCTGAGTGGGGTGGATAGCCTGGGAGGACAGTCCATGCTGGGGGAGGAGCGTGAGCGGGTTGTTTGGGGAGAGTGAGCGTAGTGCCTTAACTGCAGTCGATGGTACTTTTGCTTAAATAATCCCACTGCATTTCTCCAAAGCCTGATTGCCTCTGCATTTGACAATTTGCCTGATCACAAAGGTACTTATTTTTACTTTTTTCATCTGAATTTTGATCTTTTCTGTATTTGACATAGCAGCAACCCCATTAAATAAATAGCATTATTTTGCCACTTCTTGGCAAGTAAAATTCTTTCTGGGGTTTCCACTTTGTAGTTTAATAATCATTCACTTATTTTATGTACTTGATGCCCTGAAATGCTGACCCTCTTTACTCATTTATTCAGCACAGATTCATTGAGTCCATACTGGCTGCCAGGCACAGTGGGTAGGTACGCCGTTAACCTCTGGGCAGCCAGCTCGGGCAGCCCCTGTGTGTGTGAATGCTGCAGGTGGGTGGCACGCTGCGGCTTTAACCATCGATGGGAAAGTGTTTTCTTGGGGTGAAGGTGATGATGGCAAACTCGGACACTTCAGCAGACTTTAAGAATATTTTCTTCATTACGTGTTAATAAGAAACTGTTACTGATCATAAAAGTGAAGGCCCTTTGAAAGTTGTTTTGTGGAAAATTGAATAGGAGAGGTTATTTATGAAGATAGAACTGAAAAATATATTTTTAAAAAATCTCCATGAATGTGACTTGGCCTCACATATTCTGTTCTAAGTTTTGATAGTTCAGCTGATCTATAGCTGTTGTTTTGACTAAACGTGGGTTCATGCAGATGTCCATTTTTTTCTTCTTTCCAAAAGGCTGAATTGATTATAGGGAATATTACTTGATCTTGCTCTAGGAACTGTGACAAGCCCCTGCTGACAGAGGCCCTGAAAACCAAGCGGATCTGGGACATTGCCTGCGGGAGCTCACACAGCGCAGCCCTGACATCCAGCGGTGAACTGTACACCTGGGGCCTCGGAGAGTACGGCCGCCTGGGACACGGGGACAGTACAACACAGCTGAAGCCACGGATGGTGATTATACACATTTCTGTTGCTTTCAGAAAGCTTCCCATCTGCTGATTTCCAGAGGAGATAAGCTCTGAGTCTCAGACAGGTCATGACACCCTGTGCAGTATGGCTCTCAGTCTGTGGGGAGAAACCCCCCTGCTGTCTCTGTGCCTGTGCTTGATTTGTTTCTGCATTTGTAACTGAGTAGGTGAACGTCCTTGGTCACAGAGTGATCCAGGTGGCGTGTGGAAGCAGAGATGCCCAGGCCTTGGCTCTGACCGGTGAAGGTGGGTCCTGTCCTGACCCCGCTTTGCCCTGTTCTCCCTGTGCGCCTGTCTCTCTGTCCAGATTTCCTCTTCTTACAAGGACATCAGCCATACTGGATTAGGGCCCACCCTAATGACCTTATCTTAACTCATAACATCACAATGACCCTATTTTCAAATAAGGGCAGTTCCAAATAAAGTCACATTCTGTGGTGCTTGAGGTTAGACTTTAACAGGAATTTTGAGTGGACTCAGTTGACCCTTCACCTGTCCCCTCCCCCAGTGATGTTTCCTGAACATAACACTTTGATGCTTCTTACTTGTGTTCTTCCCATGTCTTGGAATGCCCCCTTTTCCTTTCCTTTGCTTGTATTGTCTTTATTAAAAACCACCTACTAATCAGAATTAATGTCTATTTACCTTTTATTGTAAATATTTACGTGGCTGTTTCTTACACATTCTTGTAATATTTTTGAAGACATGGAGAGGACTCACTGTTGGAATCATGCCCCAGATCTTTCTTCCCTCCCCCAAACCACCTGTAGTGCTTTATAACTAGTGGTTACTTGAATTGAATATGTTAATGAGTGTGTCTGAGCAAACAAGTTGTAGGTATGAGACATTTTATGAATGATTTGTAACTTAAGGAAGGATTGGAGTCTGGAGTCCTAGAAGTGATTGTAGTAAGCCTGGTGTGCATTAGTTTATATTAAACAAATACTTACTGAGCCTACTAGATACAAAACCCTTTACTATGTATTAGGAATAGATAAACCTATGAAAATTACAGAATCTGCCTCTGTTCTCATGGAACTTACTGTCTATGAACAGTTAAGAGGTAAAAGAACAGAGAAGATGGGCATGAAGGGGTTCCTAGGCAGAACTTAGAGAATGATGAGTCATGCAAGGTGGGGGGTGAAGGAGCATTAGAGAAGCATGGTGTTAAGCCTGGACGAGTGGGAGAGTGTTGCTGGTGGAGATGGCAGGTCAGGAAAGGCATCCTTTGAGGTGTGTGTGTGTGGGGTAAGTTAGTTTGCTTCTGGATAAATAAGTAGAACCTCGAAGTAGAAAATGCCAAAATGAATAGCGAATCAATAGATGTTGGTCTCACTCTACCACGAGAGGAGAGAGAGCTTGAGCAGCCCCTTCAAGGGGGGCTGACAGTGGTCAACAACAGGGCTTTTCTGGGCAGGTGCTGTTCTGAAAGTGTTTGAAGGAAGAGTGAAAGGGCTGGAGAACTGGGAGGTGATAATATGACGATCATTTCTCTCTTACTAATGAGGAAGCTAGGGCACAGAAAGTTAAGAGAGGTGCCCAGGGAAGCAGCTGATAAGTGGTGGAGCTGGAATTCAAGCCTGGACATTGTGGTTCAAGGGTCGGTGCTTTTAGCACTACTCTGTACTGTCTCTAATAATTTTTCCTTAAATGCACTCAATTGTTTAACACTCCTAAGGAAACTATAATAATATTATACAGTTATAAGAACATCAGCCTCACTTGTCTTGAAGGTAGGAGTAAAAATAAATACAGCGGAACCAAAGCAATTCTGTTAAATTATTACAACTTGCAGAATGCCTACCCGAGAATGATGGAACTTTTTATGATCACTTAGTAACCAGTGGATATTCTACTAGATGTCAGGTAGTTTAAGAAAATGGTGAGATGAGCAACACGCATTTATTAAGCATTTGTCATGCCGAGCATTTCCTCTCGGTATTAGGTGCATACTAGAGGACAAAGCCCTTGGTTTCATGGAGCTTGGATTCTAGTGGCTGGAGATACACAGTAAACATCAAAGCAAACAGATGATGTGGGAGGCGGGTGCAGTCTTCTCTAGAAAGGCCAGGGATGGCCTCTCCAAGGGAGTGCTTTACTTCAGTTTCATTTGACTTGTTTCAAATGAACATGTGTGTCTGTGGAATAGCCTAGTTGATAGTGCCAACCACAGCCGTGCATAAGATCTTGCAAATCTATTCTAATATCCAAAACAACTTAACATTTCTTCCCAGTTGGGGGAGAGGAATGATGGGTGTCCATGTGAAACCAGGAAGCTCTGTGTAAAAGACTGGCCAGGGGGCCAGGGAGAGGGGGGAGCTTAGCACTCTGCTCTTGTCATTTGTTTAGGGGGAGGGCTTCCTTGCTTTTAAAACGGTGAGTAGATTTTACTACCAGAACTGTCTTTAGCATTAAGAAAAGCACGTAGTATCATGCAGGAGAGTTGTTGCTAGTGTCCCTTCATACCATCCGTGTTTATTGATAGTTAATATGGATGAACGTTTTATAACTGAAAGTTTGAGAAAGTTTTCCTGAGTACCAGGCTTCTCCGTTCACTCATTTTGCATAAAATTGATTTTACTGCACTTAATTTAACTACCTCCTGAGTATTATATGTATCTGAAAACACAGGCATATTAACTTTTTTTCTAAGACACGTTGAACTAAATGCATTACTATTAAGTACTCACTGCAGCAGGTAGAGCTCAGGAAACAAACCTGGCAAGTGGCATTTTTCAAAAATTCAAAATGAAAATAGCCTTCAGGTCCATGGGGGCCTTTAAAAAATATTAATTGACATTATTTTCCTATTTAATAAAGTAGTTAATAGGAAAGTTGGTACTGTTTTCCAGCTATTAAAGTATGTGTATCCTGACATTTGCGAATTCATAGCGTGAAGGCAACTTTCACATCCTTTATCATTGAATATATGTGGTGTTTTAGAGTTTGTGAAATGTGCTCACGTTAGTTTGCTCACATGAACCTCTCATAGGTGTTGGAATGATTTATCATCCCTCCTTTACTGGAAGGGCATCTTAGCCTTGAGAAAGGCCAGGGTCATCACACTGTGAGTTAGTTGAGCTGAGGCTAGACTTTGCAGAGTGTCCCTGTTGCCTGCCATGAGCCCTGGGCTTGGGGATGCCACCCCCAGGAAGCCCTGGCTGGTGCTCTCCCTTCTTGCTGATGGAGCACCACGTCCAGGACTGGCGGAAGGAGCTCTCCTGTGGTGGCCTCCTTGGCAAATCTGCTGCCTGCAGTTCTTGATAAAAGTCACAGCTCCTCTGGTTGCTGTTAGTCCTGTGACTGTCCCTCATTGTTAGCACTCATCGTCCTCATCAGTTACAGTGATGCCTTGGCAAGGGAGGCGAGGGTGCTTGCCATTTGACTATAGAAACCTAGGTTTGTGTTTAATAATCTCTCTACTCCTGGCCGGAGAAAATTGGTTCTTTTGTATCCCCCTCCTTCCTGTTAATCTGTGTTTGGGTCTCAGGAGGTGAGTTTGTTGAGCCAGGCAGTGATGGTTTTTGTGTGCCATCGTGTGCCCACTCACCAAAGATTTGTCAGTGAATGAAGCAGCATCCTTAAGGGCTTTGTATTATAGTTGGAGTAAAAGAGATAATAACACAAACACAGGTACTATATAAATAAACATATAAACATACAATATTTTATATGATGTAGATAGGTAATATATAGGTATATAAGTGTGTGTGTGTGTATATATAATTTCAGTGCCTCACGCTAACTTTGCTGCCTCTGAAGCCTCAAGACCTGAATCCAGCCTGTTGCTTCTTTTTAATAAATATACAGTCACACTCATTGGCTTATGTATTGTCTGTGGCAGCTTTTATGCTGTAAGGACAGAGTTGATTAATTACAACAGTGTATCCTCAATAAAGCCTAAAATATTTACACTCTGGCTTTAAGAAAAAGTTAGCTGCCCTCTTGCTCAAGATCTTGCCAGCCATTGTACTTGAAGGTAGCGGTTCAGCCTCAGAGTTAGAAAATAAAGCTCGATTTCAGAAGCCACCAGGGATGACAGATGGTTGGAACTTTGGTGCAGAGAGGATAGTTTCCATCCACTAGGTGTGGGTTACCGTGGTAACTCAGAGGTGGAGGTGACTAAGGAAGTTTTTCTTCGAGGTGGGGAGCCTGTTCTGCTTTCAGAAGAGCATTTGTTGTTGGTGTTTTATAGTAGTGTGAATTGTTCATGGTGATTTTTCAAATGTGATCTAATAAAAGTGTATACAGATTAGATAATGAGAGTTGCTCCTATTTCCTTAGAGTCCCACTCTTCAGAAATACTCCTTAAGAGCTGTTAAGACATGGATTTTTCCCTCTGTCTAAATATTTCCTTCTATCCAAGAGTTTTAAAAAAATGTTTTCTGATTATTTTCTTTCACGTTGTGACCTGTTAGTTGACTTGGTTCCTCAAAATGCAGAGAATTAGGGGTTGTACAGTTGAGTGTTTATTACATACAATACTAACATAAAATATTTTGGAAAGAATTTTAGTGTAAGTCTTCCCATCAGTTATGAGTTACCATTGTAGATTTTTAAAATTATGATTTCATGGCAAATATTAAAGCACTTTTGTGCTATATCATCATTATTTTAAATCTTACAAGTTTTCATCAAAATTCTTCTAGTGGAGGCACCCTGTAATCTGATCACCTGGTAAATCTTTGAAAAATATTGATGTCTGGTCCCTATTTTAGGCCTAAATGAATCCAGATCTTTAGAGGTTGGGATGTCATCTGTAAGAAAGAGCCCTCCAAGTGAGCTATTGAGCAGGTGGCACCTTGTATGATACAACTTTCTTTCCATAATGAAAATTTATAGGCAGATAGGAAGGTTTAACATGCTTCTAGTATATAGTTCATGGTTTATCCTGGAAAAAAATTTATATACTGAGTTCCTTTGAATCCAGATGTTGAACAAAGGAAGGAAATGCATATAAAAAAGGGATTATGTCACTTGATTTAAAGAGTCACGTTAATTTACTCCCTCTCACCCTCTACTTTTGTACTTAATCACCAAGAAAAAGTCCTTTCAAAATAAAAAACACATTTCTTAACTTTCGGATGGTAGCTTTGTTTGTATTACCTTACTAGTGGCAAGTGACATACATCTGATCATTGTTTTCAGTGAAGTATTTGCTAACTTCCCTAGGCAGGTGTTACTTTCTGTTTTCATTGTGCTACGCTAACTGGTGTAACAGACATGTGACATTTCATTGATTTAAATTAGAAATTTATTTCTTGTTTATGTAATAGCCCAGTGACTGGCAATAACTGTTTTGCTCCATACAGTCACTCAGGGACCAAACTGGATATTTTTCCTATCTCACATATGATGCCCAAAGGTGGCCCTGGGTTTTGGCATTCAGTCATTGGATTGGGGGAGAGCGTGGAGGTTTGTGGGTCAGGCCTGGTAGTACACACGTCGCTTCTGTTGCCGTTCCGCTGGCCAGAGCTGAGTCACAGGGCCGTGCTAGCTGCAGGGGAAGCTGGGAAATGACTAGTTGCTTCAGTCAGGGAAGAAAAATGCCTTTGGTTGTCGGTTAGCAGTCTTGTCCATGTGGCATGTGTGGCCACTGTAAACACCAGCAGGGCCTTGGTTTATTCTGTGTAACATTTTCTTTCGTTGTTCCTTTTCTCATCCCCCTTTTTTGAGTGATTGTCCCTTGTTGTTCATTTATGTGCGACAGTCAGGGTTCTTGGATGCAGACAACAAACCCATCCTTGGCTAATTTAGGCAGAAAATGAATCAGTTAGCCCGCAGAATTGATTGGAAAGCTGGAGGCTGTGCTAGAGAAATAAGTAGGAGGCAACGTGGCAGGCAGCAGCAGAGGACACAGCCGGGTCAAGCCGTAGGCCCGGTCTCACCGCTTCTGGCTCTTTGCAGTCAGTTGCTGTGTGAGCTTCATCTTCCCTTCCCTGCGGGGAGCACGCTCACACTGCCCGTGCGCCTTGCAGGAGCTGCGCCTCCAGTTCTCAGGCTGAGCAGGAACGTTTGACCATTCAAACTTGGGTTGCTAGCAGGGAGTGAGGATGAGAGAAGTTTTGTTACTGTTTGGCTTTTATAGTAGGAGACACGGCTTTTTCTGTCTTCTGTGACTGCCACAACCATGATGGGTGTCCAGATACTGAGTGACCAAAAGGTGACAAATGCCTACTTCAGGACCTTTTCATCAGAAGAAAATGTGCCATGTTGGGTGTAAGATAGGAGACTGTCCCAGTCTTGATTTTGCCACTGACCTTTTGGGACAAAAGATAAAACTTCTCTGGGTCGCAGGTGTCCCCTCTATAAATTGAGATGGGGAACTTGATGTCTGATAATGCTTGTTCATCTGCACACTCATTGAATAAAATATTTATTGAATGCCTTTATGTGCTGGCATGAAAGAGAAGAGTGAGAGAGGCATGCTGGCTGTCTCGCCCTTCAGAGCAGAGAAGTCCTTCTCGCACAGTTGTGGGGGGCCCAGCAGCTCCTGAGGAGCCCCTCATCTGGATGGGAGGGTTGTGGGCAGGGGGTTCACGGGCCTCTCTGCTTCACTCATCCACTTATTTTTTGTCTATTTTAAGCCTTTGCATTGTTGTATTCATGAGAATATTTAAACAAGTATGACCAGTCCTTCCCTCAAGGGTTCTAGTTGTGAGGATGTGCTGATTGCTTCAGCACAGCGCATGTTTGCTGTGTTAACAGCAGAACAGTAGGAAAGAAATGGAGCAGGGGAGCAGCTCACTGCAAGATTCTGGGAAGGTTTCTTAGAGAAGATGACATTAGATTGAATCCAAGATTTCTAGGAGCAGAAAAGAGGAGAAGAGGGACCGCATTCTAGACGGGGGAGCACTTCTGCCTGGGGACTGTCAGTGCAGCTCAGAGGGAGGCCATGTATGGGGCCACGGGATGGAGAGACCTGGTGGGCAGTGAGATGAGGTGACATGTAAACCTGGAAGCTCTGGATCTCTTAAAGCGATGCTGACCTTGAACCTGTGATAAGGAAGCAGACCGGCAACAGTGGGGAGAGGGCACAGAGACTGGGTAAGCCTCGGGTGCTGCAGAATCGCCCCTTCATCACTTTCACTTTCTTCTGAGTTAGAGCCTGACAGAGTAAACAAATTAACAGTGGGATTTGTGAGACATTCCTGAGGCCAGTCTCAGAATGTAGCTTGTGTGTATAGGGAGGTGGGGGTGAGAGAGAGTTTCTGGCTTGAGTGGATGGATGGGGGATGCAGTTCATAGAACCGGGCGCACACGGCGGTCCTCTCTGTGCTCCCGCCTGGGCTCCCGCCGGGGCAGGCAGAGCGCCGGGCTTTCTGACCCGCTCAGGTTAGCCTGGGGGTGTGTGAATGTAACAACAGCACGTGCTCAGGACGGCCGCTGCTAGTCTATCTGAGCTCGTGCTTGACAGGAGACCTGGCTGCACTCTCTGTTGTGAGAGACGGGAGGTGAGGTGGAAGACACAGCTCCCCTCCACTCCCAATTTCTCTTTCCTTGTTTTATTTTCTTCAGAACACTGATCATTTTCTGACATTACCGAATTCACTTATTTATTTTGTGAGGGATCGTGTCCTCTCCCAACCAGCAATAAAATACAAACTCCAGGAGGCCAGAGACTTTGCCCTTCATCTTCTCTTGTGTCTTTAATGCTAAGAACTTTTTCTAGAACAGCACTGTCCAGTAGATTATAAAACAAGCCACTTATGTAATTTAAGCTTTTAGGAGTCACAGTTTGAAAAATAGAAAAAAAGAAACATTAATTTTGGTATCTTATTTTACCCAATATATCTAAAATACATTATTTTAAAATTAAAAATTTATTGATATAGTCTATATTCTGTTTTTTGTACTAAGTCCTTGAAATCTTGCATGTGCTTTGCATTTGCAGCTTATCTCAGTCCCAGATAGTTGCATTTCAAGCACTGAGGGGCCACTTGTGACTAGTGGCTGCCATACCGGACAGCTAAGGTGTAGAGCGTAGTGGGGGCGTGGTAAATGTTTGTTGAATGAATGAATTAGAGGATAGATTGGGTGTTAAGGGGGAGTGTAGAATCCATGAAGGTCCCATGTGCCAGGTACCAATTTAAACATTAAGTCTTTGATTTTCATAATAGTCTTGAGGTTTGAGTACTGGCTTAACCCATTCTGCAGATGGGAAGGGAGGCACAGATTTATTTACCCAGTCACTCAGTCGCTGGGTAGTAAGTGGCGAGATTGAATCCAGACACCCCAGAGTGTTTATCACTGACTGAAAACACAGCCAGAGACATGTCACTCCTGGCATACCTTCCCTGGTGTCCTCATAGCTTTTTTTTTTTTTTTTAACAAAATCCAGATTTCTTACCCTGGTGGAAGGACTCTGGTCCAGCCTACCTGTGTATCCTTACCTGCTCCTCTGTCTGTACTCCATTCTCCAGCCAAACCTGAAGTGACATTTGAACTGCAGTTGGGAGGGGAAGTGGGAGTTGCTCAGGCAAAGCAGCAGAGCCAGGACTTCCGAGGTGGAGGGTATCCCTGGTATGCCGGGAGCCTGGGGGGTGGGTATCAGAGGGAGGCTGCAGGGACAGGGCTGCTGGACTGTGGCTCACTTCCTAGTCTAGTCTTTTCTCACAGGTCAGTTTCATGAGCTCGTCACAAAATTCATGGTGACTAGAGAACTGGCTTTTCTTTTTTTTTTAAGGTTCTTTTGTAAAATTTGATGTGAAGTTTACTCATTTTTCCTAGACTCCCTTTTAAATTCCCATCTCTTCTGGCCACAGCCACCCATTCATCTGCATTCACCTGCATTCAAGTAGGTTGCACGTGGGAGGGGACATCTCTCGCAGAGGGCTGGTTCCCAGCCCGATCTCTTTTCAGACTTGCTGGTTCAGTTTCTCTTCACTCTTGTGAGGACCCATCAGTCCTGTCTCACAGGGGCGCTCCCCAAGTCTCTTGAGCACCCCCTACCCCTACTCCCTCTGTCTCTGAGGACGGTGGACCCTGGAGGGTCTGGTTTGCCTTACTTGCACTGATCAGCCCCAAGCCCATGAACGTGGGGCCACCAGCTGCCAGGCCCCATGGGGCTGCTGGACTCTTTTCTTTCTATGTATAATGTGACAGATGCTGTAATAATGCCACCTGGTTCGTGGGACTTGCATGGATCTGAGGCATACTGGCACAAAGTTTGTCATGGAGAGTGTGATGGATGTTCCTACTATTTTTTACTTTTATCACTTTTTCTTTAATTGTGAAACACTGCTAGCAGAGCGTTCTGGTAAAGGGTCCTAGAAAGCTGCTCTATCCATGCTGTTGTTATTCAGGGTATTATGCCTGGTTTGGAAAAATGTGCTTGTTTAAGAGGTAAATGATGAAATCTTAGTTACTTATCTATGGGCTTACTTTTTGACTTCTAGTGAATTTGAAAGTTTTTCCATATACTTACTATTGGTTTATGAGAATTTCATCTTTTGCCTGACTTTTTGGAGGGTGGGGGCGGGAAGCAGTGACAGATCTTAGTGTTTTTAATTGTATCACTAGGGAACTTCATATATTCAGGATACTGTATAACATTTCATACGGTAACATTTTCTATACTATTTTCATTTGGTGTGGAACTCAGCCACAAATTTTAAACACTCACACAGTATGTATGGAAGAAAGAAAACTAATGGTGAGCTCTGAAATGATGTGTTTATTTGCTACATAAGTATACTTTCAATGAAGTGTTACTTTTCTATATTATTACATTTTATAACCTCTGTCTAACAGTTAACAATTTGCTCAGTGCTTAACTCTTAAAGTGTCTCTGGTCAGATGAATATCTTGCCCTTCGGGCATTTTGTAATGGAAAAATCCCCATAAACATGCAGTGTTTTAATTGGAATCACAAAGCCAAATGTTTGCCTCATTGAATAATTTTAAGTATTCTGCTGCAATTCAATATAGGTACCCAACCAAGCACTTGACTAGATTTAAAAATATCTTGTATGTTTCACAGCTGTCTAGCTAGAACTAAAAAAAAAAAGTGAGGAGAGGAGTATGTGCAGGGTTCTCCTCTTTTCTGCCTGGGGTAGGATAGGGGAAGTTGTAAAAAGTGGTTGTGTCCCTCAGCTGCTGTTGCTTTGCCGGCTTTGAGAGAAGGCAGAGGCAGAGATGAGAGAAGGCAGAGGCAGAGATGAGGGAAGGTTTGAGGCAGCATTCTTTGAAAGAAACTGAATGTGCCTGAAACTCAGTAGCATCTTCAGACACTTCTTAAAGTGACACGGTTGTGGCCGAGCTGAAGGTGATGGCAGCCTGTGGTAGGTGAGCTTTCTGCCTGTGTTGTACTCCTGGCTGCCTCTTTCTGTTTCCTGGTTCTTCTTGCCCCAGGGGAAGGCAGCCATGCAGGCAGCGTCCAGCTCTACAGTAGCCTTCATAATACTTTAGCTTCTAGCTGTGTTGCAGTACATCATGTCTCTTCTGTTTGTACTTTCAGGTTTCTGGAAGGCAGGTTTAGTGTGCGTGGGCGCTGGCAAAATGATGGTGAGGAGAGCTGAAGAAAACTCCTGGAGCGGGGTGGGGGAGGGAGCATCTTTGGGTAATTCAGGTTTTATATGTATGTACGTATACACACACTGTGTGTGTGTGTATAAAACATTGGAAGTTTTTTTTTTTTTTACTATGTTTTTGTGTAGATTTTTTAAAAAAGGACATAAGTTAGAATCTAACCACCATTTATTAAAATGTGTCTTTTCAGCTCTAAACAGAGACTTTTGAGCACAACCTTTCCTTTCCTCTGGCAGTGACCTGTGTAACGTTTCAAACCCATGGCATTTTACGAGGGAAGGACTACTTTGCATTTATGTGACTGGACGAGATGATGATGAATCTTACTTCGTGTATAAGGAAACTGACTTGTTTGTCACCATGCTGCGTTTATGCTGGGGTTACGGCAAGGGACAGGAAGTCTTAAACCCTAGGCCAGTGTGTTTCTGCGTAGCAAGTTGAACTTTCCAAATCACGTATTTCTCATTTTACCTGTTTTGTAAATGAATATGCTAAATTGGCATGGTACAGAGGCATCTGAGATACAGAAAGACCACGGGGCTTCACAAAGATGAGTGTGAGCAGCTTGAGACCCACAGCTCTCCCAGCCAGAGGGGTCCAGGGCTCCCCCTTCACTGCCCACGGATGACTCTGACCTGAGAGGTGAACACAGACCCCACCTTCTGACTGAAAATAGGGAAGTGCCGTTCACTGAGCGCACAAGTTAGTTAGGCTGCATTGACCTGTTCCATGTCCGTCAGCTACTGCTGGTCCTGTCTCAGGCGACTGTCTTGTAAACCGTAAGTGAGGCTGCATCATCCGACCAGCACTAGTATGAGGGACAGCTGTCTGAGAGCCTTGAGCTCTGTGGTCATTTCTTTCATTGAGAGACACGCTGGAATCTCAGGGTCTGGCTTACCATCTAGTCTGAATGGTAATGGTTTCCTAGCTTGTTTGAAAGAATTATTTCTTGATTATAACCAGTGTAGTTTGTCAGTTTGAATGACTTACGTAATTTTTGTAAAACTTCTGGTATCTTTATCAGTGAAAGTTAAACTTACTGCAGGCCAAGTGACTGCAGTGAATGTGTGACTCAGCTAAGTAAGTGATTAGCATCTATGCAATCAGGTTCTTGAAAATACTTTTATTCTTACAGTAGTAGTAGATTTTTTCCCTTTTTAGGAGCTTCATCTCAGTTTAGCCTGATTAGTTACCTGTTGAATGGATCATGTTATTCTAATATATGGCCAGAAAGAAATTTATGTAAATTAGGTCCTATGTTTGTATGTAACACTGTGTCTGTACTGAGTCTCTGACATTGCCTGTCTGCTAATTTCATTATTTCTATCATTTCTGGGTCTGCTAATGAGTTTTTGTTGTTTTTTCTCTTGAATACAGACCGCATTTTCCTGCTTCTCTATGTGCCTAGTGATTTTTGATTGGATATGTGTGTTAAGAATGCTAAGCTGTTGAGCTTCTGGGCTTTGTTATCCTCATTTTAAAAATGCTGAATTTTGACCTGGTAGGCCATTAGTTAACTTGTAGATCATCTGGATCCTTTGAGGTTTGTTTCAGTCTCTGCTAGGACCTGTAGACGGCAGCCTTTGCTGTAGGGCCAGTTGAGCTTTCCTCCTAAACCGTGGGTTTCCTGGGGTGTCTGGAACATGTGTGGTGTTCAACAGGGTCTCTCCCGCTAGGTGATTTGGTCACTCCGTCTGCCGTCCTGTGCTGTTTCTAGTAGTTGTTCAGCTTTCAGCTCCCTGCTGGTTGCTCTCTGCGTGGCTTCCTGGACATTCGCCTGACGATTGTGCAGCTTAGTATTTGGCCAGAGTCAAAGTGATCCCTGGGTACAGATTAGTGGAGCCCCTTCTCTACATACATAGGTCTCTTATTTCTACTGCCTGCCCCACAAATTCCAGCCAGCTCTGTAGCCTTGAACTCTCATCTCCATCTCCTCAGCTCATCAAGACCACTGGGTTCTTTGGAAATTGTCCCTCCCTACACTATACTCTGGAAATTGTCTCCAGATAGAAAGCCAGGGTGACTGTGAGGCTCACCAAGTTTATTTCCCTTTTCTCGGTGATCACAGTTATGAACGGCCTGTTTTCCACTGTCGGAAAATAGTTATTTTGTATGTTTTGACCACTGTTATAGTGGTTTGCAGTGAGTGAGGTAGTTTAGTGCTAGGTACTCTAAAATGGTCAGAAGTGGAAGTCTGATATTACAGGCTTTAAAGATAAATGTTTCACCCCATTCCATTGTTATTCCTAACAATTTAATACACAGATTTAATCAAAGTATAGAACTGATAAACCTGAGCATTTATTTAGATCTTATGAGCAATTTCATCTTGTTTGTAGCTGCTTTGGTTTGTAGATTAATGTGTGTGTTTGTGTTCTGTGGTGATATATATTGGCCCCTAACTAGAAGGTTGTAAGAAATCGGTTCATTTGTCCTTAAAATTAGATAATTTACAGAAGCATAACATAGTTTCACCTTAATATATGTTTATTTAACACCTGCTGTGGAGGCAGGAACTGTGCTCTGTGCATGAGTAAGAGAAACTGACTTTCAGCAAGAGACGTACGTATCCTGTGCTAGGATCATGCTGTTCCTTATTTCTGACTCATAAGCCCCTCCTTTTAAAAATTCTTCTTTCATCCTTATCCTCTGATCAGGTTTCTCCCTCTCTTTCTGAACCATTTCTTCACATTCTAAATATTCCTAATGGACTCATTCATTTTTTCATTGAACAAATATTTATTGAATGCAGGCCATGCCCCAGGCACTGTTCTTGGTGTTAATGATACCCTGCTGAACCGAACTTCCTCGTGGATGTCCATTTAGTCACTCCCTTTGTGTACCTTTCTCTCCAGCCATCATTAAAAGTGCAACTGGCTATTCAGCATTTTTCTTCTCTTTTGTTACAGATGTGTCTTGTTGCTTGGGACCTTGCAGATTTCTTCCCACCTAAGCTTGGATGCCCTTCCCTTGCTTCTTAGGAGATTCTGTTTCAGAAACTTGGCCACATAAAAGTTTCCACCTTTGAATGCTGTAGTTTTAATTAACTGGAATTATTTTCATTTATTTTCATTCTTTAATATTGTTCTGTCTCTTTAAAATCTAATGTGGATTAATACTGTCATAAGGGTGGTCCCCTATCAACATACTAATAACTAAAAGAAATTCAGGTTAGCTACAGGTGGAGCTCCATGTGGGTCTTAGATCAGAGATTAAAAATGGTGGTTATTTTCACTCAGGGTCTCCTCCCAGGCTTTTCTCTTTGGTGTTTGCTCTCCTTTTAACCCCTGCTGTTTTGAGTCTTGCTGTCTCCCAGTCTCAGATCTGTTCAAGGAACGTTTCTCTCTAGAATCAGTGCTAATCTCTACTAGTGTTATGGTCTCTACTTCTTATACTTTCTTGCTAGAACATAGTAACTTGGCTAGAATGAGAAAGCTACTTCATTTTTTAGTAAACTGTTTAATTACCAACAACATTTTAATGAACTTTTTTTAAAGTTTCAAAAATATCCTCATAGTAAAAAAGATCCACATAGTTCGGAATAATGTAAAAAAGTGAAGGTACGACCCTACCCGCATACTTTCTACAAATTGCCTTTTGTAATATTTGGAAGCAATTTAGAATATTATTTTGAAATTGAACTCCAAATAATGATTTTGAAGATAATTTTGAATTAAATATAAGTTTATCATTAAAATACCTGATACTGCAACATGTGACACATTCTTGGGCTAAAATATTGTAGCTGATTTTCAGTTTAATTGATTACAGATTATGTAATATGGTAGACATAGAGCAAACCGTATGGCATTGCTGTTCTGTAGGCCAATGGAGGTCTGATACTAGCAATTTCATTTAGTTCAACCTAACACTTTCTTATCATCAGCTCTGTTACAGGATCAACTGAATCCTTTTTCTCATTAACATTTGGATAAAAAGGGAAGATGGAAACTTTAGAAAGAATAAAAACCATGATGATTTGCTTAATTATAAAATCAGGTTGACAAGAGAGTCCCACATTATTTGACTTTTTGGAGTCTTACTCTAGGAGAGGAATGGATGAGTGAGCACCTTAAATGCTTTCTGGCATTGTGGGAGGAAACTGAACTTGAGTCTCTTTGTGGATTTCACACACAGCAGTTGAGCTGAGAAAGGAGGCAGTGAGCCTGTGGCAAATGTGCCCAGACACAGACCATAAGTCGTGAGGCCTCAGTGCTAGAAGCGTAATCTTCTTTCACATCACCAGACAGATGGTAATGTTACTAAGTAGTTCTAATAGATGGTGGAGTAAATAACCTTAAAAAAAACTCACAAGTGAGAATCATAGTTATTGCTAGTTAATCCATATTTAGATTACTTACAGCAAATTTTAAAAGGAACGTCAGATTCTTTATCACCTACCATACCACCCTTACACATCGAGGTGTGTATTAGTCTTTAAAAACAAAAAACCCAAACAAACCAAAACCCACAAACCCCAAAATCTTACCTAGGAAGGTAAATGTATGGGGGGGTGGCTATAGTGTATTGTGTAGTCAGAATATAGCTTATTTTTGGGTTATCTGTTAGTTGCGTTAGTTGGAAAATAGCTTTCTTTTATTAAGGTAAGCCATTAAATTTTTTAAAAATGCTGTTCAAAGCAGCATTGGCATGATCTGGAGGTTGTGGAGATTCTCAAGCCCTACCCTAGATCTATGGAATCAGAATCTGCAGGGTTTTTTGGTTTAGTTTTAAGAATCTGCAGTTTTCACAAGATACAAAGGCAATTTGTAAGCATGTTAAAGTTTGAGACACACTGTTACAGATCGTGCGTGGCACTGTTACCCCCACAAAACAATGCTGTAGTTAGTGCAACCTCAGTGAGTGCTTGTTGATTTTAATGCATGTAATTGGCTGGATCTGGATTCAGAAAATGAAACTAGTATTTTAGGAGTATAGTTATATAATAGTAATAATCAAGAAGCAGCTATCCATTTCTTCGTAATTCTTTCCTAGCTGTCTGGATATCACAAAATACCCATCTGTCCCTCTGAATGTATCCTTGAGTCTGATTCTTTTCACGCTGGATGATTAGTTGCTGTCTTGTGACTGTGTGTGTGTGTATACATACACAAGTCAACAATAGTACACAAATTAAAGGAATAATTAGATTTTGATGAGTCAAGGATATGTAGTCTATATTGTAATGTATGAAATAACTAAAAATAATAAAGTAGTTTGCATGCAAGGAGGGGTATAAAAAGATTAATCCAGCAGAAGGTAAGAAAGGAGCATAAAACAGTTGGAATCAGTAAAAGGGTTACTAGTGTTCATACATGAATTAAACCCATAGATAACTGTTTATAAGAGGTAAACCTAAAGTATAAGGAAATGGAACATTTGAAAGTGAAAGGATGGACAAAACACATACGTGCAAAGATGAAGGGTAGGCTTGGTGTGGTTATTAGTATATATTAGTATAGCAGAGCACTATTGGAGACAGAGGGACAATTTATAATGATGAAAGATTTTATTCATCAGGAAGGTATGTATTACAGCTTTAAACTTATGTAATCCAGTAACATAACTGTTTTAAATGGGAGATTTTTAATACACCTCTCTTGCTGATAGCAAGGATGAGTGCAGAAATAGAAGATACATATAAAAGAATATATATACTTAATAAAATTAATAAGCTTTTGATTTATTAATGAGACTGATCACAATCACATAATTGAATTAACTGAATGTATTTTAAATTCTGATTAATGAATTGTTTAGACAAGTTACCCCATTTGCCATGAAGACGTGGTCCTTTTACGTGTTCAGCAGACGTTTATCAGTCATACACTCTGGGTCAGTTAAGGGCCTCATGCTGTGAAGGAGGGGACAGAGGCCGAGGTTAGCAGAGCTAACGCAGGTGATGTGCACGTGTAAGCAGGGGTGAAGACTTGAGATTTGCACTTTAGAAAGACCACTGTAGCCATCTCACTGAAGAAATACAGAATTGCAGGTGGGCAAGGTAAAGACAGAGCGAGCTGTTAGGGATCTGCTCCAGTTGTCTGCGTGCGGCATGGGGTGACGGAGGCGAGAAGGAGAGGTGGTATCCGAGTGTTCTGCAGGAGGTGGGATCAGCAAGGCGGGGCTGTTACTTGTGTGAGGTGGTCTGTGGGCGAAAAGAACTCCCCTGTGACTCCCAGAGCCTTGTTTCTGATTGCCTTGGTGGGAGACAGTGGCGTTCGCTGTGGGAGAATATAGAAGTGGAACTTCTATTTTGGGGGGAATTGAGCTTTGTTGTCTTCAGTTTGCAGAATCCGTGCAACATTCAGTTAGAGGTTGTACGCTGCACAAGAAGGGCGCTCATCTCTTCATCGTGACTGAACTGTCAGTGCGGTGACTGCAGCAGATGTTAAGCTGGCTATCACTGCCAGAGCTCTTCTCAGTACTTTACACGTATTAAAGCACTTAACCTTCGCCACAGCTGTTTGAGGTACATATTATTATCATTATCAGGACATTCGGTGTGCAAGGCCACCCAGCTGGTTAAGTGTGGAGCTGAAATTTCAAACTGCAGCAGCCTGGCTAACAGTCTGTGCTCTTCACTTTTCCACCAGTGCTGATGTGTGTTTTGAAACAAGTCGGCTTGAGAAAGAGTACCATGGTGCTGACCAGTGTGGTGAGAGTTCGCTGGTTTACTTAAAAAAAAAAAAAAGCAAACAAACAGGTATTCTGGGCCAGTGTTGGTTGACCAGGGTTTTATGCTTTGCCTTCTGGCTTTAGTTTGTGATTGAAAGTTTTGTTGACTGTAAGAAGAAAAGTCTTTCTCTCTTCTTAAGGAAAAAGTAACTTTTGTTAGTTAGCTAGCAAGTAATTTTATGGACCAAAATGTTAATTTTCCATGTCTACCATGAAATATCATAACCATGGTCTCAGCCTACCTGCAAAATCGTTATTGATTGTTCATTTCGTGGCAGGCTTGCCTGCTCTAGGTTCTCTTGGGACTGTGTAAGAAGCGTCCAGAGGAATACAGCAGCCTGTGAATTTGTTTCCATGTATTGTGTGCTCAGCCTTTAATTACCTGTATCAGTGGCGAGCACCATTAGGACGAATTTCTCACCTGCTTTGGAGGATGCCAGGGGGGCTGATTGCCGTACACCTGGCAGGTGCAAAGCAGAGCCTCAGCAGTGTTCCTTTGAACTCATTTCTAAATAGCTGCCCCACTGGACAGGCCTGGTGTGGGCATTCAGAGATTACTTTTGCAATTTACGGTTCTCAACTGATGAAAATCTCGTATGTGAAAATGAGTATTAAATGTTGTTTCCATTGCTTTACAAAAAGATGTGTTTTAAGATTTTCTCTTAAACCAGATTTATAGATACTCATTTTAATCACTACTGGATTCTATACCATTTAACGTACAACAGTTGTGTTGAGTATTATATCCTTGTTGGTAGTATTAAAGGTTTTTAATATAATTGAACATCCTAAAGTTCTTAATTTAAGGAGCTATCAAATAGGTCAGAAGGTACAAACATTAGGATATGAACGCAACCTTTAAGCCTCATTTACTATCTTCTTGTAGGAGGAGAGACTTCAGCATGCAAACCTCCATCTGTTCGGCTTGCACCGTCATTTTCATTCCATGCTGCTGGCCTTCAGATGGCTGCACAGATGCCCCATTCACATCAGTACAGGGACCGTCGCCAGCCAGACATAAGTGACCAACAGGTTTCTGCCTTACCTTATTCTGATCGGATTCAGCAACCTCTAACTAACCAGGTAAGTTTACGATGTATCAGAAATGATTTGTTGGGATGGTCATTTATTCCTTAAAATGGTGTAATAGAAAACAGTCAAATTCCTTAATGGTTTTCAGTTTTACATGTCACATGGGACTTCAGATTAACAAAATATGATGTTAAGAAGTTTGCATTAAAATTTTTGTTGGTTTTTTCTCCTTCCCCTGTGTTTTTCACTTTAATTAAAAAACACATAAACATAAACACATTCTCTCATTTTGCAATAAGGGGAGAAGTTATTTCTAAAGAATATTAGTTACAGAAACTGAAAGCTTATTTTTAGGGAAAGATGGTTAAGTAGAAAAATATAAGTTACAGGAAAACAAGTCAGATTCCATTATAGCAAACTTATGGAGCTGACTTTATGCTGTTATAAACTACTTTATACACATACCTACAATTAAATGTGAAACTCCTTAAAATTAACTAAAATTAGTTATGCTGCTCATTCTAATATTCAGACTAGAGATTCAGTAATTTTTCATAAGAATAGTATAAAGTGAATAAATGCTGAACCCTCTTGACATACATACATATATGCATGTGTGTATGTATTTTTAATATCTTCCTGAATTAACTGCATCTACTATGTTGATTTTTGGTTTGGGAAGAATTTTTTTACTAGCTATAGTTGTGGTAGTTTCTTTCCCCCTGAGGAGTGTGTGATGAGCACTGAAAGTGGCTGTTTTTCCATGTACTTAGGAATTTGGTTTGCCACTGTTTATTTAGGTCTTTTAATATGATCAAAAACTTGGAAAATTTCAGAATATTTCTTTTACTGGATTATTTGAGGGAAATTAATTTTTCCTAACTTAGTATGTGGTTTTAATAAGCTATTGGCTACAATTAAGTAACGCCATTATTTGAGGACACCCTTGTATGTATTAAAATAAAATATTGTCAATAGTTGACCTGATTCTACATTTATAAAATGTATTACAGCATGTAAATAACATTCACAATAAAATAGTAAGATAAATTATGGCAGGACTTAAGAATTCTTTTATGCAGTAAATTGAGGAATTGTATGTTTGAGAATTAGAGTAGTTGGTCAAAACTGGAAAGTGTGTGTGTACCAGAAGAAAATTCTCTGGACTTCCACACAGTAGTAATAGCATAATGATCCATTTGCATTGTACTTGTAAGAAGCAAAGTATGTTTGGATGCATTTTCCCACTTGTTCAGAAGCAGCCTATCAGGCAGGCCACCTGTTTTTAATCTGTTTTGCAGCTGAAGGGACTGAGCTCCCATTTGTGATTTCTCCAAGTTTGTAGGCAGTAGACTCTGGGGTCCAGCCCAGGCTTCTTTCTTTTTAGATACAGTGTCTTTCCGCTCTAACACCTGGCATGTGCAGAGGACTAGGAAAAAACTCAGTCCTTTAAAGTTATTTTTATGGTTGTATTATTGTAGTAGATAATCTAGTTAGCTAGCAAAACACCTATTTTTAGATACAACTAACATCTTATTTGTGGATTATTTTCAAATAAGAGATAAGTTAATTTAGTATCCATTTTAAGCTGTAAAATATTTTTAGATTCATATTGTGTGAAAAAAAGTCTTTAAGTAATAATATTCAGCCAGATATTTTTGCCAAACTCCAGAAGTTTCTGAACCTAAGGCAGTCAGATTAAAAGCTTTCTTATAACTGAAGTGTAAAACACTGAAACTGTGTGCTGATGTGGCCTGGTCTACCAGACGTGGGTTCCAGATCCTGACTCATGATCTGGTTGTGTGACTTGAGTCAGGCCACATGGACCCTTCTCTCTGTTCCTTGAATGTAAGATTGGACTAGACTCGACATCCCCCCCCACCCAAGTGCCTTCTAGCTCTAAACTTTGGTAATTTCATTATTTGATTTCCATTGTTACTTGTTAATCATCCTATCAGTGTCTTTTCAATAAGATTTATTGTACAAGAAAATTGAAATGAGCTTACTTTAACATTTCATTTCTGGTAATTAATCTTTCTAATATGAGTGTGTTTCACATAAATTTAAACACAGTTTTGTTCAAAAGATAAATGTAGTAAAAGTGTAGAAAACTGTGGTTACTGTTTGGAATGCTGAGCCTGTTTGGGCTATTACAGTTTTCACGGCACCTTTCATGGTTCTTAAACTGTGTGTTCTGCATGTGTGTTATGTATGCTGTTCAGCTTTATTAATAGGTCTCAAGATAGCAAGAATGGCAGGATATAGTGTTTCTTACTCTTTACTGTGTATGAAAATATGAGGTAAATGTAAATAAAATGGATGGAATAGGTATTATTAAACTAGAAAACAATTTTTTAATGAAGTCCTGTCACTTACACTATGGAATCTTTTCAGGAAAAAAAGGTTGTTTTAGCTCTTGTAACTGATCTAAGCAGGAGGTGAGAACTACTGCTTTTTTTTTTTTTTTTTTTTTTTGTCTTTGTGATCTGTGTCTTCACACAGAAAGGTCAGGAGATTTAGAGCCTTGGGGGTGTGGCTGTTTTTGGCTCCCAGAGCCAGATAGCTGAGGCAGCAGGAGAATTATCTCAGCAGCAATCCCTTTTGCAGCAGGGACGTTGAGCAGCAGTGTGGAGGGGAGCTCGCTACCTGCAGCAGCTTGGTGAGCTCCTGGGTCCTCTGAACCACTGGTTTTTTTCACCCAGCTGGAGAAGGGAAGAAGGGAGCTTGTTACATTACATTTTCCTGACTTTGTTACTGTGGAAGTTGGAAGTGGACAAAACATCAGATGCTTAGGGCTGGTCTGAGTTTGAGTATAAATTTGTAACAGTGTATTTGGAAAAATTATTTTCTAATTCTGGATTTGTGATTATGGCATGACAGTAGTGAAAAACAGAAAATTTGGTTACCTAACATGAAATCACAATGAAAGTTAGTGAAGAAAGTGTTGTTTAGTTTGTAGGAATTAATTTGTTCTTCCCATGTGTTTTGAGCATCTACTCTGTACAAGGCACTATTGGAAGCACTGAAGTACAGTCTGATCCAAAGGCCAATTTTTTTTATGGATGGAATGCATCTGGTTTATATATACATATGTTCCTGAAATAGTAACTTCTGTTGCCAAAAGTCTGTAAGCAAAGTAAGATATTTAGAATTAGCTAGTCAACTCAGCCTTGTAGCTGGTTTGCCCAGTTGTGAAAATGTTAGCAGTGTCATGACATGCCAAGTGCATAATGCACACTTACACACTGTGTGCATAAAAGTGTGGTAGTCAGAATTACTTTTATAGCCAATTTCAGGTCTGTGCAGTACATTAAAAAATCTTTTTTTGATTGTGTGATTTTGGTGTTTTAAGTGAGCATAGTTACTCCTGGAAATAATGTAGTCATTGGTTCTTTTTTCCAGTGTTTGAAATACCAGTGGAGTTGTAAGTGGGCAGGTTGAAAACTTAAACATACTTATACTTTTGGACATAACTAATTTTAATAAATGCATATGTTTATTTTATTGGTATATATTATGCATGGCTCAATTATTTTGCCCAACAAATAGCCTAAAAATGATTCCGCCAAGAAGCTAGAATAGACTCCTAAAATTAACAGGGAGCCCCTGGCCCAGTGCTGTGATTCAGAGTGTGGGGTTGGGCGTGAGACTGCCTTAGTTCTCTTCTCATCTGTATTATTTTACTGGCTCTAGGACCTTGGTCAAGTAACATTACCTCAGGAACACAGGTTTCTCATTTGTAAAATGGTGACAGGAACATTACTTATTTTTGTGAGATTGTTGAGAAGATTACATGAAAGATGTAAAAATATGCATGCCCAAAATACAGTGTATAGCAAACACTTGCTGCTACAGTTATTATTTTATTGTTAACTACTTAAGTAATTCATTCATTTCTAATGGTAGTTATACCTTCTGTCAACTCTTACTACAGTGGTAATGAAGTATTTCACTTGTTCAGATTTTGTGAAACCTCACAGTGAGGCTGCACTCCAGTAGTCCAAGAAGGGTCTTGCCAAGAACATTACCTGCTTGAAAACAATGCCAGTGCTTAAAAAATAAGAAAGGAAATAGATTAGGAGAAACCTGTTTCATTACCTTAAATGCTTACAGCTTCATTCACATGAAAATAATTGACATGCTTATACTGATATTGGCTATTCCTTCAGTCTCCAAGGACTGATATGAGAGCCAAATAGTCTGTGAACCTAGTTGTACCTGTTTATATTTAAAAAAATAAAACAATATGTAATTTAAAAATTAATTCAGATTATCTTATTAAGTCTTACTATATTTTCAGACAAATAGTTATAATTGCTGTTTTTCCCCTTAAACCTTATTTGGAACTTTGAGAAGGAGAGATCATGGGAAAAGATAATTATTAACTGAATACAGTAATTCAGTGAATTTGCTATCTGGGTAACAACTTTTAGAATTTGAGTGTAGATGCAAAGGAAACTAATGTTAAGATCAGTTTGCTCACTGCTGCGATCACTCCATCTTCTCATGCTGCTGGGATGATGATTCTTTTCTTTTGTGTCCATTGTTACCTCTACCCTTCTCTCTTCTTTTTTGTTAGTAGTGTGAGTTAACTTGGTTAATTTTCCCAAGATTCCAGACATTTCTGTGAGGCCTTAGTGTGATGTGTTTGCTTTCTCTCTGCCCCTCAAATTGACCAGAGTGTCCTTTGAAAGGGGCTGCATCAGGGGATCCTGGCTCAGTAGATTTTGCTGGTATAAATGTCTGTAAGAGAGCTAGACAGGAATCCAAGGATGGCTAGTGGTAGGGACTGTAGGTACCTTGATGCAATTAATTGGTTGTGAGGATCAGGATCTCTTGGTTGCAAGAAGCCCCACTGGGATCCCCTTTACTGAGGCTTGCCACGTGGCAGAGTCGGATGGGAACAACAACCCAGCATCATTAGCATGCTAGTTGCAGTGTCCCTGGGTGTGCTTGTGTATGGAGGACATTCGTGTTCCTGCTCCAGCCCCCGTCTAGCAGGAAGCTCACAGTTGTACCCTGACTGCTTACTGGTTGATGAAAGACGTGGTTTAGCGTTGCGCTGGGATTATGGCTGAAATGGGTTTTTTGAAAGAAAGTTTCATTAGCTTTAAGGTGTCCTCTGGAACTTATTTGTGGTCAGCTCTTAGTGTAATCAGAAGTAGAGATACTGGTATTATGGATTCATTTGTTTATTCAACAGATATTTATTAAAGAACCTACTGTGTTCCAGGCACTGTTGTAGGCAAAGGTAATACAACATTGAACAAAATCCCTGTGCCACACGGAGTTTTCTTTGTAGTGGAAGGAGAACAAACCAAAACCAGTAAATGAGCAAATGTATACTAGCATGTCAGGTGGTGATAACTCAGCAGGGCGGGGGCCAAGGGAACATGGAGGGTGAGCTCAGATGCGTCAGGTGGAGAGCATGCTTTGCTCAATTATGTTACAGAAGTGAATGCAGATTTCAGCCTTGCTTACATTATAGGCAGATGCTTGTTGGAGGGCAGGCTCTGGGGGTGTTGGGAGCTGCACTTCTGCAGCACCAAACTCCATCTCTGCCCTGTGACCAGCTTGCTTCATGGTGCCAGCTGGGTCCTAAAATCTTGTCTTAGGAGGCTGGAAGATGAGTTAGTCTTTGTCTGCTCTGAGTCAGGTCAGGCTTAGGGATAATTCAGAAGTTTTTCCTTGGCTAATTGTATGGTGGAGAAGCCCTCTTGGGCAGCATATCATGCATGTCTCCTGAACCAGGGGTATGTCTATAATGCTGCTGTTTAATTTGGGGAACAGAACTGAAGCCTTGGGCAGCTGGGCATATTATCTTCTTGTTTCATTATTTTTCCAGTGGTTGTCTTCATTGGATTCCAGTTAAAAGAGATAACTGAAACTTCTAATGTAGATGTCTTTTTTTTTTCATAATACATATACACAGGTTACAAAAGAGGAAGTTCATGTCAGTACAATATAGTTAAAGTGCTAGTCTTTTCTGTCTAGTTAAGGTGATGCCTGATATTGTCATGTTACAGAGGCGGATGCGCCAAACCTTCCGTGATCCAGCTACTGCTCCCCTGAGAAAACTTTCTATTGACTTGATCAAAACATATAAGCATATTAATGAGGTAAGACTATTGATTTGTTATAACACCATCTACCCTGCAATAGAGTAGGGGAAAGAAGTTATTTTGTGATGTATTTAAACATACTAAATTTTTTTACTCCCAATGATTTGTCATATTGATGACTATTATGAAGACTGGTAAGTTAATGATTTATGGATAGTACAATTACATAAAAGAAAAAAGGCATATTAACAGGGACTACAGAAAATTAAGATAATTATGGATAACTTTTCTTCTTTTTCAAAATGTTTAATATAGGCTGAGTTATCACTTCTATAATAACTCCTCTTCAAAACAAGAAAGGGGAAGGGAGGGAATAATGACACTGGAAAAGACTGAATATGTCAGAATTTTGCTTGAATTTTTGTTTATCTGTTTCCCTATTGCCGTGGATGTCAGGAAGCTCTGAGATGTATTCAGTACCCAGGTAACAGGCATCTGGCCTAGTTTATCTATATAATTTTCTTTTTAAATTGATATGTGTTCTTTTATCTGTATCTTTTCATTGTAAGATATCCAAAAGCCTTTTTGGTGGAAGTAAGTATGATAAAAAAAATACACTTTGAATAACTCATCTTCCAACTTGACTCTTTGCATCCAAAAATTATTTTTCTGGTGTTGTCTTAGACCTCTGGCATGATTGTTACTTGCTTCTAACTGCAACTCTAGCTCTGTAATTAATTATTAAATGAGCTTTTCTGGAGAAGAGTGCTTGTGCTTTCTTTCCTTTTCCTGGGGGCACTACATCCTTTCACACTGAAGGCTTATCTTCTACCAGTGTTAGAGCCACTTATCTAAAAAGACGTTCTTATGTGTGTATAAATTTTATAATAGTTAGATGCCATTTAATCCCAGTATTTATGTTACTGTGGCATTGTGGCAAGATAAAATTGGAATGAACTCAATGAGGAACATTTCTAAATTGGATTTTGTACATAATTAATGTGTTATAAAAGATGTGCCAAGCCAGCTTTTGGTTATCTGAAAATATCTGATAAAATAGTTAACACTTTATTAATGTCAGTTTGTTAATATCTGATAAATAGTTAAACTGTTAACAGTAACTCTGTTGAAGCTTGTTTTCAACTGTTTTGCCACCTTGTAAACTAGAATTTTTGTGATGTTGCTCCTTGCAGTGTAATTTATAACTTCCTCAGTTAGTTACCAATCACTTGGACTATTGCCTAGTCCAACTATTATTTTTAACTAGTCTTAGAAACTATAAGAAAAACAGATATAAGGAAAATAACTCATTTTGTGATCAACCACAAGGTTCATGGCCTTTAGTGGGTGCGGCTTAGGTAGGGAGCATATCTGTTTTTCATTAATGTGTTGTTATAGGCTTAAAAACTGGGCATGTCTCAGAGGCCCCTTTTATATTAGTAAAACATCAGTTCATATACATTTAAACTTTCATTTTTAAACTCTTTTGCCTTAGGATCAAATATAAAATTGGGATGGACTAGAAGGGGGCATGAAGGAACTTGAATATAAGGAGGACAAAAATGTCATTTATATTGTTTGGCATTTGTTGATTGCATCAACATGAGCAATTTTCCAAAATACCTCATATGATACACTCTTGAGATCTATGCCATTTCACTGTATATAAATTATATCTTGGTTTAAAAAAATAAATGTAGATCAGGTCCTGTTACTCTTCTTGAATGGGAGGCATTGCTCCAGTCACTTAACATCTATTTACAAAATGTATAAACTGTATAATTCTAAAGGGAATTTTACTGCAGAAATTTTCTCTGGTTATATATTAGTGTTATTCTGTAATTCAAATAGCAACTATAGAAAATTCTTTATTTCATTTGTGTGTGTGTGTGTGTTAAAGAATAGAAATTCATCTGTTTCCTACTGATAGCAGATTTGTCTTGATATATGGTGTGCACACCCCCCCCCCCAGTGATTTTAGTGACACACTTAACAATAACTATGATTATATGGTAAAAAACGGAGAAGAGTGGATGGATCGTTATGAAATTGACTCCTTGATAGGCAAAGGTTCCTTTGGATAGGTAATTTAATGGAAAATGCTGAATTTTATAGTTAGAACGTATTAGTGAATCATGTTGTTACATCTTTTTCTCAATAGTACACTTTTAATGTTTGTAAATAGATCTCAGCAACGGACAGGTTAAGTATTTGGATTGTCGTTGTTCTGTGAAGGTACTAATACTGCATCAGCTCTAGAAACTCCATTAGCATTTTTTTGTGGGTTTTTTTGTTTTTTGGTTTTTTTGAACTTATTGAACTTAACCAGGCAGCTACTTTACTAAGTGGTTGATTTTAATCACTGATAGGTAGTATTGCCTCTTCACACGGGCTTTGGTGTCTGTGGGTGGTTCTTCATTATGTATGTTAGAGATAATTGCGTTCCTGTCTGATATTCCTCTTCAAAGAGAAAAACACTTACCATCTTCAGCCAGCACAGCAGGTGCCCTCTCACTTTTTCAGAGGCTTGGATGCCAGGGGCTGTGCCTTGACTTTGTCTCTTGGCTCCTCTTCTAACTCTGCCAGGCCTCTGAGTGGGCAGACAGTCTCCAGGATGTCCTTCTCAGGCCCCACAGCACCAGCATGGCTAAGGCTGTGACTGGTGGAGTTCTGATGGGCAGAACCACTCACTTGGGCAGCACAGCTGCTTAGGAAAGTGAGGAAGGAACTCCAGGGGACCTGGTTTTTTCACTTCCTTCCTGGCCTCTTCTCTCTACCCATGAATCTCCTCTCCTCACTTGCCCATCCTGCCCAATACAGAGGACAAAACCCTAACTGCATCAGTGTCTTACATCAGTGTCTTGCGTCAGCTGAGCCCAGACTTAGCTGTCAGTCCTTCCTCCTTGCACTTCATGAAGCTTTTCTTGGGCTGTGGCTTCCCAAGCTGTTCCCACTCCTAAATCCCCCATCTCATTGGGTTGCCGCAGAGCTGTTTTATTTGAGATATGGTTTCCTGTTCATCCCATTCTCCATTGCCTTGCAACTTTTCTGCAGTGAAGCAGTTATTAATTTGCAATCCAAATACTTTTGACTTTTTGACAATTTTGGGGGTTGTTTTTGTTTTTTTCTTAAACTGTGGAACCTACATGTTCTTACTTATCTGTTCCTGCCTTGTGAGAAACAAAATATGCCTCTATCACCCTGTGAGGAAAGGTTCTCCTGTATGAATCTGATTGTGTTTAGGACAGAAAGAATACTGTAAGACACTAGCAGCCACAGGCTGAGACCAGGACACATCTAAGCGGTGAAACCTGAAGGAGATACAAACAAGGTTGTTAGCAGAGCTCTGCAGTTCTGGGGTGTCTCTGCCAGGCCCTGATGTCATGTGTACAGTATGCCTGCTCCTTTCCATGATGTCAAGGAATTTTTGTAATTATACATAATTCAGGGCCTTTTCCCTTGATTCTAACCTCTTTCTTCTGAGGCAGGGGTTTCTCAGTGTTATGGGAGCCCTTCTGTATCAAAATATTACTTCTTGTCAGAAGCAACTTCTACTTCTCTGTCAAAGCCTCTTAAGGAACGGTGTTTCTGAGGCCTACCACTTATGTAGGTAAGGCTGTGAATGCGCTGGGTGGAGTGATTTCTGTCTCCACCCTCAAAATCACACCGACACTCTGGCAGTTGCCTCCAGCAGGGCGTCGTCTGACTTCTGTGATGCCCACTGTGCAAGTCATGGCCATGCGGCTTGCTTTTTAAACTTAGTTTTCCCTGACACTTACTCTTCAAGCTCACAGTGATCCTCCCCCTCCCCTTTGCCTTTTCTCATACTCTGATTTCTAAGAGAACGTTACATCATATACTTGTGAAAATACAGGCCTGTTTGACATCAGGATTCATTTTCCCAGATGAGACTGATGGACACCTTTCTCCTAGGCTGAAGTGTGTTCAGGGTCAGGGCCTCTCACTCGCCAAATAAATTCTTCCTTATTGACTTTGTCAGGCTTTCTCTAAATTCTCTGCCAGGTCCTTGTCAAATAAGCAGCTCCTTCATTTCTTAGGCCAGTGGTTATCAGTCCTGATTGCACATTGAAAATTTCCAGGGACCTTTGGGGATGGGGGCTTGGGGGGGAAGGACTGATGCCTAAGCTCCAGACTAATGAACTAAGAATCTCTGACTGAATTCTGGACATCGGCATTCTTGAAAACTGCCTGTTGAATGTATAATTCAAGGTCAACAATCATTGTTTTACCACTGAGCCAGTTAACTATTTGCAAAGTCAGTAAATAGTTGGGGCCCTGTTAGTGGCCTTTGTCCTGGAGACCATTAGGATCTGGGCACTAAACTGCCACTCTTGATGTAGTCAGTATGGTCAGTGAAAGAGAAGAATATCAAAACCACTTGGTCATGGTCAGATGCTTACGTGGGTCACCTCTGATTTAAAAGGCAGTAGGCAGTAGTTTATTTTAGAATTGGGTGAAACCAGAGATACTGCTTTTTTTTATATTTCAAATTTGATTTCAGCTAAACCATTTATGATCTGCCATTGACAATAACCTTGACTGATGTGGATCTTGGACCATGCATCCATTCTCTTCCTCTAATCCAGTGATGCTCAATCAAAACATTGGAATCACTTGGAGTTCTACATGCATCTCCAGACATTCTGAATATGCTAGAAAATGTGTCTAAAGCTATTATCTATTCAGACTATATATAATGTTACAAAAGTAAGAATATTTAATCAGGTATAGTGGTTATTTCTAATTTGTATAGATACAGTGGTCTTTTATCTTTGTATTTGTTTCCTAGTTTTTAATGTAAATTTCTTTGTCAACAGTGTGAAACTTGTTTAAATGAGTAAAATTTAAAATGAGAGGTGTGCAGTCACTTGTTCATGAACACTTCAGTTTCCTTAGCATTAATTCTCATTTTAAAACTCAAAATCCTCTAATTATGATATTTTAACTTATATCCTGCTTATTTAAAAAAATTTTTTTAGTCTGAAGTAATTCTCTTATATGCCTATGAAAATCTAATTTAAATTTAGAAAGTTACCTACATTTTTCAAATGACTTACAACCTTTTAAATATCTCACATGTATACTTAGAACTTAAACCAGGTTTTTCTCGCATTAAAAGAATAGTCAGACGTATTGTTTTATAATGTTATTTAGTAAGAAAGGTGGAAAACCAAAGCACTTGTCAACATTCATAATTTATTTTTGAAAGAGGAAAATAGTTATTCTAATTTTGTTAAGAAACTTACCTACTTTGTGGATGTTTAGAAATACTATAAGGATGCAAAAGAAATCCAATTGAAAAGATTGACTTAAAGTGACAATAAAGTAGTAAATGGATGCTGTTAAATGGAAATGAATAGAATCTCATATTTAGGAAGGTCAGAAAAATTGGAATTAGATAAATGCATAATTAAGGTGAATTGTAAATTGTTGTTAATGAAATAGATATTATTTATCTTTTTTCGCTTTTAGGTTGTAAAGGCATATGATCGTGTGGAACAAGAATGGGCTGCCATTAAAATAATAAAGAACAAGAAGGCTTTTCTGAATCAAGCCCAGATAGAAGTGCGACTTCTTGAGCTCATGAGCAAACATGACACTGAAATGAAGTACTACATAGGGAAACAGACAGACAGACAAAGCAATGCGCCCTGACCCAGACCAAAAATTTGAGTTAATGGTTATTTTTATATGATAATATGTTGATTTTATCTTAAAGTGATTGAATAAAAATCAGTTATTTCTGTTGGAGGGCATACAGATCTATATATATTACTTGATCTGGTGGTGGTATTTTAAATTTTAGGAATGGCGTTCCAGGTAGTACATAGTCTAAAAACAAATAAGAATAGTCTCTCTCTCTCTCTTTTTTTTTTTTTTTGCAACTTATGAGTGACATTTGTTTGCTTTATTGATGCATTAAACTCCAGAGACTTCTTTGTTTAACTTTAATCGTTTCTAATACAGCTTAGAAATTAGAAGTGAGGTACTATGTTGTTAATGATTATAGAACCATTTTTGAAATGTCTTCCTCAAGAAATAACAGCCACCATGTCTTGAACATCTACCATATTGCTTGTGCTTTTCCTCCATTGTCTGCAATAGTCATATCAGTCCTGTCAGGAAGGTGGCAGAATCCTCACACTGCAGATGGTCTCAAAGAGTAACATACCCAAGGTCCCAGGGCTCAGAAAAAAAAAATGGGACAGAAGAGTTACGAAAATAGTGACTTTTAGGGCCAATTGATACATTGGTAAGCTATCTTCTAGTTATATATTCTTTAATATTATTTTTAATCAAATCTAAGATGCCAGTGATCTCCAGACATCATTGTTTTATTTGATGATACTGAAATGAAAAGCCACCAAGAAGAAACAAATTGCTGCCAAGTATAAAAAAAAAAAAAAGATGCTATAAATTTTAAGATAGATCATTTAATTATATAATTTTAAAAATAAGCATATATTAGCGACTCATGTTCAGAAATGCGGGCTGGTTTACCTGGTAACCATGAGGTTAAGTTTTTATTAACAAACACCTATTTAATAAATTAGGAGAGGGCATTGTGGCTGCCAAAATGATAGAAACAAACACTGATGTTTAAAGAAAAATGGTCCAGAGACTCAGATTAGATTTCATATATGAAACACCTTCATTTAATTGCAATAAAATGAGCTTATCCTATTCATTTTTATTCTTTACTATCATTATAGATTGTCTGAGACACTCCATACTAATGACATTTGCATTTGAACACTTTTCTCATCTAATTCACTGAATATTTGGTCTTCATTGTTAGTTACAACTTAGTATAAACTGGGCACATTTCCATTCAATGGGTTAGAAGCCCAGGAAGGACATTGTGAAGATGCTTGAATTATAAAGGAGGCATCTGAACATACCTCACCTCTTCTTCCTCTTCACTCTTATGATTTATTTTGAGTTTTTGCTTAAGTGGCAGACAAAATATTGATAGCATCACTATACCATTTTAATTCTGCCTTTTTGAAAGAAAACATGAAATGTCAGCTACTTGGTTATGTTACAATAATGGCTGTCATTTTTGTTTTTAATAAAATAAGTTTAATGACCAACTCGCAGAGGCAACCCCTAAGGTGCTGTGCGGCCTTCCTCTCTGCCGCCAACCTCATCCCCTGACCTCACCACGCCCCGCTCCCAGGAACAGGCAGATTTAAAGGCTTCAGACCTGCGAACTTGTAGGAGCGGAGGACGCCCCCAGGCAAGGCAGTTAGGGACACGGAGGAAATCCACTGGATGGCTACAGGCACACTATTACACGATCCCCAAGCCAAACCACGACACCAGACCGTACCCCGCATCTAGTGTGCCTGTCTGTCTCACTGCCTGGCTGAATGCCAATCAATTGGAGGATGGGAGGGGCTAGACTATGTGTGTGTATGTCAATATATCTACTGGAGGATGAGGCGGCTATTATGTCTCTCTATTTGCCTCACTCTCTATCTATCTATCTATCTATCTATCTATCTATCTATCTATCTATTATCTATCTATCTATCTATCTATCTATCTATCTATCTATCTATCTGGGGAGGCATAGCAGTAAGCTTGTGTGTCATTTATTTGTCTCTCTGTTGGAGTAGAAGTTTAGTGTGTCTATATAAATATCTAGCTCTTTGAGGAAGAGGAGAAGGCTAGAGTGTGTGTGTGTGTGTGTGCGCATGAGTGGGGATATGTCAATCTATGTATCTGTATCTAAAGGGGGAGGAGGCTACTGTATCTGTCTATCAGTCTATGTATGTATCTGATGGAGGAGGAGTAGGCTAGTATGTCTGTCTGTCTGTCTATCATCAGATATCTATGTATGTACGTATATATAATGGAAAAGAATGAGGAGGCTAGATTATATATCCTCTGTCTGTCAGAGGAGGAGAAGACTAGTGTTTGTCTCTCTGTGTGTCTTAGAGATCTCTCTATGTATATCTAATGGAGAAGAAGGAGGATTTCCATGTGTCTGGCTATATGTCTGTCTCTCTAACAGGAGAAGGTAGAGGCTAGAGTGTGAATCCGTCAGTCTCAAATTCCATTTATAGAAAGGAGGAGTAGAAAGAGTCTATTCAGTTTGTCTATTTATTATCTACTGGAGAAGGCGATTAGTGTATCTCCCTACCTACTTAATTGAGGATTGGTAGGAGGCAACTGTGTGTGTGTGTTTGTGTGAGTGTGTGAGTGTGTGTGTGTGTCTGCCTATGTATGTATCTGTCTACCTATATAATGGATGAGGAGGAGAAGGTTAAGATATATGGGTGTTTCTAAATGTAGGAAGAGGCTAGTGTGTCTGTCTGTCTATTTATTTGTCTCTCTCTCTAATGGAGGAAGCCTCCCATTATTAGACCCAGCTGGAGGGATGCCAATTCCAACCCTGAAGCAACACACGGCGCCCTCATTGCAGGCCAAGGGGGACACTGGATGGAAAACCACAGGCTTCCCTGGACAGCCCGTGCATCCCTCTCCCTCCCTCTCTGTAGGCGCCACCGCCCATGCCCCGCCCCCGACCCGCCCCCTGACCACCCCTCACTTGCCTCCCGGGAGCCAGAAAACACCAAGATGTGTACTTCCTGTACCTAGGGTAGCAGAGACCAACCCTAGGACCAGTCAACGGGGAGATCTGAGCAAATACACGGGCTCGGTGGAGGAGCCCCGCTTCCTCAATGCAGCCCCTAAGAACACCGCGCCTGCCTCCGGGACACAGGCTGAGCTGGAAACATGCATATTGGGAACCTGGGGAAGGAGAGGCCGCCAGCAGGCCAGGCGCTTATGGAGATGGGAGCAAACTGATCGGCTCACCCGAGGCAGTACTCTCTAAGCGACATCCCTGTCCCCTGAACACACCTCGACAGATTCCTAGGACCTGGCTGACAAGGACAACTCAATCCCGCACACCTGGGGTAGCAGAGGCCGCCCCGAGGCCAGGAGAGGGGGAGATGGGAGGAAATTGATCGATTCGCCGAGGCATCCACCTTAGAAGCTCTGCCGCTTCCGTAGCTGCCGCTGACCTCTTCCAATTTCCTTAACACGCCTGCTGCCCCGAGCAGGCTAACTTCAAAGCTTCAGTCTGTCGAATTTGGGGGAGCGGAGGTCGCCCCCAGGCAAGGCAGCTAGGGACATGGGATAAAATCCTATGTCTCGCCAGTGGCACAGATGTCCCCGGTCGCCGCCGCTGAAGCCCGTCCCCAGACTGCACCCCGCCTCTCGAGTGTCAGTCTGTCTGACTGCCTTGCTGATTGCCTATCTATTGGAGGATGCGAGAGGCTAGACTATGTATGGGTCTGCCTATATATCTACTGGAGGAGGAGGCGAATATTATGTCTCTCCATTTGCCTGCCTCTCGAACTATCTATCTCTCTATCTATCTGTCTGTCTATCAATCTATGTAAAAATCGACCTATGTAGTGCAGGCACAGCAGTAGGCAAGTGTGTCTTTTGATTTGTGTGTCTGTTGGACGAGAAAGTTAGTGTTTCTATCTCCCTATCTACCTATATGAGGAAGAGGAGGATGCTAGCCTGTGTGTATGTGTGTGTGTGTGTGTGTGTGTGCGTGCGGGTCTCTTTATCAAAGTATGTGTAACAAAGAGGGAAAGAGGCTACTGTGTCTGTCTAACAGTCTATGTGTGCATCGAATGGACGAGTAGTAAGCTAGTAAGTCTGTCTGTCTATATATGAGATATCAATCTATGCAGCTGTATATATTCGAGAAGAAGGAGGAGGCTAGAGTGTCTATCTCTCTGTCTGTCAGAGCAGGAGAAGAGTAGTGTGTCTGTCTGTCTGTGTGTCTGTGAGTGTGTCTCTGTCTATATCTAATGGAGAAGAAGAAATAATCCCATGTGTCTGGCTATCTCTCTGTATCTCTAACAGGAGAAGGTAGCGGCTACTGGGTGTATCGGTCAATCTCACTTTCCATCTATCTAATGGAGGAGGAGAAAAATGTATTAAGTTTGTCTATCTATTATCTAATGGAGGAGGAGATTAGTGTGTCTCTCTCCCTACTTAATTGAGGAGTAGGAAGAGGCTAGTGTGTGTATGTGTGTGTGTGTGTGTGTCTATATATGTATCTGTCTACCTATATAATGAATGAGGAGGAGGAGGTTAGGATATACGGCTGTTTCTCAATGGATGAAGAGGCTAGTGTGTCTGTCTGTCTCTTTATTTGTCTCTCTCTCTGTCTAAAGGAGGAAGCCTCCCAGTACTCCACCCACCTGGAGGGATGCCAATTGCCACCCTGAAGCAGCAGAGGGCGCCCGCATTGCAGGCCGAGGGGGACACTGGATGGAATTCCGCAGGCTTGCCTGGGCAGCCCGTGCATCCCGCTTCAGCCCTCTCTGTAGCTGCCCCCGCCCCGCCCCCGCCCCGCCCCCTCCCCGCCCCCTGACCACCCCGCACTGGCTTCCCCGGAGCTGAAAAACACAGAGATGAGCACCTCGTGGACCTAGGGTAGTAGAGGCCTAGCCCAGGACCAGCCAAGAGGGAGATCTGAACAAATACACGGGCTCGGTGAGTCAGCCCCGACTTCTCAATGCAGACCCTGATCACAGCGCGCCGGCCTCGGGTGGGCTGGCTGAGCTGGAAACGTGCATACTCTGAACCTGGCGCAGGACAGGCCGCCCCCAGGCCAGGCGCTTGTGGGGATGGGAGCAAACTGATCGGCTAACCCGAGGCAGTCCGCTCCCCGCGACGTCCGTGTCCCTTGGGCTCACCTGGACAGACTCCCAGGACCTGGCTGACAAGGAGAATTAATTGCCGCACACCTGCGGTAGCAGAGGCCGCCCCGAGGCCAGGAGAGGGGGGATGGTAGGAAAATGACCGACTCGCCGAGGCATCCCTCTTGCGTTCTGGGCCGCCTCCGTGTCTGCCGCTGACCACTTCCCCTGTCCTTACCTCGCCGGCTCCCAGGAGCAGGCTGAATTCAAAGGCTTGCGTCCGGCGAACTTGGGTTATCGGAGGCCGCCCAGAGGCAAGGCAGCTAGGGACATGGGAGAAAATCCTATGGTTCACCAGGGGCACCCTCTTCCCCGGGCCCCGCCTCCGAAACACGTAGCCAGACGGCACCCCGCCTCTAGTGTGTCTGTCTGTTTGACTGCTTGCCTGACTGACTATCTATTGGAGGATGGTTGAAGCTAGACTATGTGTGTGTCTGTCTGTCTCTCCAACGGAGGAGGAGGCGACTAGTATGACTCTCTATTTGCCTGCCTCTCTATCGATCTGGCTAGCTATCTATCTATGTGGGGAGGCATAGCAGTAAGATAATGTGTCATTTATAATTCTGTCTGTTGGAGTAGAATTTTAGTGTGTCTATATAACTATCTAGCTCTTTGAGGAAGAGGAGAAGGCTTGTGTGTGTGTGTGTGCGCGCGCGTGTGCTCGTGGGGATGTCTATCTATGTATCTGTATCTAAAGTGGGAGGAGGCTTCTGTACCTCTCTATCAGTCTATGTATGTATCTGATGGAGGAAGTGTAGGCTAGTATGTCTGTCTGGCTGTCTGTTATCAGATATGTATGTATGTACCTATACCTAATGGAAAAGAATGAGGAGGCTTGATTATCCCTCGTTCTGTCAGAGGAGGAGAAGACTAGTGTTTGTCTCTCTGTGTATCTTAGAGATTTCTCTACGTATATCTAATGGAGAAGATGGAGGATTTCATGTGTCTGGCTATCTGTCTGTCTCTCTAACAGGAGAAGGTATAGGCTAGTGTGTGAATCCGTCAGTCTCACTTTCCATCTATCTAAAGGAGGAGTAGAAATAGTCTATACCGTTTGTCTATTTATTATCTAATGGAGAAGGCGATTAGTGTGTCTCTCTAACTACTTAATTGAGGACTGGTAGGAGGGAAGTTTGTGTGTGGGTTTGGGTTTGTGTGTGTGTGTTTGTGTGTGTGTGTGTGTGTCTGTCTGTCTATGTATGTATCGGTCTACCTATATAATGGATTAGGAGGAGAAGGTTAAGACATATGGGTGTTTCTAAATGGAGGAAGAGGCTAGTGTGTCTGTCTGTCTATTTTTTGTCTCTCTCTCTAATGGAGGAAGCCTCCCTTTATTAGGCCCAGCTGGAGGGATGCCAATTCCCAGCCTGAAGCAGCAGAGGGTGCCCTCATTGCACGCCTAGGGGGACACTGGATGGAAATCCAATGGCTTCCCTGGACAGCCCGTGCATCCCTCTTCCTCCCTCTGTGTAGGCGCCAACGCCACCCCCCCCCGCCCCCTGACCACCCCGCACTTGCCTCCCGGGGGCCGGAAAACAACGAGATGTGTACATCGTGTACCTAGGGTAGCAGAGACCAACCCTAGGACCGGTCAACGGGGAGATCTGTGCAAATACACGGGCTCGGTGGAGCAGCCCCGCCTCCTCAATGCAGCCCCTAAGAACACCGCGCCTGCCTAAGGGCACAGGCTGAGCTGGAAACATGCATACTGCAAACCTGGGGAAGGAGAGGCCGCCCCCAGGCCAGGCGCTTGTGGAGATGGGAGCAAACTGATCGGCTCACCCGAGGCAGTCCTCTAGAAGCGACATCCCTGTCCCCTGAGCACACCTCGACAGCTTCCTAGGACCTGGCTGAGAAGGACAACGAAATCCCGCACTCCTGGGGTAGCAGAGGCTGCCCTGAGGCCAGGAGAGGGGGAAATGGGAGGAAAATGACCGATTCGCCGAGGCATCCCCCTTAGATGCTCTGCCGCTTCCGGAGCTGCCTCTCACCTCTTCCACTTTCCTTACAACGCCTGCTGAAACGAGCAGGCTAACTTGAAAGCTTCAGTCCGTCGAATTTGGGGGAGCGGGGGCCGCCCACAGGCAAGGCAGCTAGGGACATGGGATAAAGTCCTATGGCTCGCCAGTGGCACACCTGTCCCCGGTCACCACCGCTGAAGCCCAATCCCAGACTGCACACCGCCTCACGTGTGTCAGACTGTGTGACTGCCTGGCTGATTGTCTATCTATTAGAGGATGCGAGAGGCTAGACTATGTGTGTGTCTGTCTATATAGCTACTGGAGGAGGAGGCGAATATTATGTCTCTCCATTTGCCTGCCTCTCTATCTATCTATCTCTCTATCTATCTGCGTATCTATCAATCTGTGTACAAATCGACCTATGTAGTGCAGGCACAGCAGTAGGCAAGTGTTTCTTTTTATTTGTGTGTCTGTTGGAGGAGGAATTTAGTGTTTCTATCTCCCTATCTACCTATTTGAGGAAGAGGAGGATGCTAGCCTGTGCGTATATGTGTGTGTGTGTGTGTGTGTGTGTGCGTGCAGGTCTCTTTATCAAAGTATGTGTAACAAAAAGGGGAAGAGGCTACTGTGTCTGTCTAACAGTCTATGTGTGCATCGAATGGAGAAGGAGTAAGCTAGTAAGTCTCTCTGTCTATATATGAGATATCTATGTCTGCAGCTGTATGTTTTCGAGAAGAAGGAGGAGGCTAGAGTGTCTATCCCTCTGTCTGTCAGACAGGAGAGTAGTGTGTCTGTCTGTCTGTGTGTCTGTGAGTGTGTCTCTATCTATATCAAATGGAGAAGAAGAAATAATCCCATGTGTCTGGCTATCTCTCGGTATCTCTAACAGGAGAAGGTAGCGGCTACTGGGTGTATCGGTCAATCTCACTTTCCATCTATCTAATGGAGGAGGAGATTAGTGTGTCTCTCTACCTACTTAATTGAGGAGTAGGAAGAGGCTAGTGTGTGTATGTGTGTGTGTGTGTCTGTCTATATATGTATCTGTCTACCTATATAATGAATGAGGAGGAGGAGGTTAGGATATACGGCTGTTTCTCAATGGATGAAGAGGCTAGTGTGTCTGTCTGTCTCTTTATTTGTCTCTCTGTCTGTCTAAAGGAGGAAGCCTCCCAGTACTCGACCCACCTGGAGGGATGCCAATTGCCACCCTGAAGCAGCAGAGGGCGCCCGCATTGCAGGCCGAGGGGGACACTGGATGGAAATCCGCAGGCTTGCCTGGGCAGCCCGTGCATCCCGCTTCAGCCCTCTCTGTAGCTGCCCCCACCCCGCCCCCTGACCACCCCGCACTCGCTTCCCCGGAGCTGAAAAACACAGAGATGAGCACCTCGTGGACCTAGGGTAGTAGAGGCCTAGCCCAGGACCAGCCAAGAGGGAGATCTGAACAAATACACGGGCTCGGTGAGTCAGCCCCGACTTCTCATTGCAGACCCTGATCACAGCGCGCCGGCCTCGGGTGGGCTGGCTGAGCTGGAAACGTGCATACTCTGAACCTGGCGCAGGACAGGCCGCCCCCAGGCCAGGCGCTTGTGGGGATGGGAGCAAACTGATCGGCTAACCCGAGGCAGTCCGCTCCCCGCGACGTCCGTGTCCCTTGGGCTCACCTGGACAGACTCCCAGGACCTGGCTGACAAGGAGAATTAATTGCCGCACACCTGCGGTAGCAGAGGCCGCCCCGAGGCCAGGAGAGGGGGGATGGTAGGAAAATGACCGACTCGCCGAGGCATCCCTCTTGCGTTCTGGGCCGCCTCCGTGTCTGCCGCTGACCACTTCCCCTGTCCTTACCTCGCCGGCTCCCAGGAGCAGGCTGACTTCCAAGGCTTGCGTCCGGCGAACTTGGGTTAGCGGAGGCCGCCCAGAGGCAAGGCAGCTAGGGACATGGGAGAAAATCCTCTGGTTCACCAGGGGCACCCTCTTCCCCGGGCCCCGCCGCCGAACCACGTAGCCAGACGGCACCCCGCCTCTAGTGTGTCTGTCTGTTTGACTGCTTGCCTGAATGACTATCTATTGGAGGATGGTTGAAGCTAGACTATGTGTGTGTCTGTCTGTCTCTCCAACGGAGGAGGAGGCGACTAGTATGACTCTCTATTTGCCTGCCTCTCTATCGATCTGGCTAGCTATCTATCTATGTGGGGAGGCATAGCAGTAAGATAGTGTGTCATTTATAATTATGTCTGTTGGAGTAGAATTTTAGTGTGTCTATATAACTATCTAGCTCTTTGAGGAAGAGGAGAAGGCTTGTGTGTGTGTGTGTGCGCGCGCGTGTGCTCGTGGGGATGTCTATCTATGTATCTGTATCTAAAGGGGGAGGAGCCTACTGTATCTGTCTATCAGTCTATGTATGTATCTGATGGAGGAAGAGTAGGCTAGTATGTCTGTCTGGCTGTCTGTTATCAGATATGTATGTATGAAACTATACCTAATAGAAAAGAATGAGGAGGCTTGATTATCTATCCCTCGGCCTGTCAGAGGAGGAGAAGACTAGTGTTTGTCTCTCTGTGCATCTTAGAGATTTCTCTATGTATATCTAATGGAGAAGATGGAGGATTTCATGTGTCTGGCTATCTGTCTCTCTCTCTAACAGGAGAAGGTAGATGCTAGTGTGTGAAAGCGTCAGTCTCACATTCCATCTATCTAAATGAGGAGTAGAAATAGTCTATACCGTTTGTCTGTTTATTATCTAATGGAGAAGGCGATTAGTGTGTCTCTCTACCTACTTAATTGAGGACTGGTAGGAGGGAAGGTTGTGTGTGGGTTTGGGTTTGTGTGTGTGTGTGTGTCTGTCTGTCTGTCTGTCTATGTATATATCTGTCTACCTATATAATGGATTAGGAGGAGAAGGTTAAGACATATGGGTGTTTCTAAAAGGAGGAAGAGGCTAGTGTGTCTGTCTGTCTATTTTTTGTCTCTCTCTCTAATGGAGGAAGCCTCCCTGTATTAGGCCCAGCTGGAGGGATGCCAAATCCCACCCTGAAGCAGCAGAGGGCGCCCTTATTGCACGCCGTGGGGGACACTGGATGGAAATCCACAGGCTTCCCTGGACTGCCCGTGCATCCCTCTTCTTCAATCTGTGTAGGCGCCACCGCCACTCCAACCCCCCACCCCGCCCCCTGACTACCCCGAACTTGCCTCCCGGGAGCCGGAAAACACCGAGATGTGTACATCGTGTACCTAGGGTAGCAGAGACCAACCCTAGGACCGGTCAACGGGGAGATCTGTGCAAATACACAGGCTCCGTGGAGCAGCCCCGCCTCCTCAATGCAGCCCCTAAGAACACCGCGCCTGCCTAAGGGCACAGGCTGAGCTGGAAACATGCATACTGCGAACCTGGGGAAGGAGAGGCCGCCCCCAGGCCAGGCGCTTGTGGAGATGGGAGCAAACTGATCGGCTCACCCGAGGCAGTCCTCTAGAAGTAAAATCCCTGTCCCCTGAGCACACCTCGACAGCTTCCTAGGACCTGGCTGACAAGGACAACGAAATCCCGCACTCCTGGGGTAGCAGAGGCTGCCCCGAGGCCAGGAGAGGTGGAAATGGGAGGAAAATGACCGATTCGCCAAGACATCCCCCTTAGATGCTCTGCCGCTTCCGGAGCTGCCGCTCACCTCTTCCACTTTCCTTACAACGCCTGCTGCCACGAGCAGGCTAACTTGAAAGCTTCAGTCCGTCGAATCTGGGGGAGCGGGGGCCGCCCGCAGGCAAGGCAGCTAGGGACATGGGATAAAATCCTGTGACTCGCCAGGGGCACAACTGTCCCCGGTGGACGCCGCTGAAGCCCAACCCCAAACTGCACAGCGCCTCACGTGTGTCAGTCTGTCTGACTGCCTGGCTGATTGTCTATCTATTGGAAGATGCGAGAGGCTAGACTATGTGTGTGTCTGTCTATATAGCTTCTGGAGGAGGAGGCGAAAATTATGTCTCTCCATTTGCCTGCCTCTCGAACTATCTATCTCTCTATCTATCTGTGTATCTATCAATCTGTGTATAAATCGACCTATGTAGTTCAGGCACAGCAGTAGGCAAGTGTGTCTTTTTATTTGTGTGTCTGTTGGAGGAGGAATTTAGTGTTTCTATCTCCCTATCTACCTACTTGAGGAAGAGGAGGATGCTAGCCTGTGTGTATGTGTGTGTGTGTGTGCGTGCGGGTCTCTTTATCAAAGTATGTGTAACAAAAAGGGGAAGAGGCTACTGTGTCTGTCTAACAGTCTATGTGTGCATCGAATGGACGAGGAGTAAGCTAGTAAGTCTGTCTGTCTATATATGAGATATCAATCTATGCAGCTGTATGTATTCGAGAAGAAGGAGGAGGCTAGAGTGTCTATCTCTCTGTCTGTCAGAGCAGAATTGTAGTGTGTCTGTCTGTCTGTGTGTCTGTGAGTGTGTCTCTATCTATATCAAATGGAGAAGAAGAAATAATCCCATGTGTCTGGCTATCTCTCGATATCTCTAACAGGAGAAGGTAGCGGCTACTGGGTGTATCGGTCAATCTCACTTTCCATCTATCTAATTGAGGAGGAGAAAAATGTATGAAGTTTGTCTATGTATTATCTAATGGAGGAGGAGATTAGTGTGTCTCTCTACCTACTTAATTGAGGAGTAGGAAGAGGCTAGTGTGTGTATGTGTGTGTGTGTGTCTGTCTATATATGTATCTGCCTACCTATATAATGAATGAGGAGGAGGAGGTTAGGATATACGGCTGTTTCTCAATGGATGAAGAGGCTAGTGTGTCTGTCTGTCTCTTTATTTGTCTCTCTGTCTGTCTAAAGGAGGAAGCCTCCCAGTACTCGACCCACCTGGAGGGATGCCAATTGCCACCCTGAAGCAGCAGAGGGCGCCCGCATTGCAGGCCGAGGGGGACACTGGATGGAAATCCGCAGGCTTGCCTGGGCAGCCCGTGCATCCCGCTTCAGCCCTCTCTGTAGCTGCCCCCGCCCCGCCCCCGCCCTGCCCCCTCCCCGCCCCCTGACCACCCCGCACTCGCTTCCCCTGAGCTGAAAAACACAGAGATGAGCACCTCGTGGACCTAGGGTAGTAGAGGCCTAGCCCAGGACCAGCCAAGAGGGAGATCTGAACAAATACACGGGCTCGGTGAGTCAGCCCCGACTTCTCATTGCAGACCCTGATCACAGCGCGCCGGCCTCGGGTGGGCTGGCTGAGCTGGAAACGTGCATACTCTGAACCTGGCGCAGGACAGGCCGCCCCCAGGCCAGGCGCTTGTGGGGATGGGAGCAAACTGATCGGCTAACCCGAGGCAGTCCGCTCCCCGCGACGTCCGTGTCCCTTGGGCTCACCTGGACAGACGCCCAGGACCTGGCTGACAAGGAGAATTAATTGCCGCACACCTGCGTTAGCAGAGGCCGCCCCGAGGCCAGGAGAGGGGGGATGGTAGGAAAATGACCGACTCGCCGAGGCATCCCTCTTGAGTTCTGGGCCGCCTCCGTGTCTGCCGCTGACCACTTCCCCTGTCCTTACCTCGCCGGCTCCCAGGAGCAGGCTGACTTCAAAGGCTTGCGTCCGGCGAACTTGGGTTAGCGGAGGCCGCCCAGAGGCAAGGCAGCTAGGGACATGGGAGAAAATCCTCTGGTTCACCAGGGGCACCCTCTTCCCCGGGCCCCGCCGCCGAACCACGTAGCCAGACGGCACCCCGCCTCTAGTGTGTCTGTCTGTTTGACTGCTTGCCTGAATGACTATCTATTGGAGGATGGTTGAAGCTAGACTATGTGTGTGTCTGTCTGTCTCTCCAACGGAGGAGGAGGCGACTAGTATGACTCTCTATTTGCCTGCCTCTCTATCGATCTGGCTAGCTATCTATCTATGTGGGGAGGCATAGCAGTAAGATAGTGTGTCATTTAAAATTCTGTCTGTTGGAGTAGAATTTTAGTGTGTCTATATAACTATCTAGCTCTTTGAGGAAGAGGAGAAGGCTTGTGTGTGTGTGTGTGTGTGCGCGCGCGTGTGCTCGTGGGGATGTCTATCTATGTATCTGTATCTAAAGGGGGAGGAGCCTACTGTATCTGTCTATCAGTCTATGTATGTATCTGATGGAGGAAGAGTAGGCTAGTATGTCTGTCTGGCTGTCTGTTATCAGATATGTATGTATGTATCTATACCTAATGGAAAAAAATGAGGAGGCTTGATTATCTATCCCTCGGCCTGTCAGAGGAGGAGAAGACTAGTGTTTGTCTCTCTGTGCATCTTAGAGATTTCTCTATGTATATCTAATGGAGAAGATGGAGGATTTCATGTGTCTGGCTATCTGTCTGTCTCTCTAACAGGAGAAGGTAGAGGCTAGTGTGTGAATGCGTCAGTCTCACATTCCATCTATCTAAATGAGGAGTAGAAATAGTCTATACCGTTTGTCTGTTTATTATCTAATGGAGAAGGCGATTAGTGTGTCTCTCTACCTACTTAATTGAGGACTGGTAGGAGGGAAGGTTGTGTGTGGGTTTGGGTTTGTGTGTGTGTGTGTGTGTGTCTGTCTGTCTGTCTATGTATGTATCTGTCTACCTATATAATGGATTAGGAGGAGAAGGTTAAGACATATGGGTGTTTCTAAAAGGAGGAAGAGGCTAGTGTGTCTGTCTGTCTATTTTTTGTCTCTCTCTCTAATGGAGGAAGCCTCCCTGTATTAGGCCCAGCTGGAGGGATGCCAAATCCCACCCTGAAGCAGCAGAGGGCGCCCTTATTGCACGCCTAGGGGGACACTGGATGGAAATCCAAAGGCTTCCCTGGACAGCCCGTGCATCCCTCTTCTTCTCTCTGTGTAGGCGCCACCGCCAGTCCAACCCCCCACCCCGCACCCTGACCACCCCGCACTTGCCTCCCGGGAGCCGGAAAACACCGAGATGTGTACATCGTGTAACTAGGGTAGCAGAGACCAACCCTAGGACCGGTCAACGGGGAGATCTGTGCAAATACACGGGCTCGGTGGAGCAGCCCCGCCTCCTCAATGTAGCCCCTAAGAACACCGCGCCTGCCTAAGGGCACAGGCTGAGCTGGAAACATGCATACTGCGAACCTGGGGAAGGAGAGGCCGCCCCCAGGCCAGGCGCTTGTGGAGATGGGAGCAAACTGATCGGCTCACCCGAGGCAGTCCTCTAGAAGCGACATCCCTGTCCCCTGAGCACACCTCGACAGCTTCCTAGGACCTGGCTGACAAGGACAAGTAAATCCCGCACTCCTGCGGTATCAGAGGCTGCCCCGAGGCCAGGAGAGGGGGAAATGGGAGGAAAATGACCGATTCGCCGAGGCATCCCCCTTAGATGCTCTGCCGCTTCCGGAACTGCCGCTGACCTCTTCCACTTTCCTTACAACGCCTGCTGCCACGAGCAGGCTAACTTGAAAGCTTCAGTCCGTCGAATTTGGGGGAGCGGGGGCCGCCCCCAGGCAAGGCAGCTAAGGACATGGGATAAAGTCCTATGGCTCGCCAGTGGCACACCTGTCCCCGGTCGCCGCCGCTGAAGCCCAATCCCAGACTGCACACCGCCTCACGTGTGTCAGAATGTGTGACTGCCTGGCTGATTGTCTATCTATTGGAGGATGCGAGAGGCTAGACTATGTGTGTGTCTGTCTATATAGCTACTGGATGAGGAGGCGAATATTATGTCTCTCCATTTGCCTGCCTCTCTATCTATCTATCTCTCTATCTATCTGTGTATCTATCAATCTGTGTAAAAATCGATCTATGTAGTGCAGGCACAGCAGTAGGCAAGTGTGTCTTTTTATTTGTGTGTCTGTTGGAGCGGGAATTTAGTGTTTCTATCTCCCTATCTACCTACTTGAGGAAGAGGAGGATGCTAGCCTGTGTGTATGTGTGTGTGTGTGTGTGTGTGTGCGTGCGGTCTCTTTATCAAAGTATGTGTAACAAAGAGGGGAAGAGGCTACTGTGTCTGTCTAACAGTCTATGTGTGCATCGAATGGACGAGGAGTAAGCTAGTAAGTCTGTCTGTCTATATATGAGATATCTATCTATGCAGCTGTATGTATTCGAGAAGAAGGAGGAGGCTAGAGTGTCTATCTCTCTGTCTGTCAGAGCAGGAGAAGAGTAGTGTGTCTGTCTGTCTGTGTGTCTGTGAGTGTGTCTCTATCTATATCAAATGGAGAAGAAGAAATAATCCCATGTGTCTGGCTATCTCTCAGTATCTCTAACAGGAGAAGGTAGCGGCTACTGGGTGTATCGGTCAATCTCACTATCCATCTACCAAATGGAGGAGGAGAAAAAATGTACTAAGTTTGTCTATCTATTATCTAATGGAGGAGGAGATTAGTGTGTTTTTCTCTCCTTACTTAATTGAGGAGTAGGAAGAGGCTAGTGTGTGTATGTGTGTGTGTGTGTCTGTCTATATATGTATCTGCCTACCTATATAATGAATGAGGAGGAGGAGGTTAGGATATACGGCTGTTTCTCAATGGATGAAGAGGCTAGTGTGTCTGTCTGTCTCTTTATATGTCTCTCTGTCTGTCTAATGGAGGAAGCCTCCCTTTATTAGGCCCAGCTGGAGGGATGCCAAATCCCACCCTGAAGAAGCAGAGGGTGCCCTCATTGCACGCCGAGGGGGACACTGGATGGAAATCCACAGGCTTCCCTGGATAGCCCGTGCATCCCTCTTCCTCCCTCTGTGTAGGCACCAACGCCACCCCCCCCCCCGCCCCCTGACCACCCCGCACTTGCCTCCCGGGGGCCGGAAAACAACGAGATGTGTACATCGTGTACCTAGGGTAGCAGAGACCAACCCTAGGACCGGTCAACGGGGAGATCTGTGCAAATACACGGGCTCGGTGGAGCAGCCCCGCCTCCTCAATGCAGCCCCTAAGAACACCGCGCCTGCCTAAGGGCACAGGCTGAGCTGGAAACATGCATACTGCGAACCTGGGGAAGGAGAGGCCGCCCCCAGGCCAGGCGCTTGTGGAGATGGGAGCAAACTGATCGGCTCACCCGAGGCAGTCCTCTAGAAGCGACATCCCTGTCCCCTGAGCACACCTCGACAGCTTCCTAGGACCTGGCTGACAAGGACAACTAAATCCCGCACTCCTGCGGTATCAGAGGCTGCCCCGAGGCCAGGAGAGGGGGAAATGGGAGGAAAATGACCGATTCGCCAAGGCATCCCCCTTAGATGCTCTGCCGCTTCCGGAGCTGCCGCTCACCTCTTCCACTTTCCTTACAACGCCTGCTGCCACGAGCAGGCTAACTTGAAAGCTTCAGTCCGTCGAATTTGGGGGAGCGGGGGCCGCCCCCAGGCAAGGCAGCTAAGGACATGGGATAAAGTCCTATGGCTCGCCAGTGGCACACCTGTCCCCGGTCGCCGCCGCTGAAGCCCAATCCCAGACTGCACACCGCCTCACGTGTGTCAGAATGTGTGACTGCCTGGCTGATTGTCTATCTATTGGAGGATGCGAGAGGCTAGACTATGTGTGTGTCTGTCTATATAGCTACTGGATGAGGAGGCGAATATTATGTCTCTCCATTTGCCTGCCTCTCTATCTATCTATCTCTCTATCTATCTGTGTATCTATCAATCTGTGTAAAAATCGACCTATGAGGTGCAGGCACAGCAGTAGGCAAGTGTTTCTTTTTATTTGTTTGTCTGTTGGAGGAGGAATTTAGTGTTTCTATCTCCCTATCTACCTATTTGAGGAAGAGGAGGATGCTAGCCTGTGTGTATGTGTGTGTGTGTGTGTGTGTGTGCGTGCGGTCTCTTTATCAAAGTATGTGTAACAAAGAGGGGAAGAGGCTACTGTGTCTGTCTAACAGTCTATGTGTGCATCGAATGGACGAGGAGTAAGCTAGTAAGTCTGTCTGTCTATATAGGAGATATCTATCTATGCAGCTGTATGTATTCGAGAAGAAGGAGGAGGCTGGAGTGGCTATCTCTCTGTCTGTCAGAGCAGGAGAAGAGTAGTGTGTCTGTCTGTGTGTCTGTGAGTGTGTCTCTATCTATATCAAATGGAGAAGAAGAAATAATCCCATGTGTCTGGCTATCTCTCGGTATCTCTAACAGGAGAAGGTAGCGGCTACTGGGTGTATCGGTCAATCTCACTTTCCATCTATCTAATGGAGGAGGAGAAAAATGTATTAAGTTTGTCTATCTATTATCTAATGGAGGAGGAGAATAGTGTGTCTCTCTACCTACTTAATTGAGGAGTAGGAAGAGGCTAGTGTGTGTATGTGTGTGTGTGTGTCTGTCTATATATGTATCTGTCTACCTATATAATGAATGAGGAGGAGGAGGTTAGGATATACGGCTGTTTCTCAATGGATGAAGAGGCTAGTGTGTCTGTCTGTCTCTTTATTTGTCTCTCTGTCTGTCTAAAGGAGGAAGCCTCCCAGTACTCGACCCACCTGGAGGGATGCCAATTGCCACCCTGAAGCAGCAGAGGGCGCCCGCATTGCAGGCCGAGGGGGACACTTGATGGAAATCAGCAGGCTTGCCTGGGCAGCCCGTGCATCCCGCTTCAGCCCTCTCTGTAGCTGCCCCCGCCCCGCCCCCGCCCCGCCCCCTGACCACCCCGCACTCGCTTCCCCGGAGCTGAAAAACACAGAGATGAGCACCTCGTGGACCTAGGGTAGTAGAGGCCTAGCCCAGGACCAGCCAAGAGGGAGATCTGAACAAATACACGGGCTCGGTGAGTCAGCCCCGACTTCTCATTGCAGACCCTGATCACAGCGCGCCGGCCTCGGGTGGGCTGGCTGAGCTGGAAACGTGCATACTCTGAACCTGGCGCAGGACAGGCCGCCCCCAGGCCAGGCGCTTGTGGGGATGGGAGCAAACTGATCGGCTAACCCGAGGCAGTCCGCTCCCCGCGACGTCCGTGTCCCTTGGGCTCACCTGGACAGACTCCCAGGACCTGGCTGACAAGGAGAATTAATTGCCGCACACCTGCGGTAGCAGAGGCCGCCCCGAGGCCAGGAGAGGGGGGATGGTAGGAAAATGACCGACTCGCCGAGGCATCCCTCTTGCGTTCTGGGCCGCCTCCGTGTCTGCCGCTGACCACTTCCCCTGTCCTTACCTCGCCGGCTCCCAGGAGCAGGCTGACTTCAAAGGCTTGCGTCCGGCGAACTTGGGTTAGCGGAGGCCGCCCAGAGGCAAGGCAGCTAGGGACATGGGAGAAAATCCTCTGGTTCACCAGGGGCACCCTCTTCCCCGGGCCCCGCCGCCGAACCAGGTAGGCAGACGGCACCCCGCCTCTGGTGTGTCTGTCTGTTTGACTGCTTGCCTGAATGACTATCTATTGGAGGATGGTTGAAGCTAGACTATGTGTGTGTCTGTCTGTCTCTCCAACGGAGGAGGAGGCGACTAGTATGACTCTCTATTTGCCTGCCTCTCTATCGATCTGGCTAGCTATCTATCTATGTGGGGAGGCATAGCAGTAAGATAGTGTGTCATTTAAAATTCTGTCTGTTGGAGTAGAATTTTAGTGTGTCTATATAACTATCTAGCTCTTTGAGGAAGAGGAGAAGGCTTGTGTGTGTGTGTGTGTGTGCGCGCGCGTGTGCTCGTGGGGATGTCTATCTATGTATCTGTATCTAAAGGGGGAGGAGCCTACTGTATCTGTCTATCAGTCTATGTATGTATCTGATGGAGGAAGAGTAGGCTAGTATGTCTGTCTGGCTGTCTGTTATCAGATATGTATGTATGTATCTATACCTAATGGAAAAAAATGAGGAGGCTTGATTATCTATCCCTCGGCCTGTCAGAGGAGGAGAAGACTAGTGTTTGTCTCTCTGTGCATCTTAGAGATTTCTCTATGTATATCTAATGGAGAAGATGGAGGATTTCATGTGTCTGGCTATCTGTCTGTCTCTCTAACAGGAGAAGGTAGAGGCTAGTGTGTGAATGCGTCAGTCTCACATTCCATCTATCTAAATGAGGAGTAGAAATAGTCTATACCGTTTGTCTGTTCATTATCTAATGGAGAAGGCGATTAGTGTGTCTCTCTACCTACTTAATTGAGGACTGGTAGGAGGGAAGGTTGTGTGTGGGTTTGGGTTTGTGTGTGTGTGTGTGTGTGTCTGTCTGTCTGTCTATGTATGTATCTGTCTACCTATATAATGGATTAGGAGGAGAAGGTTAAGACATATGGGTGTTTCTAAAAGGAGGAAGAGGCTAGTGTGTCTGTCTGTCTATTTTTTGTCTCTCTCTCTAATGGAGGAAGCCTCCCTGTATTAGGCCCAGCTGGAGGGATGCCAAATCCCACCCTGAAGCAGCAGAGGGCGCCCTTATTGCACGCCTAGGGGGACACTGGATGGAAATCCAAAGGCTTCCCTGGACAGCCCGTGCATCCCTCTTCTTCTCTCTGTGTAGGCGCCACCGCCAGTCCAACCCCCCACCCCGCACCCTGACCACCCCGCACTTGCCTCCCGGGAGCCGGAAAACACCGAGATGTGTACATCGTGTAACTAGGGTAGCAGAGACCAACCCTAGGACCGGTCAACGGGGAGATCTGTGCAAATACACGGGCTCGGTGGAGCAGCCCCGCCTCCTCAATGTAGCCCCTAAGAACACCGCGCCTGCCTAAGGGCACAGGCTGAGCTGGAAACATGCATACTGCGAACCTGGGGAAGGAGAGGCCGCCCCCAGGCCAGGCGCTTGTGGAGATGGGAGCAAACTGATCGGCTCACCCGAGGCAGTCCTCTAGAAGCGACATCCCTGTCCCCTGAGCACACCTCGACAGCTTCCTAGGACCTGGCTGACAAGGACAAGTAAATCCCGCACTCCTGCGGTATCAGAGGCTGCCCCGAGGCCAGGAGAGGGGGAAATGGGAGGAAAATGACCGATTCGCCGAGGCATCCCCCTTAGATGCTCTGCCGCTTCCGGAACTGCCGCTGACCTCTTCCACTTTCCTTACAACGCCTGCTGCCACGAGCAGGCTAACTTGAAAGCTTCAGTCCGTCGAATTTGGGGGAGCGGGGGCCGCCCGCAGGCAAGGCAGCTAGGGACATGGGATGAAATCCTATGACTCGCCAGGGGCACAACTGTCCCCGGTGGACGCCGCTGAAGCCCAACCCCAAACTGCACACAGCCTCACGTGTGTCAGTCTGTCTGACTGCCTGGCTGATTGTCTATCTATTGGAGGATGCGAGAGGCTAGACTATGTGTGTGTCTGTCTATATATCTACTGGAGGAGGAGGCGAAAATTATGTCTCTCCATTTGCCTGCCTCTCTACCTATCTATCTCTCTATCTATCTGTGTATCTATCAATCTGTGTAAAAATCGACCTATGTAGTTCAGGCACAGCAGTAGGCAAGTGTGTCTTTTTATTTGTGTGTCTGTTGGAGCGGGAATTTAGTGTTTCTATCTCCCTATCTACCTACTTGAGGAAGAGGAGGATGCTAGCCTGTGTGTATGTGTGTGTGTGTGTGCGTGCGGGTCTCTTTATCAAAGTATGTGTAACAAAGAGGGGAAGAGGCTACTGTGTCTGTCTAACAGTCTATGTGTGCATCGAATGGACGAGGAGTAAGCTAGTAAGTCTGTCTGTCTATATATGAGATATCTATCTATGCAGCTGTATGTATTCGAGAAGAAGGAGGAGGCTAGAGTGTCTATCTCTCTGTCTGTCAGAGCAGGAGAAGAGTAGTGTGTCTGTCTGTCTGTGTGTCTGTGAGTGTGTCTCTATCTATATCAAATGGAGAAGAAGAAATAATCCCATGTGTCTGGCTATCTCTCAGTATCTCTAACAGGAGAAGGTAGCGGCTACTGGGTGTATCGGTCAATCTCACTATCCATCTACCAAATGGAGGAGGAGAAAAAATGTACTAAGTTTGTCTATCTATTATCTAATGGAGGAGGAGATTATTGTGTCTCTCTCCTTACTTAATTGAGGAGTAGGAAGAGGCTAGTGTGTGTATGTGTGTGTGTGTGTCTGTCTATATATGTATCTGCCTACCTATATAATGAATGAGGAGGAGGAGGTTAGGATATACGGCTGTTTCTCAATGGATGAAGAGGCTAGTGTGTCTGTCTGTCTCTTTATATGTCTCTCTGTCTGTCTAATGGAGGAAGCCTCCCTTTATTAGGCCCAGCTGGAGGGTTGTCAAATCCCACCCTGAAGCAGCAGAGGGCGGGCTTATTTCACGCCGAGGGGGACACTGGATGGAAATCCACAGGCTTCCCTGGACAGCCCGTGCATCCCTCTTCTTCCCTCTGTGTAGGCGCCACCGCCACTCCAACCCCCCACCCCGCCCCCTGACCACCCCGCACTTGCCTCCCGGGGGCCGGAAAACAACGAGATGTGTACATCGTGTACCTAGGGTAGCAGAGACCAACCCTAGGACCGGTCAACGGGGAGATCTGTGCAAATACACGGGCTCGGTGGAGCAGCCCCGCCTCCTCAATGCAGCCCCTAAGAACACCGCGCCTGCCTAAGGGCACAGGCTGAGCTGGAAACATGCATACTGCGAACCTGGGGAAGGAGAGGCCGCCCCCAGGCCAGGCGCTTGTGGAGATGGGAGCAAACTGATCGGCTCACCCGAGGCAGTCCTCTAGAAGCGACATCCCTGTCCCCTGAGCACACCTCGACAGCTTCCTAGGACCTGGCTGACAAGGACAACGAAATCCCGCACTCCTGGGGTAGCAGAGGCTGCCCCGAGGCCAGGAGAGGGGGAAATGGGAGGAAAATGACCGATTCGCCGAGGCATCCCCCTTAGATGCTCTGCCGCTTCCGGAGCTGCCGCTCACCTCTTCCACTTTCCTTACAACGCCTGCTGCCACGAGCAGGCTAACTTGAAAGCTTCAGTCCGTCGAATTTGGGGGAGCGGGGGCCGCCCCCAGGCAAGGCAGCTAGGGACATGGGATAAAGTCCTATGGCTCGCCAGTGGCACACCTGTCCCCGGTCGGCGCCGCTGAAGCCCAACCCCAGACTGCACACCGCCTCACGTGTGTCAGAATGTGTGACTGCCTGGCTGATTGTCTATCTATTGGAGGATGCGAGAGGCTAGACTATGTGTGTGTCTGTCTATATAGCTACTGGATGAGGAGGCGAATATTATGTCTCTCCATTTGCCTGCCTCTCTATCTATCTATCTCTCTATCTATCTGTGTATCTATCAATCTGTGTAAAAATCGACCTATGAGGTGCAGGCACAGCAGTAGGCAAGTGTTTCTTTTTATTTGTTTGTCTGTTGGAGGAGGAATTTAGTGTTTCTATCTCCCTATCTACCTATTTGAGGAAGAGGAGGATGCTAGCCTGTGTGTATGTGTGTGTGTGTGTGTGTGTGCGTGCGGGTCTCTTTATCAAAGTATGTGTAACAAAGAGGGGAAGAGGCTACTGTGTCTGTCTAACAGTCTATGTGTGCATCGAATGGACGAGGAGTAAGCTAGTAAGTCTGTATGTCTATATAGGAGATATCTATCTATGCAGCTGTATGTATTCGAGAAGAAGGAGGAGGCTAGAGTGTCTATCTCTCTGTCTGTCAGAGCAGGAGAAGAGTAGTGTGTCTGTCTGTCTGTGTGTCTGTGAGTGTGTCTCTATCTATATCAAATGGAGAAGAAGAAATAATCCCATGTGTCTGGCTATCTCTCGGTATCTCTAACAGGAGAAGGTAGCGGCTACTGGGTGTATCGGTCAATCTCACTTTCCATCTATCTAATGGAGGAGGAGAAAAATGTATTAAGTTTGTCTATGTATTATCTAAAGGAGGAGGAGATTAGTGTGTCTCTCTACCTACTTAATTGAGGAGTAGGAAGAGGCTAGTGTGTGTATGTGTGTGTGTGTGTCTGTCTATATATGTATCTGTCTACCTATATAATGAATGAGGAGGAGGAGGTTAGGATATACGGCTGTTTCTCAATGGATGAAGAGGCTAGTGTGTCTGTCTGTCTCTTTATTTGTCTCTCTGTCTGTCTAAAGGAGGAAGCCTCCCAGTACTCGACCCACCTGGAGGGATGCCAATTGCCACCCTGAAGCAGCAGAGGGCGCCCGCATTGCAGGCCGAGGGGGACACTGGATGGAAATCCGCAGGCTTGCCTGGGCAGCCCGTGCATCCCGCTTCAGCCCTCTCTGTAGCTGCCCCCGCCCCGCCCCCGCCCCGCCCCCTCCCCGCCCCCTGACCACCCCGCACTGGCTTCCCCGGAGCTGAAAAACACAGAGATGAGCACCTCGTGGACCTAGGGTAGTAGAGGCCTAGCCCAGGACCAGCCAAGAGGGAGATCTGAACAAATACACGGGCTCGGTGAGTCAGCCCCGAATTCTCATTGCAGACCCTGATCACAGCGCGCCGGCCTCGGGTGGGCTGGCTGAGCTGGAAACGTGCATACTCTGAACCTGGCGCAGGACAGGCCGCCCCCAGGCCAGGCGCTTGTGGGGATGGGAGCAAACTGATCGGCTAACCCGAGGCAGTCCGCTCCCCGCGACGTCCGTGTCCCTTGGGCTCACCTGGACAGACTCCCAGGACCTGGCTGACAAGGAGAATTAATTGCCGCACACCTGCGGTAGCAGAGGCCGCCCCGAGGCCAGGAGAGGGGGGATGGTAGGAAAATGACCGACTCGCCGAGGCATCCCTCTTGCGTTCTGGGCCGCCTCCGTGTCTGCCGCTGACCACTTCCCCTGTCCTTACCTCGCCGGCTCCCAGGAGCAGGCTGACTTCAAAGGCTTGCGTCCGGCGAACTTGGGTTAGCGGAGGCCGCCCAGAGGCAAGGCAGCTAGGGACATGGGAGAAAATCCTCTGGTTCACCAGGGGCACCCTCTTCCCCGGGCCCCGCCGCCGAACCAGGTAGGCAGACGGCACCCCGCCTCTGGTGTGTCTGTCTGTTTGACTGCTTGCCTGAATGACTATCTATTGGAGGATGGTTGAAGCTAGACTATGTGTGTGTCTGTCCGTCTCTCCAACGGAGGAGGAGGCGACTAGTATGACTCTCTATTTGCCTGCCTCTCTATCGATCTGGCTAGCTATCTATCTATGTGGGGAGGCATAGCAGTAAGATAGTGTGTCATTTAAAATTCTGTCTGTTGGAGTAGAATTTTAGTGTGTCTATATAACTATCTAGCTCTTTGAGGAAGAGGAGAAGGCTTGTGTGTGTGTGTGTGTGTGTGTGTGTGTGCGCGCGCGTGTGCTCGTGGGGATGTCTATCTATGTATCTGTATCTAAAGGGGGAGGAGCCTACTGTATCTGTCTATCACTCTATGTATGTATCTGATGGAGGAAGAGTAGGCTAGTATGTCTGTCTGGCTGTCTATTATCAGATATGTATGTATGTAACTATACCTAATGGAAAAGAATGAGGAGGCTTGATTATCTATCCCTCGGCCTGTCAGAGGAGGAGAAGACTAGTGTTTGTCTCACTGTGCATCTTAGAGATTTCTCTATGTATATCTAATGGAGAAGATGGAGGATTTCATGAGTCTGGCTATCTGTCTGTCTCTCTAACAGGAGAAGGTAGAGGCTAGTGTGTGAATGCGTCAGTCTCACATTCCATCTATCTAAATGAGGAGTAGAAATAGTCTATACCGTTTGTCTGTTTATTATCTAATGGAGAAGGCGATTAGTGTGTCTCTCTACCTACTTAATTGAGGACTGGTAGGAGGGAAGGTTGTGTGTGGGTTTGGGTTTGTGTGTGTGTGTGTGTCTGTCTGTCTGTCTGTCTATGTATGTATCTGTCTACCTATATAATGGATTAGGAGGAGAAGGTTAAGACATATGGGTGTTTCTAAATGGAGGAAGAGGCTAGTGTGTCTGTCTGTCTATTTTATGTCTCTCTCTCTAATGGAGGAAGCCTCCCTTTATTAGGCCCAGCTGGAGGGTTGCCAAATCCCACCCTGAAGCAGCAGAGGGCGCCCTTATTGCACGCCGAGGGGGACACTGGATGGAAATCCACAGGCTTCCCTGGACAGCCCGTGCATCCCTCTTCTTCCCTCTGTGTAGGCGCCACCGCCACTCCAACCCCCCACCCCGCCCCCTGACCACCCCGCACTTGCCTCCCGGGAGCCGGAAAACAACGAGATGTGTACATCGTGTAACTAGGGTAGCAGAGACCAACCCTAGGACCGGTCAACGGGGAGATCTGTGCAAATACACGGGCTCGGTGGAGCAGCCCCGCCTCCTCAATGCAGCCCCTAAGAACACCGCGCCTGCCTAAGGGCACAGGCTGAGCTGGAAACATGCATACTGCGAACCTGGGGAAGGAGAGGCCGCCCCCAGGCCAGGCGCTTTTGGAGATGGGAGCAAACTGATCGGCTCACCCGAGGCAGTCCTCTAGAAGTAAAATCCCTGTTCCCTGAGCACACCTCGACAGCTTCCTAGGACCTGGCTGAGAAGGACAACGAAATCCCGCACTCCTGCGGTAGCAGAGGCTGCCCCGAGGCCAGGAGAGGGGGAAATGGGAGGAAAATGACCGATTCGCCAAGGCATCCCCCTTAGATGCTCTGCCGCTTCCGGAGCTGCCGCTGACCTCTTCCACTTTCCTTACAACGCCTGCTGCCACGAGCAGGCTAACTTGAAAGCTTCAGTCCGTCGAATTTGGGGGAGCGGGGGCCGCCCCCAGGCAAGGCAGCTAGGGACATGGGATAAAGTCCTATGGCTCGCCAGTGGCACACCTGTCCCCGGTCGGCGCCGCTGAAGCCCAACCCCAGACTGCACACCGCCTCACGTGTGTCAGAATGTGTGACTGCCTGGCTGATTGTCTATCTATTGGAGGATGCGAGAGGCTAGACTATGTGTGTGTCTGTCTATATAGCTACTGGATGAGGAGGCGAATATTATGTCTCTCCATTTGCCTGCCTCTCTATCTATCTATCTCTCTATCTATCTGTGTATCTATCAATCTGTGTAAAAATCGACCTATGAGGTGCAGGCACAGCAGTAGGCAAGTGTTTCTTTTTATTTGTTTGTCTGTTGGAGGAGGAATTTAGTGTTTCTATCTCCCTATCTACCTATTTGAGGAAGAGGAGGATACTAGCCTGTGTGTATGTGTGTGTGTGTGTGTGTGTGCGTGCGGGTCTCTTTATCAAAGTATGTGTAAAAAAGAGGGGAAGAGGCTACTGTGTCTGTCTAACAGTCTATGTGTGCATCGAATGGACGAGGAGTAAGCTAGTAAGTCTGTCTGTCTATATAGGAGATATCTATCTATGCAGCTGTATGTATTCGAGAAGAAGGAGGAGGCTAGAGTGTCTATCTCTCTGTCTGTCAGAGCAGGAGAAGAGTAGTGTGTCTGTCTGTCTGTGTGTCTGTGAGTGTGTCTCTATCTATATCAAATGGAGAAGAAGAAATAATCCCATGTGTCTGGCTATCTCTCGGTATCTCTAACAGGAGAAGGTAGCGGCTACTGGGTGTATCGGTCAATCTCACTTTCCATCTATCTAATGGAGGAGGAGAAAAATGTATTAAGTTTGTCTATGTATTATCTAAAGGAGGAGGAGATTAGTGTGTCTCTCTACCTACTTAATTGAGGAGTAGGAAGAGGCTAGTGTGTGTATGTGTGTGTGTGTGTCTGTCTATATATGTATCTGTCTACCTATATAATGAATGAGGAGGAGGAGGTTAGGATATACGGCTGTTTCTCAATGGATGAAGAGGCTAGTGTGTCTGTCTGTCTCTTTATTTGTCTCTCTGTCTGTCTAAAGGAGGAAGCCTCCCAGTACTCGACCCACCTGGAGGGATGCCAATTCCCACCCTGAAGCAGCAGAGGGCGCCCGCATTGCAGGCCGAGGGGGACACTGGATGGAAATCCGCAGGCTTGCCTGGGCAGCCCGTGCATCCCGCTTCAGCCCTCTCTGTAGCTGCCCCCGCCCCGCCCCCGCCCCGCCCCCTCCCCGCCCCCTGACCACCCCGCACTCGCTTCCCCGGAGCTGAAAAACACAGAGATGAGCACCTCGTGGACCTAGGGTAGTAGAGGCCTAGCCCAGGACCAGCCAAGAGGGAGATCTGAACAAATACACGGGCTCGGTGAGTCAGCCCCGAATTCTCATTGCAGACCCTGATCACAGCGCGCCGGCCTCGGGTGGGCTGGCTGAGCTGGAAACGTGCATACTCTGAACCTGGCGCAGGACAGGCCGCCCCCAGGCCAGGCGCTTGTGGGGATGGGAGCAAACTGATCGGCTAACCCGAGGCAGTCCGCTCCCCGCGACGTCCGTGTCCCTTGGGCTCACCTGGACAGACTCCCAGGACCTGGCTGACAAGGAGAATTAATTGCCGCACACCTGCGGTAGCAGAGGCCGCCCCGAGGCCAGGAGAGGGGGGATGGTAGGAAAATGACCGACTCGCCGAGGCATCCCTCTTGCGTTCTGGGCCGCCTCCGTGTCTGCCGCTGACCACTTCCCCTGTCCTTACCTCGCCGGCTCCCAGGAGCAGGCTGACTTCAAAGGCTTGCGTCCGGCGAACTTGGGTTAGCGGAGGCCGCCCAGAGGCAAGGCAGCTAGGGACATGGGAGAAAATCCTCTGGTTCACCAGGGGCACCCTCTTCCCCGGGCCCCGCCGCCGAACCAGGTAGGCAGACGGCACCCCGCCTCTGGTGTGTCTGTCTGTTTGACTGCTTGCCTGAATGACTATCTATTGGAGGATGGTTGAAGCTAGACTATGTGTGTGTCTGTCTGTCTCTCCAACGGAGGAGGAGGCGACTAGTATGACTCTCTATTTGCCTGCCTCTCTATCGATCTGGCTAGCTATCTATCTATGTGGGGAGGCATAGCAGTAAGATAGTGTGTCATTTAAAATTCTGTCTGTTGGAGTAGAATTTTAGTGTGTCTATATAACTATCTAGCTCTTTGAGGAAGAGGAGAAGGCTTGTGTGTGTGTGTGTGTGTGTGTGTGTGTGCACGCGCGTGGGCTCGTGGGGATGTCTATCTATGTATCTGTATCTAAAGGGGGAGGAGCCTACTGTATCTGTCTATCAGTCTATGTATGTATCTGATGGAGGAAGAGTAGGCTAGTATGTCTGTCTGGCTGTCTATTATCAGATATGTATGTATGTAACTATACCTAATGGAAAAGAATGAGGAGGCTTGATTATCTATCCCTCGGCCTGTCAGAGGAGGAGAAGACTAGTGTTTGTCTCACTGTGCATCTTAGAGATTTCTCTATGTATATCTAATGGAGAAGATGGAGGATTTCATGAGTCTGGCTATCTGTCTGTCTCTCTAACAGGAGAAGGTAGAGGCTAGTGTGTGAATGCGTCAGTCTCACATTCCATCTATCTAAATGAGGAGTAGAAATAGTCTATACCGTTTGTCTGTTTATTATCTAATGGAGAAGGCGATTAGTGTGTCTCTCTACCTACTTAATTGAGGACTGGTAGGAGGGAAGGTTGTGTGTGGGTTTGGGTTTGTGTGTGTGTGTGTGTCTGTCTGTCTGTCTGTCTATGTATGTATCTGTCTACCTATATAATGGATTAGGAGGAGAAGGTTAAGACATATGGGTGTTTCTAAATGGAGGAAGAGGCTAGTGTGTCTGTCTGTCTATTTTATGTCTCTCTCTCTAATGGAGGAAGCCTCCCTTTATTAGGCCCAGCTGGAGGGTTGCCAAATCCCACCCTGAAGCAGCAGAGGGCGCCCTTATTGCACGCCGAGGGGGACACTGGATGGAAATCCACAGGCTTCCCTGGACAGCCCGTGCATCCCTCTTCTTCCCTCTGTGTAGGCGCCACCGCCACTCCAACCCCCCACCCCGCCCCCTGACCACCCCGCACTTGCCTCCCGGGAGCCGGAAAACACCGAGATGTGTACATCGTGTAACTAGGGTAGCAGAGACCAACCCTAGGACCGGTCAACGGGGAGATCTGTGCAAATACACGGGCTCGGTGGAGCAGCCCCGCCTCCTCAATGCAGCCCCTAAGAACACCGCGCCTGCCTAAGGGCACAGGCTGAGCTGGAAACATGCATACTGGGAACCTGGGGAAGGAGAGGCCGCCCCCAGGCCAGGCGCTTTTGGAGATGGGAGCAAACTGATCGGCTCACCCGAGGCAGTCCTCTAGAAGTAAAATCCCTGTTCCCTGAGCACACCTCGACAGCTTCCTAGGACCTGGCTGAGAAGGACAACGAAATCCCGCACTCCTGCGGTAGCAGAGGCTGCCCCGAGGCCAGGAGAGGGGGAAATGGGAGGAAAATGACCGATTCGCCAAGGCATCCCCCTTAGATGCTCTGCCGCTTCCGGAGCTGCCGCTGACCTCTTCCACTTTCCTTACAACGCCTGCTGCCACGAGCAGGCTAACTTGAAAGCTTCAGTTCGTCGAATTTGGGGGAGCGGGGGCCGCCCGCAGGCAAGGCAGCTAGGGACATGGGATAAAATCCTATGACTCGCCAGGGGCACAACTGTCCCCGGTGGACGCCGCTGAAACCCAACCCCAAACTGCACAGCGCCTCACGTGTGTCAGTCTGTCTGACTGCCTGGCTGATTGTCTATCTATTGGAGGATGCGAGAGGCTAGACTATGTGTGTGTCTGTCTATATATCTACTGGAGGAGGAGGCGAAAATTATGTCTCTCCATTTGCCTGCCTCTCTACCTATCTATCTCTCTATCTATCTGTGTATCTATCAATCTGTGTAAAAATCGACCTATGTAGTTCAGGCACAGCAGTAGGCAAGTGTGTCTTTTTATTTGTGTGTCTGTCGGAGCAGGAATTTAGTGTTTCTATCTCCCTATCTACCTACTTGAGGAAGAGGAGGATGCTAGCCTGTGTGTATGTGTGTGTGTGTGTGCGTGCGGGTCTCTTTATCAAAGTATGTGTAACAAAGAGGGGAAGAGGCTACTGTGTCTGTCTAACAGTCTATGTGTGCATCGAATGGACGAGGAGTAAGCTAGTAAGTCTGTCTGTCTATATAGGAGATATCTATCTATGCAGCTGTATGTATTCGAGAAGAAGGAGGAGGCTAGAGTGTCTATCTCTCTGTCTGTCAGAGCAGGAGAAGAGTAGTGTGTCTGTCTGTCTGTGTGTCTGTGAGTGTGTCTCTATCTATATCAAATGGAGAAGAAGAAATAATCCCATGTGTCTGGCTATCTCTCGGTATCTCTAACAGGAGAAGGTAGCGGCTACTGGGTGTATCGGTCAATCTCACTTTCCATCTATCTAATGGAGGAGGAGAAAAATGTATTAAGTTTGTCTATGTATTATCTAATGGAGGAGGAGATTAGTGTGTCTCTCTACCTACATAATTGAGGAGTAGGAAGAGGCTAGTGTGTGTATGTGTGTGTGTGTGTCTGTCTATATATGTATCTGCCTACCTATATAATGAATGAGGAGGAGGAGGTTAGGATATACGGCTGTTTCTCAATGGATGAAGAGGCTAGTGTGTCTGTCTGTCTCTTTATATGTCTCTCTGTCTGTCTAATGGAGGAAGCCTCCCTTTATTAGGCCCAGCTGGAGGGATGCCAATTGTCACCCTGAAGCAGCAGAGGGTGCCATCATTGCACGCCGAGGGGGACACTGGATGGAAATCCACAGGCTTCCCTGGATAGCCCGTGCATCCCTCTTCCTCCCTCTGTGTAGGCGCCAACGCCACCCCCCCCCCCGCCCCCTGACCACCCCGCACTTGCCTCCCGGGGGCCGGAAAACAACGAGATGTGTACATCGTGTACCTAGGGTAGCAGAGACCAACCCTAGGACCGGTCAACGGGGAGATCTGTGCAAATACACGGGCTCGGTGGAGCAGCCCCGCCTCCTCAATGCAGCCCCTAAGAACACCGCGCCTGCCTAAGGGCACAGGCTGAGCTGGAAACATGCATACTGCGAACCTGGGGAAGGAGAGGCCGCCCCCAGGCCAGGCGCTTGTGGAGATGGGAGCAAACTGATCGGCTCACCCGAGGCAGTCCTCTAGAAGCGACATCCCTGTCCCCTGAGCACACCTCGACAGCTTCCTAGGACCTGGCTGACAAGGACAACGAAATCCCGCACTCCTGGGGTAGCAGAGGCTGCCCCGAGGCCAGGAGAGGGGGAAATGGGAGGAAAATGACCGATTCGCCGAGGCATCCCCCTTAGATGCTCTGCCGCTTCCGGAGCTGCCGCTCACCTCTTCCACTTTCCTTACAACGCCTGCTGCCACGAGCAGGCTAACTTGAAAGCTTCAGTCCGTCGAATTTGGGGGAGCGGGGGCCGCCCCCAGGCAAGGCAGCTAGGGACATGGGATAAAGTCCTATGGCTCGCCAGTGGCACACCTGTCCCCGGTCGGCGCCGCTGAAGCCCAACCCCAGACTGCACACCGCCTCACGTGTGTCAGAATGTGTGACTGCCTGGCTGATTGTCTATCTATTGGAGGATGCGAGAGGCTAGACTATGTGTGTGTCTGTCTATATATCTACTGGAGGAGGAGGCGAATATTATGTCTCTCCATTTGCCTGCCTCTCTATCTATCTATCTCTCTATCTATCTGTGTATCTATCAATCTGTGTAAAAATCGACCTATGAGGTGCAGGCACAGCAGTAGGCAAGTGTTTCTTTTTATTTGTTTGTCTGTTGGAGGAGGAATTTAGTGTTTCTATCTCCCTATCTACCTATTTGAGGAAGAGGAGGATGCTAGCCTGTGTGTATGTGTGTGTGTGTGTGTGTGTGCGTGCGGGTCTCTTTATCAAAGTATGTGTAACAAAGAGGGGAAGAGGCTACTGTGTCTGTCTAACAGTCTATGTGTGCATCGAATGGACGAGGAGTAAGCTAGTAAGTCTGTATGTCTATATAGGAGATATCTATCTATGCAGCTGTATGTATTCGAGAAGAAGGAGGAGGCTAGAGTGTCTATCTCTCTGTCTGTCAGAGCAGGAGAAGAGTAGTGTGTCTGTCTGTCTGTGTGTCTGTGAGTGTGTCTCTATCTATATCAAATGGAGAAGAAGAAATAATCCCATGTGTCTGGCTATCTCTCGGTATCTCTAACAGGAGAAGGTAGCGGCTACTGGGTGTATCGGTCAATCTCACTTTCCATCTATCTAATGGAGGAGGAGAAAAATGTATTAAGTTTGTCTATGTATTATCTAAAGGAGGAGGAGATTAGTGTGTCTCTCTACCTACTTAATTGAGGAGTAGGAAGAGGCTAGTGTGTGTATGTGTGTGTGTGTGTCTGTCTATATATGTATCTGTCTACCTATATAATGAATGAGGAGGAGGAGGTTAGGATATACGGCTGTTTCTCAATGGATGAAGAGGCTAGTGTGTCTGTCTGTCTCTTTATTTGTCTCTCTGTCTGTCTAAAGGAGGAAGCCTCCCAGTACTCGACCCACCTGGAGGGATGCCAATTGCCACCCTGAAGCAGCAGAGGGCGCCCGCATTGCAGGCCGAGGGGGACACTGGATGGAATTCCGCAGGCTTGCCTGGGCAGCCCGTGCATCCCGCTTCAGCCCTCTCTGTAGCTGCCCCCGCCCCGCCCCCGCCCCGCCCCCTCCCCGCCCCCTGACCACCCCGCACTCGCTTCCCCGGAGCTGAAAAACACAGAGATGAGCACCTCGTGGACCTAGGGTAGTAGAGGCCTAGCCCAGGACCAGCCAAGAGGGAGATCTGAACAAATACACGGGCTCGGTGAGTCAGCCCCGACTTCTCATTGCAGACCCTGATCACAGCGCGCCGGCCTCGGGTGGGCTGGCTGAGCTGGAAACGTGCATACTCTGAACCTGGCGCAGGACAGGCCGCCCCCAGGCCAGGCGCTTGTGGGGATGGGAGCAAACTGATCGGCTAACCCGAGGCAGTCCGCTCCCCGCGACGTCCGTGTCCCTTGGGCTCACCTGGACAGACTCCCAGGACCTGGCTGACAAGGAGAATTAATTGCCGCACACCTGCGGTAGCAGAGGCCGCCCCGAGGCCAGGAGAGGGGGGATGGTAGGAAAATGACCGACTCGCCGAGGCATCCCTCTTGCGTTCTGGGCCGCCTCCGTGTCTGCCGCTGACCACTTCCCCTGTCCTTACCTCGCCGGCTCCCAGGAGCAGGCTGACTTCAAAGGCTTGCGTCCGGCGAACTTGGGTTAGCGGAGGCCGCCCAGAGGCAAGGCAGCTAGGGACATGGGAGAAAATCCTCTGGTTCACCAGGGGCACCCTCTTCCCCGGGCCCCGCCGCCGAACCAGGTAGGCAGACGGCACCCCGCCTCTGGTGTGTCTGTCTGTTTGACTGCTTGCCTGAATGACTATCTATTGGAGGATGGTTGAAGCTAGACTATGTGTGTGTCTGTCCGTCTCTCCAACGGAGGAGGAGGCGACTAGTATGACTCTCTATTTGCCTGCCTCTCTATCGATCTGGCTAGCTATCTATCTATGTGGGGAGGCATAGCAGTAAGATAGTGTGTCATTTAAAATTCTGTCTGTTGGAGTAGAATTTTAGTGTGTCTATATAACTATCTAGCTCTTTGAGGAAGAGGAGAAGGCTTGTGTGTGTGTGTGTGTGTGTGTGTGTGTGCGCGCGCGTGGGCTCGTGGGGATGTCTATCTATGTATCTGTATCTAAAGGGGGAGGAGCCTACTGTATCTGTCTATCAGTCTATGTATGTATCTGATGGAGGAAGAGTAGGCTAGTATGTCTGTCTGGCTGTCTATTATCAGATATGTATGTATGTAACTATACCTAATGGAAAAGAATGAGGAGGCTTGATTATCTATCCCTCGGCCTGTCAGAGGAGGAGAAGACTAGTGTTTGTCTCACTGTGCATCTTAGAGATTTCTCTATGTATATCTAATGGAGAAGATGGAGGATTTCATGAGTCTGGCTATCTGTCTGTCTCTCTAACAGGAGAAGGTAGAGGCTAGTGTGTGAATGCGTCAGTCTCACATTCCATCTATCTAAATGAGGAGTAGAAATAGTCTATACCGTTTGTCTGTTTATTATCTAATGGAGAAGGCGATTAGTGTGTCTCTCTACCTACTTAATTGAGGACTGGTAGGAGGGAAGGTTGTGTGTGGGTTTGGGTTTGTGTGTGTGTGTGTGTCTGTCTGTCTGTCTGTCTATGTATGTATCTGTCTACCTATATAATGGATTAGGAGGAGAAGGTTAAGACATATGGGTGTTTCTAAATGGAGGAAGAGGCTAGTGTGTCTGTCTGTCTATTTTATGTCTCTCTCTCTAATGGAGGAAGCCTCCCTTTATTAGGCCCAGCTGGAGGGTTGCCAAATCCCACCCTGAAGCAGCAGAGGGCGCCCTTATTGCACGCCGAGGGGGACACTGGATGGAAATCCACAGGCTTCCCTGGACAGCCCGTGCATCCCTCTTCTTCCCTCTGTGTAGACGCCACCGCCACTCCAACCCCCCACCCCGCCCCCTGACCACCCCGCACTTGCCTCCCGGGAGCCGGAAAACACCGAGATGTGTACATCGTGTAACTAGGGTAGCAGAGACCAACCCTAGGACCGGTCAACGGGGAGATCTGTGCAAATACACGGGCTCGGTGGAGCAGCCCCGCCTCCTCAATGCAGCCCCTAAGAACACCGCGCCTGCCTAAGGGCACAGGCTGAGCTGGAAACATGCATACTGGGAACCTGGGGAAGGAGAGGCCGCCCCCAGGCCAGGCGCTTTTGGAGATGGGAGCAAACTGATCGGCTCACCCGAGGCAGTCCTCTAGAAGTAAAATCCCTGTTCCCTGAGCACACCTCGACAGCTTCCTAGGACCTGGCTGAGAAGGACAACGAAATCCCGCACTCCTGCGGTAGCAGAGGCTGCCCCGAGGCCAGGAGAGGGGGAAATGGGAGGAAAATGACCGATTCGCCAAGGCATCCCCCTTAGATGCTCTGCCGCTTCCGGAGCTGCCGCTGACCTCTTCCACTTTCCTTACAACGCCTGCTGCCACGAGCAGGCTAACTTGAAAGCTTCAGTTCGTCGAATTTGGGGGAGCGGGGGCCGCCCGCAGGCAAGGCAGCTAGGGACATGGGATAAAATCCTATGACTCGCCAGGGGCACAACTGTCCCCGGTGGACGCCGCTGAAACCCAACCCCAAACTGCACAGCGCCTCACGTGTGTCAGTCTGTCTGACTGCCTGGCTGATTGTCTATCTATTGGAGGATGCGAGAGGCTAGACTATGTGTGTGTCTGTCTATATATCTACTGGAGGAGGAGGCGAAAATTATGTCTCTCCATTTGCCTGCCTCTCTACCTATCTATCTCTCTATCTATCTGTGTATCTATCAATCTGTGTAAAAATCGACCTATGTAGTTCAGGCACAGCAGTAGGCAAGTGTGTCTTTTTATTTGTGTGTCTGTCGGAGCAGGAATTTAGTGTTTCTATCTCCCTATCTACCTACTTGAGGAAGAGGAGGATGCTAGCCTGTGTGTATGTGTGTGTGTGTGTGCGTGCGGGTCTCTTTATCAAAGTATGTGTAACAAAAAGGGGAAGAGGCTACTGTGTCTGTCTAACAGTCTATGTGTGCATCGAATGGACGAGGAGTAAGCTAGTAAGTCTGTCTGTCTATATATGAGATATCTATCTATGCAGCTGTATGTATTCGAGAAGAAGGAGGAGGCTAGAGTGTCTATCTCTCTGTCTGTCAGAGCAGGAGAAGAGTAGTGTGTCTGTCTGTCTGTGTGTCTGTGAGTGTGTCTCTATCTATATCAAATGGAGAAGAAGAAATAATCCCATGTGTCTGGCTATCTCTCGGTATCTCTAACAGGAGAAGGTAGCGGCTACTGGGTGTATCGGTCAATCTCACTTTCCATCTATCTAATGGAGGAGGAGAAAAATGTATTAAGTTTGTCTATGTATTATCTAATGGAGGAGGAGATTAGTGTGTCTCTCTACCTACATAATTGAGGAGTAGGAAGAGGCTAGTGTGTGTATGTGTGTGTGTGTGTCTGTCTATATATGTATCTGCCTACCTATATAATGAATGAGGAGGAGGAGGTTAGGATATACGGCTGTTTCTCAATGGATGAAGAGGCTAGTGTGTCTGTCTGTCTCTTTATATGTCTCTCTGTCTGTCTAATGGAGGAAGCCTCCCTTTATTAGGCCCAGCTGGAGGGATGCCAAATCCCACCCTGAAGAAGCAGAGGGTGCCCTCATTGCACGCCGAGGGGGACACTGGATGGAAATCCACAGGCTTCCCTGGATAGCCCGTGCATCCCTCTTCCTCCCTCTGTGTAGGCACCAACGCCACCCCCCCCCGCCCCCTGACCACCCCGCACTTGCCTCCCGGGGGCCGGAAAACAACGAGATGTGTACATCGTGTACCTAGGGTAGCAGAGACCAACCCTAGGACCGGTCAACGGGGAGATCTGTGCAAATACACGGGCTCGGTGGAGCAGCCCCGCCTCCTCAATGCAGCCCCTAAGAACACCCCGCCTGCCTAAGGGCACAGGCTGAGCTGGAAACATGCATACTGCGAACCTGGGGAAGGAGAGGCCGCCCCCAGGCCAGGCGCTTGTGGAGATGGGAGCAAACTGATCGGCTCACCCGAGGCAGTCCTCTAGAAGCGACATCCCTGTCCCCTGAGCACACCTCGACAGCTTCCTAGGACCTGGCTGACAAGGACAACTAAATCCCGCACTCCTGGGGTAGCAGAGGCTGCCCCGAGGCCAGGAGAGGGGGAAATGGGAGGAAAATGACCGATTCGCCAAGGCATCCCCCTTAGATGCTCTGCCGCTTCCGGAGCTGCCGCTCACCTCTTCCACTTTCCTTACAACGCCTGCTGCCACGAGCAGGCTAACTTGAAAGCTTCAGTCCGTCGAATTTGGGGGAGCGGGGGCCGCCCCCAGGCAAGGCAGCTAAGGACATGGGATAAAGTCCTATGGCTCGCCAGTGGCACACCTGTCCCCGGTCGCCGCCGCTGAAGCCCAATCCCAGACTGCACACCGCCTCACGTGTGTCAGAATGTGTGACTGCCTGGCTGATTGTCTATCTATTGGAGGATGCGAGAGGCTAGACTATGTGTGTGTCTGTCTATATAGCTACTGGATGAGGAGGCGAATATTATGTCTCTCCATTTGCCTGCCTCTCTATCTATCTATCTCTCTATCTATCTGTGTATCTATCAATCTGTGTAAAAATCGACCTATGAGGTGCAGGCACAGCAGTAGGCAAGTGTTTCTTTTTATTTGTTTGTCTGTTGGAGGAGGAATTTAGTGTTTCTATCTCCCTATCTACCTATTTGAGGAAGAGGAGGATGCTAGCCTGTGTGTATGTGTGTGTGTGTGTGTGTGTGTGCGTGCGGTCTCTCTATCAAAGTATGTGTAACAAAGAGGGGAAGAGGCTACTGTGTCTGTCTAACAGTCTATGTGTGCATCGAATGGACGAGGAGTAAGCTAGTAAGTCTGTCTGTCTATATAGGAGATATCTATCTATGCAGCTGTATGTATTCGAGAAGAAGGAGGAGGCTGGAGTGGCTATCTCTCTGTCTGTCAGAGCAGGAGAAGAGTAGTGTGTCTGTCTGTGTGTCTGTGAGTGTGTCTCTATCTATATCAAATGGAGAAGAAGAAATAATCCCATGTGTCTGGCTATCTCTCGGTATCTCTAACAGGAGAAGGTAGCGGCTACTGGGTGTATCGGTCAATCTCACTTTCCATCTATCTAATGGAGGAGGAGAAAAATGTATTAAGTTTGTCTATCTATTATCTAATGGAGGAGGAGAATAGTGTGTCTCTCTACCTACTTAATTGAGGAGTAGGAAGAGGCTAGTGTGTGTATGTGTGTGTGTGTGTCTGTCTATATATGTATCTGTCTACCTATATAATGAATGAGGAGGAGGAGGTTAGGATATACGGCTGTTTCTCAATGGATGAAGAGGCTAGTGTGTCTGTCTGTCTCTTTATTTGTCTCTCTGTCTGTCTAAAGGAGGAAGCCTCCCAGTACTCGACCCACCTGGAGGGATGCCAATTGCCACCCTGAAGCAGCAGAGGGCGCCCGCATTGCAGGCCGAGGGGGACACTGGATGGAATTCCGCAGGCTTGCCTGGGCAGCCCGTGCATCCCGCTTCAGCCCTCTCTGTAGCTGCCCCCGCCCCGCCCCCGCCCCGCCCCCTCCCCGCCCCCTGACCACCCCGCACTCGCTTCCCCGGAGCTGAAAAACACAGAGATGAGCACCTCGTGGACCTAGGGTAGTAGAGGCCTAGCCCAGGACCAGCCAAGAGGGAGATCTGAACAAATACACGGGCTCGGTGAGTCAGCCCCGACTTCTCATTGCAGACCCTGATCACAGCGCGCCGGCCTCGGGTGGGCTGGCTGAGCTGGAAACGTGCATACTCTGAACCTGGCGCAGGACAGGCCGCCCCCAGGCCAGGCGCTTGTGGGGATGGGAGCAAACTGATCGGCTAACCCGAGGCAGTCCGCTCCCCGCGACGTCCGTGTCCCTTGGGCTCACCTGGACAGACTCCCAGGACCTGGCTGACAAGGAGAATTAATTGCCGCACACCTGCGGTAGCAGAGGCCGCCCCGAGGCCAGGAGAGGGGGGATGGTAGGAAAATGACCGACTCGCCGAGGCATCCCTCTTGCGTTCTGGGCCGCCTCCGTGTCTGCCGCTGACCACTTCCCCTGTCCTTACCTCGCCGGCTCCCAGGAGCAGGCTGACTTCAAAGGCTTGCGTCCGGCGAACTTGGGTTAGCGGAGGCCGCCCAGAGGCAAGGCAGCTAGGGACATGGGAGAAAATCCTCTGGTTCACCAGGGGCACCCTCTTCCCCGGGCCCCGCCGCCGAACCAGGTAGGCAGACGGCACCCCGCCTCTGGTGTGTCTGTCTGTTTGACTGCTTGCCTGAATGACTATCTATTGGAGGATGGTTGAAGCTAGACTATGTGTGTGTCTGTCTGTCTCTCCAACGGAGGAGGAGGCGACTAGTATGACTCTCTATTTGCCTGCCTCTCTATCGATCTGGCTAGCTATCTATCTATGTGGGGAGGCATAGCAGTAAGATAGTGTGTCATTTAAAATTCTGTCTGTTGGAGTAGAATTTTAGTGTGTCTATATAACTATCTAGCTCTTTGAGGAAGAGGAGAAGGCTTGTGTGTGTGTGTGTGTGTGTGTGTGTGTGCGCGCGCGTGGGCTCGTGGGGATGTCTATCTATGTATCTGTATCTAAAGGGGGAGGAGCCTACTGTATCTGTCTATCAGTCTATGTATGTATCTGATGGAGGAAGAGTAGGCTAGTATGTCTGTCTGGCTGTCTATTATCAGATATGTATGTATGTAACTATACCTAATGGAAAAGAATGAGGAGGCTTGATTATCTATCCCTCGGCCTGTCAGAGGAGGAGAAGACTAGTGTTTGTCTCACTGTGCATCTTAGAGATTTCTCTATGTATATCTAATGGAGAAGATGGAGGATTTCATGAGTCTGGCTATCTGTCTGTCTCTCTAACAGGAGAAGGTAGAGGCTAGTGTGTGAATGCGTCAGTCTCACATTCCATCTATCTAAATGAGGAGTAGAAATAGTCTATACCGTTTGTCTGTTTATTATCTAATGGAGAAGGCGATTAGTGTGTCTCTCTACCTACTTAATTGAGGACTGGTAGGAGGGAAGGTTGTGTGTGGGTTTGGGTTTGTGTGTGTGTGTGTGTCTGTCTGTCTGTCTGTCTATGTATGTATCTGTCTACCTATATAATGGATTAGGAGGAGAAGGTTAAGACATATGGGTGTTTCTAAATGGAGGAAGAGGCTAGTGTGTCTGTCTGTCTATTTTATGTCTCTCTCTCTAATGGAGGAAGCCTCCCTTTATTAGGCCCAGCTGGAGGGATGCCAAATCCCACCCTGAAGCAGCAGAGGGCGCCCTTATTGCACGCCGAGGGGGACACTGGATGGAAATCCACAGGCTTCCCTGGACAGCCCGTGCATCCCTCTTCTTCCCTCTGTGTAGGCGCCACCGCCACTCCAACCCCCCACCCCGCCCCCTGACCACCCCGCACTTGCCTCCCGGGAGCCGGAAAACACCGAGATGTGTACATCGTGTAACTAGGGTAGCAGAGACCAACCCTAGGACCGGTCAACGGGGAGATCTGTGCAAATACACGGGCTCGGTGGAGCAGCCCCGCCTCCTCAATGCAGCCCCTAAGAACACCGCGCCTGCCTAAGGGCACAGGCTGAGCTGGAAACATGCATACTGGGAACCTGGGGAAGGAGAGGCCGCCCCCAGGCCAGGCGCTTTTGGAGATGGGAGCAAACTGATCGGCTCACCCGAGGCAGTCCTCTAGAAGTAAAATCCCTGTTCCCTGAGCACACCTCGACAGCTTCCTAGGACCTGGCTGAGAAGGACAACGAAATCCCGCACTCCTGCGGTAGCAGAGGCTGCCCCGAGGCCAGGAGAGGGGGAAATGGGAGGAAAATGACCGATTCGCCAAGGCATCCCCCTTAGATGCTCTGCCGCTTCCGGAGCTGCCGCTGACCTCTTCCACTTTCCTTACAACGCCTGCTGCCACGAGCAGGCTAACTTGAAAGCTTCAGTCCGTCGAATTTGGGGGAGCGGGGGCCGCCCGCAGGCAAGGCAGCTAGGGACATGGGATAAAATCCTATGACTCGCCAGGGGCACAACTGTCCACGGTGGACGCCGCTGAAACCCAACCCCAAACTGCACAGCGCCTCACGTGTGTCAGTCTGTCTGACTGCCTGGCTGATTGTCTATCTATTGGAGGATGCGAGAGGCTAGACTATGTGTGTGTCTGTCTATATATCTACTGGAGGAGGAGGCGAAAATTATGTCTCTCCATTTGCCTGCCTCTCTACCTATCTATCTCTCTATCTATCTGTGTATCTATCAATCTGTGTAAAAATCGACCTATGTAGTTCAGGCACAGCAGTAGGCAAGTGTGTCTTTTTATTTGTGTGTCTGTCGGAGCAGGAATTTAGTGTTTCTATCTCCCTATCTACCTACTTGAGGAAGAGGAGGATGCTAGCCTGTGTGTATGTGTGTGTGTGTGTGCGTGCGGGTCTCTTTATCAAAGTATGTGTAACAAAGAGGGGAAGAGGCTACTGTGTCTGTCTAACAGTCTATGTGTGCATCGAATGGACGAGGAGTAAGCTAGTAAGTCTGTCTGTCTATATAGGAGATATCTATCTATGCAGCTGTATGTATTCGAGAAGAAGGAGGAGGCTAGAGTGTCTATCTCTCTGTCTGTCAGAGCAGGAGAAGAGTAGTGTGTCTGTCTGTCTGTGTGTCTGTGAGTGTGTCTCTATCTATATCAAATGGAGAAGAAGAAATAATCCCATGTGTCTGGCTATCTCTCGGTATCTCTAACAGGAGAAGGTAGCGGCTACTGGGTGTATCGGTCAATCTCACTTTCCATCTATCTAATGGAGGAGGAGAAAAATGTATTAAGTTTGTCTATGTATTATCTAAAGGAGGAGGAGATTAGTGTGTCTCTCTACCTACTTAATTGAGGAGTAGGAAGAGGCTAGTGTGTGTATGTGTGTGTGTGTGTCTGTCTATATATGTATCTGTCTACCTATATAATGAATGAGGAGGAGGAGGTTAGGATATACGGCTGTTTCTCAATGGATGAAGAGGCTAGTGTGTCTGTCTGTCTCTTTATTTGTCTCTCTGTCTGTCTAAAGGAGGAAGCCTCCCAGTACTCGACCCACCTGGAGGGATGCCAATTGCCACCCTGAAGCAGCAGAGGGCGCCCGCATTGCAGGCCGAGGGGGACACTGGATGGAATTCCGCAGGCTTGCCTGGGCAGCCCGTGCATCCCGCTTCAGCCCTCTCTGTAGCTGCCCCCGCCCCGCCCCCGCCCCGCCCCCTCCCCGCCCCCTGACCACCCCGCACTGGCTTCCCCGGAGCTGAAAAACACAGAGATGAGCACCTCGTGGACCTAGGGTAGTAGAGGCCTAGCCCAGGACCAGCCAAGAGGGAGATCTGAACAAATACACGGGCTCGGTGAGTCAGCCCCGACTTCTCATTGCAGACCCTGATCACAGCGCGCCGGCCTCGGGTGGGCTGGCTGAGCTGGAAACGTGCATACTCTGAACCTGGCGCAGGACAGGCCGCCCCCAGGCCAGGCGCTTGTGGGGATGGGAGCAAACTGATCGGCTAACCCGAGGCAGTCCGCTCCCCGCGACGTCCGTGTCCCTTGGGCTCACCTGGACAGACTCCCAGGACCTGGCTGACAAGGAGAATTAATTGCCGCACACCTGCGGTAGCAGAGGCCGCCCCGAGGCCAGGAGAGGGGGGATGGTAGGAAAATGACCGACTCGCCGAGGCATCCCTCTTGCGTTCTGGGCCGCCTCCGTGTCTGCCGCTGACCACTTCCCCTGTCCTTACCTCGCCGGCTCCCAGGAGCAGGCTGACTTCAAAGGCTTGCGTCCGGCGAACTTGGGTTAGCGGAGGCCGCCCAGAGGCAAGGCAGCTAGGGACATGGGAGAAAATCCTCTGGTTCACCAGGGGCACCCTCTTCCCCGGGCCCCGCCGCCGAACCAGGTAGGCAGACGGCACCCCGCCTCTGGTGTGTCTGTCTGTTTGACTGCTTGCCTGAATGACTATCTATTGGAGGATGGTTGAAGCTAGACTATGTGTGTGTCTGTCTGTCTCTCCAACGGAGGAGGAGGCGACTAGTATGACTCTCTATTTGCCTGCCTCTCTATCGATCTGGCTAGCTATCTATCTATGTGGGGAGGCATAGCAGTAAGATAGTGTGTCATTTAAAATTCTGTCTGTTGGAGTAGAATTTTAGTGTGTCTATATAACTATCTAGCTCTTTGAGGAAGAGGAGAAGGCTTGTGTGTGTGTGTGTGTGTGTGTGTGTGTGCGCGCGCGTGGGCTCGTGGGGATGTCTATCTATGTATCTGTATCTAAAGGGGGAGGAGCCTACTGTATCTGTCTATCAGTCTATGTATGTATCTGATGGAGGAAGAGTAGGCTAGTATGTCTGTCTGGCTGTCTATTATCAGATATGTATGTATGTAACTATACCTAATGGAAAAGAATGAGGAGGCTTGATTATCTATCCCTCGGCCTGTCAGAGGAGGAGAAGACTAGTGTTTGTCTCACTGTGCATCTTAGAGATTTCTCTATGTATATCTAATGGAGAAGATGGAGGATTTCATGAGTCTGGCTATCTGTCTGTCTCTCTAACAGGAGAAGGTAGAGGCTAGTGTGTGAATGCGTCAGTCTCACATTCCATCTATCTAAATGAGGAGTAGAAATAGTCTATACCGTTTGTCTGTTTATTATCTAATGGAGAAGGCGATTAGTGTGTCTCTCTACCTACTTAATTGAGGACTGGTAGGAGGGAAGGTTGTGTGTGGGTTTGGGTTTGTGTGTGTGTGTGTGTCTGTCTGTCTGTCTGTCTATGTATGTATCTGTCTACCTATATAATGGATTAGGAGGAGAAGGTTAAGACATATGGGTGTTTCTAAATGGAGGAAGAGGCTAGTGTGTCTGTCTGTCTATTTTATGTCTCTCTCTCTAATGGAGGAAGCCTCCCTTTATTAGGCCCAGCTGGAGGGTTGCCAAATCCCACCCTGAAGCAGCAGAGGGCGCCCTTATTGCACGCCGAGGGGGACACTGGATGGAAATCCACAGGCTTCCCTGGACAGCCCGTGCATCCCTCTTCTTCCCTCTGTGTAGGCGCCACCGCCACTCCAACCCCCCACCCCGCCCCCTGACCACCCCGCACTTGCCTCCCGGGAGCCGGAAAACACCGAGATGTGTACATCGTGTAACTAGGGTAGCAGAGACCAACCCTAGGACCGGTCAACGGGGAGATCTGTGCAAATACACGGGCTCGGTGGAGCAGCCCCGCCTCCTCAATGCAGCCCCTAAGAACACCGCGCCTGCCTAAGGGCACAGGCTGAGCTGGAAACATGCATACTGGGAACCTGGGGAAGGAGAGGCCGCCCCCAGGCCAGGCGCTTTTGGAGATGGGAGCAAACTGATCGGCTCACCCGAGGCAGTCCTCTAGAAGTAAAATCCCTGTTCCCTGAGCACACCTCGACAGCTTCCTAGGACCTGGCTGAGAAGGACAACGAAATCCCGCACTCCTGCGGTAGCAGAGGCTGCCCCGAGGCCAGGAGAGGGGGAAATGGGAGGAAAATGACCGATTCGCCAAGGCATCCCCCTTAGATGCTCTGCCGCTTCCGGAGCTGCCGCTGACCTCTTCCACTTTCCTTACAACGCCTGCTGCCACGAGCAGGCTAACTTGAAAGCTTCAGTTCGTCGAATTTGGGGGAGCGGGGGCCGCCCGCAGGCAAGGCAGCTAGGGACATGGGATAAAATCCTATGACTCGCCAGGGGCACAACTGTCCCCGGTGGACGCCGCTGAAACCCAACCCCAAACTGCACAGCGCCTCACGTGTGTCAGTCTGTCTGACTGCCTGGCTGATTGTCTATCTATTGGAGGATGCGAGAGGCTAGACTATGTGTGTGTCTGTCTATATATCTACTGGAGGAGGAGGCGAAAATTATGTCTCTCCATTTGCCTGCCTCTCTACCTATCTATCTCTCTATCTATCTGTGTATCTATCAATCTGTGTAAAAATCGACCTATGTAGTTCAGGCACAGCAGTAGGCAAGTGTGTCTTTTTATTTGTGTGTCTGTCGGAGCAGGAATTTAGTGTTTCTATCTCCCTATCTACCTACTTGAGGAAGAGGAGGATGCTAGCCTGTGTGTATGTGTGTGTGTGTGTGCGTGCGGGTCTCTTTATCAAAGTATGTGTAACAAAGAGGGGAAGAGGCTACTGTGTCTGTCTAACAGTCTATGTGTGCATCGAATGGACGAGGAGTAAGCTAGTAAGTCTGTCTGTCTATATAGGAGATATCTATCTATGCAGCTGTATGTATTCGAGAAGAAGGAGGAGGCTAGAGTGTCTATCTCTCTGTCTGTCAGAGCAGGAGAAGAGTAGTGTGTCTGTCTGTCTGTGTGTCTGTGAGTGTGTCTCTATCTATATCAAATGGAGAAGAAGAAATAATCCCATGTGTCTGGCTATCTCTCGGTATCTCTAACAGGAGAAGGTAGCGGCTACTGGGTGTATCGGTCAATCTCACTTTCCATCTATCTAATGGAGGAGGAGAAAAATGTATTAAGTTTGTCTATGTATTATCTAATGGAGGAGGAGATTAGTGTGTCTCTCTACCTACATAATTGAGGAGTAGGAAGAGGCTAGTGTGTGTATGTGTGTGTGTGTGTCTGTCTATATATGTATCTGCCTACCTATATAATGAATGAGGAGGAGGAGGTTAGGATATACGGCTGTTTCTCAATGGATGAAGAGGCTAGTGTGTCTGTCTGTCTCTTTATATGTCTCTCTGTCTGTCTAATGGAGGAAGCCTCCCTTTATTAGGCCCAGCTGGAGGGATGCCAATTGTCACCCTGAAGCAGCAGAGGGTGCCATCATTGCACGCCGAGGGGGACACTGGATGGAAATCCACAGGCTTCCCTGGACAGCCCGTGCATCCCTCTTCCTCCCTCTGTGTAGGCGCCAACGCCACCCCCCCCCCCCGCCCCCTGACCACCCCGCACTTGCCTCCCGGGGGCCGGAAAACAACGAGATGTGTACATCGTGTACCTAGGGTAGCAGAGACCAACCCTAGGACCGGTCAACGGGGAGATCTGTGCAAATACACGGGCTCGGTGGAGCAGCCCCGCCTCCTCAATGCAGCCCCTAAGAACACCGCGCCTGCCTAAGGGCACAGGCTGAGCTGGAAACATGCATACTGGGAACCTGGGGAAGGAGAGGCCGCCCCCAGGCCAGGCGCTTGTGGAGATGGGAGCAAACTGATCGGCTCACCCGAGGCAGTCCTCTAGAAGCGACATCCCTGTTCCCTGAGCACACCTCGACAGCTTCCTAGGACCTGGCTGACAAGGACAACGAAATCCCGCACTCCTGGGGTAGCAGAGGCTGCCCCGAGGCCAGGAGAGGGGGAAATGGGAGGAAAATGACCGATTCGCCGAGGCATCCCCCTTAGATGCTCTGCCGCTTCCGGAGCTGCCGCTCACCTCTTCCACTTTCCTTACAACGCCTGCTGCCACGAGCAGGCTAACTTGAAAGCTTCAGTCCGTCGAATTTGGGGGAGCGGGGGCCGCCCGCAGGCAAGGCAGCTAGGGACATGGGATAAAATCCTATGACTCGCCAGGGGCACAACTGTCCACGGTGGACGCCGCTGAAACCCAACCCCAAACTGCACAGCGCCTCACGTGTGTCAGTCTGTCTGACTGCCTGGCTGATTGTCTATCTATTGGAGGATGCGAGAGGCTAGACTATGTGTGTGTCTGTCTATATATCTACTGGAGGAGGAGGCGAAAATTATGTCTCTCCATTTGCCTGCCTCTCTACCTATCTATCTCTCTATCTATCTGTGTATCTATCAATCTGTGTAAAAATCGACCTATGTAGTTCAGGCACAGCAGTAGGCAAGTGTGTCTTTTTATTTGTGTGTCTGTCGGAGCAGGAATTTAGTGTTTCTATCTCCCTATCTACCTACTTGAGGAAGAGGAGGATGCTAGCCTGTGTGTATGTGTGTGTGTGTGTGCGTGCGGGTCTCTTTATCAAAGTATGTGTAACAAAGAGGGGAAGAGGCTACTGTGTCTGTCTAACAGTCTATGTGTGCATCGAATGGACGAGGAGTAAGCTAGTAAGTCTGTCTGTCTATATAGGAGATATCTATCTATGCAGCTGTATGTATTCGAGAAGAAGGAGGAGGCTAGAGTGTCTATCTCTCTGTCTGTCAGAGCAGGAGAAGAGTAGTGTGTCTGTCTGTCTGTGTGTCTGTGAGTGTGTCTCTATCTATATCAAATGGAGAAGAAGAAATAATCCCATGTGTCTGGCTATCTCTCGGTATCTCTAACAGGAGAAGGTAGCGGCTACTGGGTGTATCGGTCAATCTCACTTTCCATCTATCTAATGGAGGAGGAGAAAAATGTATTAAGTTTGTCTATGTATTATCTAAAGGAGGAGGAGATTAGTGTGTCTCTCTACCTACTTAATTGAGGAGTAGGAAGAGGCTAGTGTGTGTATGTGTGTGTGTGTGTCTGTCTATATATGTATCTGTCTACCTATATAATGAATGAGGAGGAGGAGGTTAGGATATACGGCTGTTTCTCAATGGATGAAGAGGCTAGTGTGTCTGTCTGTCTCTTTATTTGTCTCTCTGTCTGTCTAAAGGAGGAAGCCTCCCAGTACTCGACCCACCTGGAGGGATGCCAATTGCCACCCTGAAGCAGCAGAGGGCGCCCGCATTGCAGGCCGAGGGGGACACTGGATGGAAATCCGCAGGCTTGCCTGGGCAGCCCGTGCATCCCGCTTCAGCCCTCTCTGTAGCTGCCCCCGCCCCGCCCCCGCCCCGCCCCCTCCCCGCCCCCTGACCACCCCGCACTGGCTTCCCCGGAGCTGAAAAACACAGAGATGAGCACCTCGTGGACCTAGGGTAGTAGAGGCCTAGCCCAGGACCAGCCAAGAGGGAGATCTGAACAAATACACGGGCTCGGTGAGTCAGCCCCGACTTCTCATTGCAGACCCTGATCACAGCGCGCCGGCCTCGGGTGGGCTGGCTGAGCTGGAAACGTGCATACTCTGAACCTGGCGCAGGACAGGCCGCCCCCAGGCCAGGCGCTTGTGGGGATGGGAGCAAACTGATCGGCTAACCCGAGGCAGTCCGCTCCCCGCGACGTCCGTGTCCCTTGGGCTCACCTGGACAGACTCCCAGGACCTGGCTGACAAGGAGAATTAATTGCCGCACACCTGCGGTAGCAGAGGCCGCCCCGAGGCCAGGAGAGGGGGGATGGTAGGAAAATGACCGACTCGCCGAGGCATCCCTCTTGCGTTCTGGGCCGCCTCCGTGTCTGCCGCTGACCACTTCCCCTGTCCTTACCTCGCCGGCTCCCAGGAGCAGGCTGACTTCAAAGGCTTGCGTCCGGCGAACTTGGGTTAGCGGAGGCCGCCCAGAGGCAAGGCAGCTAGGGACATGGGAGAAAATCCTCTGGTTCACCAGGGGCACCCTCTTCCCCGGGCCCCGCCGCCGAACCAGGTAGGCAGACGGCACCCCGCCTCTGGTGTGTCTGTCTGTTTGACTGCTTGCCTGAATGACTATCTATTGGAGGATGGTTGAAGCTAGACTATGTGTGTGTCTGTCTGTCTCTCCAACGGAGGAGGAGGCGACTAGTATGACTCTCTATTTGCCTGCCTCTCTATCGATCTGGCTAGCTATCTATCTATGTGGGGAGGCATAGCAGTAAGATAGTGTGTCATTTAAAATTCTGTCTGTTGGAGTAGAATTTTAGTGTGTCTATATAACTATCTAGCTCTTTGAGGAAGAGGAGAAGGCTTGTGTGTGTGTGTGTGTGTGTGTGTGTGTGCGCGCGCGTGGGCTCGTGGGGATGTCTATCTATGTATCTGTATCTAAAGGGGGAGGAGCCTACTGTATCTGTCTATCAGTCTATGTATGTATCTGATGGAGGAAGAGTAGGCTAGTATGTCTGTCTGGCTGTCTATTATCAGATATGTATGTATGTAACTATACCTAATGGAAAAGAATGAGGAGGCTTGATTATCTATCCCTCGGCCTGTCAGAGGAGGAGAAGACTAGTGTTTGTCTCACTGTGCATCTTAGAGATTTCTCTATGTATATCTAATGGAGAAGATGGAGGATTTCATGAGTCTGGCTATCTGTCTGTCTCTCTAACAGGAGAAGGTAGAGGCTAGTGTGTGAATGCGTCAGTCTCACATTCCATCTATCTAAATGAGGAGTAGAAATAGTCTATACCGTTTGTCTGTTTATTATCTAATGGAGAAGGCGATTAGTGTGTCTCTCTACCTACTTAATTGAGGACTGGTAGGAGGGAAGGTTGTGTGTGGGTTTGGGTTTGTGTGTGTGTGTGTGTCTGTCTGTCTGTCTGTCTATGTATGTATCTGTCTACCTATATAATGGATTAGGAGGAGAAGGTTAAGACATATGGGTGTTTCTAAATGGAGGAAGAGGCTAGTGTGTCTGTCTGTCTATTTTATGTCTCTCTCTCTAATGGAGGAAGCCTCCCTTTATTAGGCCCAGCTGGAGGGTTGCCAAATCCCACCCTGAAGCAGCAGAGGGCGCCCTTATTGCACGCCGAGGGGGACACTGGATGGAAATCCACAGGCTTCCCTGGACAGCCCGTGCATCCCTCTTCTTCCCTCTGTGTAGGCGCCACCGCCACTCCAACCCCCCACCCCGCCCCCTGACCACCCCGCACTTGCCTCCCGGGAGCCGGAAAACACCGAGATGTGTACATCGTGTAACTAGGGTAGCAGAGACCAACCCTAGGACCGGTCAACGGGGAGATCTGTGCAAATACACGGGCTCGGTGGAGCAGCCCCGCCTCCTCAATGCAGCCCCTAAGAACACCGCGCCTGCCTAAGGGCACAGGCTGAGCTGGAAACATGCATACTGGGAACCTGGGGAAGGAGAGGCCGCCCCCAGGCCAGGCGCTTTTGGAGATGGGAGCAAACTGATCGGCTCACCCGAGGCAGTCCTCTAGAAGTAAAATCCCTGTTCCCTGAGCACACCTCGACAGCTTCCTAGGACCTGGCTGAGAAGGACAACGAAATCCCGCACTCCTGCGGTAGCAGAGGCTGCCCCGAGGCCAGGAGAGGGGGAAATGGGAGGAAAATGACCGATTCGCCAAGGCATCCCCCTTAGATGCTCTGCCGCTTCCGGAGCTGCCGCTGACCTCTTCCACTTTCCTTACAACGCCTGCTGCCACGAGCAGGCTAACTTGAAAGCTTCAGTTCGTCGAATTTGGGGGAGCGGGGGCCGCCCGCAGGCAAGGCAGCTAGGGACATGGGATAAAATCCTATGACTCGCCAGGGGCACAACTGTCCCCGGTGGACGCCGCTGAAACCCAACCCCAAACTGCACAGCGCCTCACGTGTGTCAGTCTGTCTGACTGCCTGGCTGATTGTCTATCTATTGGAGGATGCGAGAGGCTAGACTATGTGTGTGTCTGTCTATATATCTACTGGAGGAGGAGGCGAAAATTATGTCTCTCCATTTGCCTGCCTCTCTACCTATCTATCTCTCTATCTATCTGTGTATCTATCAATCTGTGTAAAAATCGACCTATGTAGTTCAGGCACAGCAGTAGGCAAGTGTGTCTTTTTATTTGTGTGTCTGTCGGAGCAGGAATTTAGTGTTTCTATCTCCCTATCTACCTACTTGAGGAAGAGGAGGATGCTAGCCTGTGTGTATGTGTGTGTGTGTGTGCGTGCGGGTCTCTTTATCAAAGTATGTGTAACAAAGAGGGGAAGAGGCTACTGTGTCTGTCTAACAGTCTATGTGTGCATCGAATGGACGAGGAGTAAGCTAGTAAGTCTGTCTGTCTATATAGGAGATATCTATCTATGCAGCTGTATGTATTCGAGAAGAAGGAGGAGGCTAGAGTGTCTATCTCTCTGTCTGTCAGAGCAGGAGAAGAGTAGTGTGTCTGTCTGTCTGTGTGTCTGTGAGTGTGTCTCTATCTATATCAAATGGAGAAGAAGAAATAATCCCATGTGTCTGGCTATCTCTCGGTATCTCTAACAGGAGAAGGTAGCGGCTACTGGGTGTATCGGTCAATCTCACTTTCCATCTATCTAATGGAGGAGGAGAAAAATGTATTAAGTTTGTCTATGTATTATCTAATGGAGGAGGAGATTAGTGTGTCTCTCTACCTACATAATTGAGGAGTAGGAAGAGGCTAGTGTGTGTATGTGTGTGTGTGTGTCTGTCTATATATGTATCTGCCTACCTATATAATGAATGAGGAGGAGGAGGTTAGGATATACGGCTGTTTCTCAATGGATGAAGAGGCTAGTGTGTCTGTCTGTCTCTTTATATGTCTCTCTGTCTGTCTAATGGAGGAAGCCTCCCTTTATTAGGCCCAGCTGGAGGGATGCCAATTGTCACCCTGAAGCAGCAGAGGGTGCCATCATTGCACGCCGAGGGGGACACTGGATGGAAATCCACAGGCTTCCCTGGACAGCCCGTGCATCCCTCTTCCTCCCTCTGTGTAGGCGCCAACGCCACCCCCCCCCCCGCCCCCTGACCACCCCGCACTTGCCTCCCGGGGGCCGGAAAACAACGAGATGTGTATATCGTGTACCTAGGGTAGCAGAGACCAACCCTAGGACCGGTCAACGGGGAGATCTGTGCAAATACACGGGCTCGGTGGAGCAGCCCCGCCTCCTCAATGCAGCCCCTAAGAACACCGCGCCTGCCTAAGGGCACAGGCTGAGCTGGAAACATGCATACTGGGAACCTGGGGAAGGAGAGGCCGCCCCCAGGCCAGGCGCTTGTGGAGATGGGAGCAAACTGATCGGCTCACCCGAGGCAGTCCTCTAGAAGCGACATCCCTGTTCCCTGAGCACACCTCGACAGCTTCCTAGGACCTGGCTGACAAGGACAACGAAATCCCGCACTCCTGGGGTAGCAGAGGCTGCCCCGAGGCCAGGAGAGGGGGAAATGGGAGGAAAATGACCGATTCGCCGAGGCATCCCCCTTAGATGCTCTGCCGCTTCCGGAGCTGCCGCTCACCTCTTCCACTTTCCTTACAACGCCTGCTGCCACGAGCAGGCTAACTTGAAAGCTTCAGTCCGTCGAATTTGGGGGAGCGGGGGCCGCCCGCAGGCAAGGCAGCTAGGGACATGGGATAAAATCCTATGACTCGCCAGGGGCACAACTGTCCACGGTGGACGCCGCTGAAACCCAACCCCAAACTGCACAGCGCCTCACGTGTGTCAGTCTGTCTGACTGCCTGGCTGATTGTCTATCTATTGGAGGATGCGAGAGGCTAGACTATGTGTGTGTCTGTCTATATATCTACTGGAGGAGGAGGCGAAAATTATGTCTCTCCATTTGCCTGCCTCTCTACCTATCTATCTCTCTATCTATCTGTGTATCTATCAATCTGTGTAAAAATCGACCTATGTAGTTCAGGCACAGCAGTAGGCAAGTGTGTCTTTTTATTTGTGTGTCTGTCGGAGCAGGAATTTAGTGTTTCTATCTCCCTATCTACCTACTTGAGGAAGAGGAGGATGCTAGCCTGTGTGTATGTGTGTGTGTGTGTGCGTGCGGGTCTCTTTATCAAAGTATGTGTAACAAAGAGGGGAAGAGGCTACTGTGTCTGTCTAACAGTCTATGTGTGCATCGAATGGACGAGGAGTAAGCTAGTAAGTCTGCCTGTCTATATAGGAGATATCTATCTATGCAGCTGTATGTATTCGAGAAGAAGGAGGAGGCTAGAGTGTCTATCTCTCTGTCTGTCAGAGCAGGAGAAGAGTAGTGTGTCTGTCTGTCTGTGTGTCTGTGAGTGTGTCTCTATCTATATCAAATGGAGAAGAAGAAATAATCCCATGTGTCTGGCTATCTCTCGGTATCTCTAACAGGAGAAGGTAGCGGCTACTGGGTGTATCGGTCAATCTCACTTTCCATCTATCTAATGGAGGAGGAGAAAAATGTATTAAGTTTGTCTATGTATTATCTAAAGGAGGAGGAGATTAGTGTGTCTCTCTACCTACTTAATTGAGGAGTAGGAAGAGGCTAGTGTGTGTATGTGTGTGTGTGTGTCTGTCTATATATGTATCTGTCTACCTATATAATGAATGAGGAGGAGGAGGTTAGGATATACGGCTGTTTCTCAATGGATGAAGAGGCTAGTGTGTCTGTCTGTCTCTTTATTTGTCTCTCTGTCTGTCTAAAGGAGGAAGCCTCCCAGTACTCGACCCACCTGGAGGGATGCCAATTGCCACCCTGAAGCAGCAGAGGGCGCCCGCATTGCAGGCCGAGGGGGACACTGGATGGAATTCCGCAGGCTTGCCTGGGCAGCCCGTGCATCCCGCTTCAGCCCTCTCTGTAGCTGCCCCCGCCCCGCCCCCGCCCCGCCCCCTCCCCGCCCCCTGACCACCCCGCACTCGCTTCCCCGGAGCTGAAAAACACAGAGATGAGCACCTCGTGGACCTAGGGTAGTAGAGGCCTAGCCCAGGACCAGCCAAGAGGGAGATCTGAACAAATACACGGGCTCGGTGAGTCAGCCCCGACTTCTCATTGCAGACCCTGATCACAGCGCGCCGGCCTCGGGTGGGCTGGCTGAGCTGGAAACGTGCATACTCTGAACCTGGCGCAGGACAGGCCGCCCCCAGGCCAGGCGCTTGTGGGGATGGGAGCAAACTGATCGGCTAACCCGAGGCAGTCCGCTCCCCGCGACGTCCGTGTCCCTTGGGCTCACCTGGACAGACTCCCAGGACCTGGCTGACAAGGAGAATTAATTGCCGCACACCTGCGGTAGCAGAGGCCGCCCCGAGGCCAGGAGAGGGGGGATGGTAGGAAAATGACCGACTCGCCGAGGCATCCCTCTTGCGTTCTGGGCCGCCTCCGTGTCTGCCGCTGACCACTTCCCCTGTCCTTACCTCGCCGGCTCCCAGGAGCAGGCTGACTTCAAAGGCTTGCGTCCGGCGAACTTGGGTTAGCGGAGGCCGCCCAGAGGCAAGGCAGCTAGGGACATGGGAGAAAATCCTCTGGTTCACCAGGGGCACCCTCTTCCCCGGGCCCCGCCGCCGAACCAGGTAGGCAGACGGCACCCCGCCTCTGGTGTGTCTGTCTGTTTGACTGCTTGCCTGAATGACTATCTATTGGAGGATGGTTGAAGCTAGACTATGTGTGTGTCTGTCCGTCTCTCCAACGGAGGAGGAGGCGACTAGTATGACTCTCTATTTGCCTGCCTCTCTATCGATCTGGCTAGCTATCTATCTATGTGGGGAGGCATAGCAGTAAGATAGTGTGTCATTTAAAATTCTGTCTGTTGGAGTAGAATTTTAGTGTGTCTATATAACTATCTAGCTCTTTGAGGAAGAGGAGAAGGCTTGTGTGTGTGTGTGTGTGTGTGTGTGTGTGCGCGCGCGTGGGCTCGTGGGGATGTCTATCTATGTATCTGTATCTAAAGGGGGAGGAGCCTACTGTATCTGTCTATCAGTCTATGTATGTATCTGATGGAGGAAGAGTAGGCTAGTATGTCTGTCTGGCTGTCTATTATCAGATATGTATGTATGTAACTATACCTAATGGAAAAGAATGAGGAGGCTTGATTATCTATCCCTCGGCCTGTCAGAGGAGGAGAAGACTAGTGTTTGTCTCACTGTGCATCTTAGAGATTTCTCTATGTATATCTAATGGAGAAGATGGAGGATTTCATGAGTCTGGCTATCTGTCTGTCTCTCTAACAGGAGAAGGTAGAGGCTAGTGTGTGAATGCGTCAGTCTCACATTCCATCTATCTAAATGAGGAGTAGAAATAGTCTATACCGTTTGTCTGTTTATTATCTAATGGAGAAGGCGATTAGTGTGTCTCTCTACCTACTTAATTGAGGACTGGTAGGAGGGAAGGTTGTGTGTGGGTTTGGGTTTGTGTGTGTGTGTGTGTCTGTCTGTCTGTCTGTCTATGTATGTATCTGTCTACCTATATAATGGATTAGGAGGAGAAGGTTAAGACATATGGGTGTTTCTAAATGGAGGAAGAGGCTAGTGTGTCTGTCTGTCTATTTTATGTCTCTCTCTCTAATGGAGGAAGCCTCCCTTTATTAGGCCCAGCTGGAGGGTTGCCAAATCCCACCCTGAAGCAGCAGAGGGCGCCCTTATTGCACGCCGAGGGGGACACTGGATGGAAATCCACAGGCTTCCCTGGACAGCCCGTGCATCCCTCTTCTTCCCTCTGTGTAGGCGCCACCGCCACTCCAACCCCCCACCCCGCCCCCTGACCACCCCGCACTTGCCTCCCGGGAGCCGGAAAACACCGAGATGTGTACATCGTGTAACTAGGGTAGCAGAGACCAACCCTAGGACCGGTCAACGGGGAGATCTGTGCAAATACACGGGCTCGGTGGAGCAGCCCCGCCTCCTCAATGCAGCCCCTAAGAACACCGCGCCTGCCTAAGGGCACAGGCTGAGCTGGAAACATGCATACTGGGAACCTGGGGAAGGAGAGGCCGCCCCCAGGCCAGGCGCTTTTGGAGATGGGAGCAAACTGATCGGCTCACCCGAGGCAGTCCTCTAGAAGTAAAATCCCTGTTCCCTGAGCACACCTCGACAGCTTCCTAGGACCTGGCTGAGAAGGACAACGAAATCCCGCACTCCTGCGGTAGCAGAGGCTGCCCCGAGGCCAGGAGAGGGGGAAATGGGAGGAAAATGACCGATTCGCCAAGGCATCCCCCTTAGATGCTCTGCCGCTTCCGGAGCTGCCGCTGACCTCTTCCACTTTCCTTACAACGCCTGCTGCCACGAGCAGGCTAACTTGAAAGCTTCAGTTCGTCGAATTTGGGGGAGCGGGGGCCGCCCGCAGGCAAGGCAGCTAGGGACATGGGATAAAATCCTATGACTCGCCAGGGGCACAACTGTCCCCGGTGGACGCCGCTGAAACCCAACCCCAAACTGCACAGCGCCTCACGTGTGTCAGTCTGTCTGACTGCCTGGCTGATTGTCTATCTATTGGAGGATGCGAGAGGCTAGACTATGTGTGTGTCTGTCTATATATCTACTGGAGGAGGAGGCGAAAATTATGTCTCTCCATTTGCCTGCCTCTCTACCTATCTATCTCTCTATCTATCTGTGTATCTATCAATCTGTGTAAAAATCGACCTATGTAGTTCAGGCACAGCAGTAGGCAAGTGTGTCTTTTTATTTGTGTGTCTGTCGGAGCAGGAATTTAGTGTTTCTATCTCCCTATCTACCTACTTGAGGAAGAGGAGGATGCTAGCCTGTGTGTATGTGTGTGTGTGTGTGCGTGCGGGTCTCTTTATCAAAGTATGTGTAACAAAGAGGGGAAGAGGCTACTGTGTCTGTCTAACAGTCTATGTGTGCATCGAATGGACGAGGAGTAAGCTAGTAAGTCTGTCTGTCTATATAGGAGATATCTATCTATGCAGCTGTATGTATTCGAGAAGAAGGAGGAGGCTAGAGTGTCTATCTCTCTGTCTGTCAGAGCAGGAGAAGAGTAGTGTGTCTGTCTGTCTGTGTGTCTGTGAGTGTGTCTCTATCTATATCAAATGGAGAAGAAGAAATAATCCCATGTGTCTGGCTATCTCTCGGTATCTCTAACAGGAGAAGGTAGCGGCTACTGGGTGTATCGGTCAATCTCACTTTCCATCTATCTAATGGAGGAGGAGAAAAATGTATTAAGTTTGTCTATGTATTATCTAATGGAGGAGGAGATTAGTGTGTCTCTCTACCTACATAATTGAGGAGTAGGAAGAGGCTAGTGTGTGTATGTGTGTGTGTGTGTCTGTCTATATATGTATCTGCCTACCTATATAATGAATGAGGAGGAGGAGGTTAGGATATACGGCTGTTTCTCAATGGATGAAGAGGCTAGTGTGTCTGTCTGTCTCTTTATATGTCTCTCTGTCTGTCTAATGGAGGAAGCCTCCCTTTATTAGGCCCAGCTGGAGGGATGCCAATTGTCACCCTGAAGCAGCAGAGGGTGCCATCATTGCACGCCGAGGGGGACACTGGATGGAAATCCACAGGCTTCCCTGGACAGCCCGTGCATCCCTCTTCCTCCCTCTGTGTAGGCGCCAACGCCACCCCCCCCCCCCGCCCCCTGACCACCCCGCACTTGCCTCCCGGGGGCCGGAAAACAACGAGATGTGTACATCGTGTACCTAGGGTAGCAGAGACCAACCCTAGGACCGGTCAACGGGGAGATCTGTGCAAATACACGGGCTCGGTGGAGCAGCCCCGCCTCCTCAATGCAGCCCCTAAGAACACCGCGCCTGCCTAAGGGCACAGGCTGAGCTGGAAACATGCATACTGGGAACCTGGGGAAGGAGAGGCCGCCCCCAGGCCAGGCGCTTGTGGAGATGGGAGCAAACTGATCGGCTCACCCGAGGCAGTCCTCTAGAAGCGACATCCCTGTTCCCTGAGCACACCTCGACAGCTTCCTAGGACCTGGCTGACAAGGACAACGAAATCCCGCACTCCTGGGGTAGCAGAGGCTGCCCCGAGGCCAGGAGAGGGGGAAATGGGAGGAAAATGACCGATTCGCCGAGGCATCCCCCTTAGATGCTCTGCCGCTTCCGGAGCTGCCGCTCACCTCTTCCACTTTCCTTACAACGCCTGCTGCCACGAGCAGGCTAACTTGAAAGCTTCAGTCCGTCGAATTTGGGGGAGCGGGGGCCGCCCGCAGGCAAGGCAGCTAGGGACATGGGATAAAATCCTATGACTCGCCAGGGGCACAACTGTCCACGGTGGACGCCGCTGAAACCCAACCCCAAACTGCACAGCGCCTCACGTGTGTCAGTCTGTCTGACTGCCTGGCTGATTGTCTATCTATTGGAGGATGCGAGAGGCTAGACTATGTGTGTGTCTGTCTATATATCTACTGGATGAGGAGGCGAAAATTATGTCTCTCCATTTGCCTGCCTCTCTACCTATCTATCTCTCTATCTATCTGTGTATCTATCAATCTGTGTAAAAATCGACCTATGTAGTTCAGGCACAGCAGTAGGCAAGTGTGTCTTTTTATTTGTGTGTCTGTCGGAGCAGGAATTTAGTGTTTCTATCTCCCTATCTACCTACTTGAGGAAGAGGAGGATGCTAGCCTGTGTGTATGTGTGTGTGTGTGTGCGTGCGGGTCTCTTTATCAAAGTATGTGTAACAAAGAGGGGAAGAGGCTACTGTGTCTGTCTAACAGTCTATGTGTGCATCGAATGGACGAGGAGTAAGCTAGTAAGTCTGTCTGTCTATATAGGAGATATCTATCTATGCAGCTGTATGTATTCGAGAAGAAGGAGGAGGCTAGAGTGTCTATCTCTCTGTCTGTCAGAGCAGGAGAAGAGTAGTGTGTCTGTCTGTCTGTGTGTCTGTGAGTGTGTCTCTATCTATATCAAATGGAGAAGAAGAAATAATCCCATGTGTCTGGCTATCTCTCGGTATCTCTAACAGGAGAAGGTAGCGGCTACTGGGTGTATCGGTCAATCTCACTTTCCATCTATCTAATGGAGGAGGAGAAAAATGTATTAAGTTTGTCTATGTATTATCTAAAGGAGGAGGAGATTAGTGTGTCTCTCTACCTACTTAATTGAGGAGTAGGAAGAGGCTAGTGTGTGTATGTGTGTGTGTGTGTCTGTCTATATATGTATCTGTCTACCTATATAATGAATGAGGAGGAGGAGGTTAGGATATACGGCTGTTTCTCAATGGATGAAGAGGCTAGTGTGTCTGTCTGTCTCTTTATTTGTCTCTCTGTCTGTCTAAAGGAGGAAGCCTCCCAGTACTCGACCCACCTGGAGGGATGCCAATTGCCACCCTGAAGCAGCAGAGGGCGCCCGCATTGCAGGCCGAGGGGGACACTGGATGGAATTCCGCAGGCTTGCCTGGGCAGCCCGTGCATCCCGCTTCAGCCCTCTCTGTAGCTGCCCCCGCCCCGCCCCCGCCCCGCCCCCTCCCCGCCCCCTGACCACCCCGCACTGGCTTCCCCGGAGCTGAAAAACACAGAGATGAGCACCTCGTGGACCTAGGGTAGTAGAGGCCTAGCCCAGGACCAGCCAAGAGGGAGATCTGAACAAATACACGGGCTCGGTGAGTCAGCCCCGACTTCTCATTGCAGACCCTGATCACAGCGCGCCGGCCTCGGGTGGGCTGGCTGAGCTGGAAACGTGCATACTCTGAACCTGGCGCAGGACAGGCCGCCCCCAGGCCAGGCGCTTGTGGGGATGGGAGCAAACTGATCGGCTAACCCGAGGCAGTCCGCTCCCCGCGACGTCCGTGTCCCTTGGGCTCACCTGGACAGACTCCCAGGACCTGGCTGACAAGGAGAATTAATTGCCGCACACCTGCGGTAGCAGAGGCCGCCCCGAGGCCAGGAGAGGGGGGATGGTAGGAAAATGACCGACTCGCCGAGGCATCCCTCTTGCGTTCTGGGCCGCCTCCGTGTCTGCCGCTGACCACTTCCCCTGTCCTTACCTCGCCGGCTCCCAGGAGCAGGCTGACTTCAAAGGCTTGCGTCCGGCGAACTTGGGTTAGCGGAGGCCGCCCAGAGGCAAGGCAGCTAGGGACATGGGAGAAAATCCTCTGGTTCACCAGGGGCACCCTCTTCCCCGGGCCCCGCCGCCGAACCAGGTAGGCAGACGGCACCCCGCCTCTGGTGTGTCTGTCTGTTTGACTGCTTGCCTGAATGACTATCTATTGGAGGATGGTTGAAGCTAGACTATGTGTGTGTCTGTCCGTCTCTCCAACGGAGGAGGAGGCGACTAGTATGACTCTCTATTTGCCTGCCTCTCTATCGATCTGGCTAGCTATCTATCTATGTGGGGAGGCATAGCAGTAAGATAGTGTGTCATTTAAAATTCTGTCTGTTGGAGTAGAATTTTAGTGTGTCTATATAACTATCTAGCTCTTTGAGGAAGAGGAGAAGGCTTGTGTGTGTGTGTGTGTGTGTGTGTGTGTGCGCGCGCGTGGGCTCGTGGGGATGTCTATCTATGTATCTGTATCTAAAGGGGGAGGAGCCTACTGTATCTGTCTATCAGTCTATGTATGTATCTGATGGAGGAAGAGTAGGCTAGTATGTCTGTCTGGCTGTCTATTATCAGATATGTATGTATGTAACTATACCTAATGGAAAAGAATGAGGAGGCTTGATTATCTATCCCTCGGCCTGTCAGAGGAGGAGAAGACTAGTGTTTGTCTCACTGTGCATCTTAGAGATTTCTCTATGTATATCTAATGGAGAAGATGGAGGATTTCATGAGTCTGGCTATCTGTCTGTCTCTCTAACAGGAGAAGGTAGAGGCTAGTGTGTGAATGCGTCAGTCTCACATTCCATCTATCTAAATGAGGAGTAGAAATAGTCTATACCGTTTGTCTGTTTATTATCTAATGGAGAAGGCGATTAGTGTGTCTCTCTACCTACTTAATTGAGGACTGGTAGGAGGGAAGGTTGTGTGTGGGTTTGGGTTTGTGTGTGTGTGTGTGTCTGTCTGTCTGTCTGTCTATGTATGTATCTGTCTACCTATATAATGGATTAGGAGGAGAAGGTTAAGACATATGGGTGTTTCTAAATGGAGGAAGAGGCTAGTGTGTCTGTCTGTCTATTTTATGTCTCTCTCTCTAATGGAGGAAGCCTCCCTTTATTAGGCCCAGCTGGAGGGTTGCCAAATCCCACCCTGAAGCAGCAGAGGGCGCCCTTATTGCACGCCGAGGGGGACACTGGATGGAAATCCACAGGCTTCCCTGGACAGCCCGTGCATCCCTCTTCTTCCCTCTGTGTAGGCGCCACCGCCACTCCAACCCCCCACCCCGCCCCCTGACCACCCCGCACTTGCCTCCCGGGAGCCGGAAAACACCGAGATGTGTACATCGTGTAACTAGGGTAGCAGAGACCAACCCTAGGACCGGTCAACGGGGAGATCTGTGCAAATACACGGGCTCGGTGGAGCAGCCCCGCCTCCTCAATGCAGCCCCTAAGAACACCGCGCCTGCCTAAGGGCACAGGCTGAGCTGGAAACATGCATACTGGGAACCTGGGGAAGGAGAGGCCGCCCCCAGGCCAGGCGCTTTTGGAGATGGGAGCAAACTGATCGGCTCACCCGAGGCAGTCCTCTAGAAGTAAAATCCCTGTTCCCTGAGCACACCTCGACAGCTTCCTAGGACCTGGCTGAGAAGGACAACGAAATCCCGCACTCCTGCGGTAGCAGAGGCTGCCCCGAGGCCAGGAGAGGGGGAAATGGGAGGAAAATGACCGATTCGCCAAGGCATCCCCCTTAGATGCTCTGCCGCTTCCGGAGCTGCCGCTGACCTCTTCCACTTTCCTTACAACGCCTGCTGCCACGAGCAGGCTAACTTGAAAGCTTCAGTTCGTCGAATTTGGGGGAGCGGGGGCCGCCCGCAGGCAAGGCAGCTAGGGACATGGGATAAAATCCTATGACTCGCCAGGGGCACAACTGTCCCCGGTGGACGCCGCTGAAACCCAACCCCAAACTGCACAGCGCCTCACGTGTGTCAGTCTGTCTGACTGCCTGGCTGATTGTCTATCTATTGGAGGATGCGAGAGGCTAGACTATGTGTGTGTCTGTCTATATATCTACTGGAGGAGGAGGCGAAAATTATGTCTCTCCATTTGCCTGCCTCTCTACCTATCTATCTCTCTATCTATCTGTGTATCTATCAATCTGTGTAAAAATCGACCTATGTAGTTCAGGCACAGCAGTAGGCAAGTGTGTCTTTTTATTTGTGTGTCTGTCGGAGCAGGAATTTAGTGTTTCTATCTCCCTATCTACCTACTTGAGGAAGAGGAGGATGCTAGCCTGTGTGTATGTGTGTGTGTGTGTGCGTGCGGGTCTCTTTATCAAAGTATGTGTAACAAAGAGGGGAAGAGGCTACTGTGTCTGTCTAACAGTCTATGTGTGCATCGAATGGACGAGGAGTAAGCTAGTAAGTCTGTCTGTCTATATAGGAGATATCTATCTATGCAGCTGTATGTATTCGAGAAGAAGGAGGAGGCTAGAGTGTCTATCTCTCTGTCTGTCAGAGCAGGAGAAGAGTAGTGTGTCTGTCTGTCTGTGTGTCTGTGAGTGTGTCTCTATCTATATCAAATGGAGAAGAAGAAATAATCCCATGTGTCTGGCTATCTCTCGGTATCTCTAACAGGAGAAGGTAGCGGCTACTGGGTGTATCGGTCAATCTCACTTTCCATCTATCTAATGGAGGAGGAGAAAAATGTATTAAGTTTGTCTATGTATTATCTAATGGAGGAGGAGATTAGTGTGTCTCTCTACCTACATAATTGAGGAGTAGGAAGAGGCTAGTGTGTGTATGTGTGTGTGTGTGTCTGTCTATATATGTATCTGCCTACCTATATAATGAATGAGGAGGAGGAGGTTAGGATATACGGCTGTTTCTCAATGGATGAAGAGGCTAGTGTGTCTGTCTGTCTCTTTATATGTCTCTCTGTCTGTCTAATGGAGGAAGCCTCCCTTTATTAGGCCCAGCTGGAGGGATGCCAATTGTCACCCTGAAGCAGCAGAGGGTGCCATCATTGCACGCCGAGGGGGACACTGGATGGAAATCCACAGGCTTCCCTGGACAGCCCGTGCATCCCTCTTCCTCCCTCTGTGTAGGCGCCAACGCCACCCCCCCCCCCGCCCCCTGACCACCCCGCACTTGCCTCCCGGGGGCCGGAAAACAACGAGATGTGTACATCGTGTACCTAGGGTAGCAGAGACCAACCCTAGGACCGGTCAACGGGGAGATCTGTGCAAATACACGGGCTCGGTGGAGCAGCCCCGCCTCCTCAATGCAGCCCCTAAGAACACCGCGCCTGCCTAAGGGCACAGGCTGAGCTGGAAACATGCATACTGGGAACCTGGGGAAGGAGAGGCCGCCCCCAGGCCAGGCGCTTGTGGAGATGGGAGCAAACTGATCGGCTCACCCGAGGCAGTCCTCTAGAAGCGACATCCCTGTTCCCTGAGCACACCTCGACAGCTTCCTAGGACCTGGCTGACAAGGACAACGAAATCCCGCACTCCTGGGGTAGCAGAGGCTGCCCCGAGGCCAGGAGAGGGGGAAATGGGAGGAAAATGACCGATTCGCCGAGGCATCCCCCTTAGATGCTCTGCCGCTTCCGGAGCTGCCGCTCACCTCTTCCACTTTCCTTACAACGCCTGCTGCCACGAGCAGGCTAACTTGAAAGCTTCAGTCCGTCGAATTTGGGGGAGCGGGGGCCGCCCGCAGGCAAGGCAGCTAGGGACATGGGATAAAATCCTATGACTCGCCAGGGGCACAACTGTCCACGGTGGACGCCGCTGAAACCCAACCCCAAACTGCACAGCGCCTCACGTGTGTCAGTCTGTCTGACTGCCTGGCTGATTGTCTATCTATTGGAGGATGCGAGAGGCTAGACTATGTGTGTGTCTGTCTATATATCTACTGGAGGAGGAGGCGAAAATTATGTCTCTCCATTTGCCTGCCTCTCTACCTATCTATCTCTCTATCTATCTGTGTATCTATCAATCTGTGTAAAAATCGACCTATGTAGTTCAGGCACAGCAGTAGGCAAGTGTGTCTTTTTATTTGTGTGTCTGTCGGAGCAGGAATTTAGTGTTTCTATCTCCCTATCTACCTACTTGAGGAAGAGGAGGATGCTAGCCTGTGTGTATGTGTGTGTGTGTGTGCGTGCGGGTCTCTTTATCAAAGTATGTGTAACAAAGAGGGGAAGAGGCTACTGTGTCTGTCTAACAGTCTATGTGTGCATCGAATGGACGAGGAGTAAGCTAGTAAGTCTGTCTGTCTATATAGGAGATATCTATCTATGCAGCTGTATGTATTCGAGAAGAAGGAGGAGGCTAGAGTGTCTATCTCTCTGTCTGTCAGAGCAGGAGAAGAGTAGTGTGTCTGTCTGTCTGTGTGTCTGTGAGTGTGTCTCTATCTATATCAAATGGAGAAGAAGAAATAATCCCATGTGTCTGGCTATCTCTCGGTATCTCTAACAGGAGAAGGTAGCGGCTACTGGGTGTATCGGTCAATCTCACTTTCCATCTATCTAATGGAGGAGGAGAAAAATGTATTAAGTTTGTCTATGTATTATCTAATGGAGGAGGAGATTAGTGTGTCTCTCTACCTACATAATTGAGGAGTAGGAAGAGGCTAGTGTGTGTATGTGTGTGTGTGTGTCTGTCTATATATGTATCTGCCTACCTATATAATGAATGAGGAGGAGGAGGTTAGGATATACGGCTGTTTCTCAATGGATGAAGAGGCTAGTGTGTCTGTCTGTCTCTTTATATGTCTCTCTGTCTGTCTAATGGAGGAAGCCTCCCTTTATTAGGCCCAGCTGGAGGGATGCCAATTGTCACCCTGAAGCAGCAGAGGGTGCCATCATTGCACGCCGAGGGGGACACTGGATGGAAATCCACAGGCTTCCCTGGACAGCCCGTGCATCCCTCTTCCTCCCTCTGTGTAGGCGCCAACGCCACCCCCCCCCCCGCCCCCTGACCACCCCGCACTTGCCTCCCGGGGGCCGGAAAACAACGAGATGTGTACATCGTGTACCTAGGGTAGCAGAGACCAACCCTAGGACCGGTCAACGGGGAGATCTGTGCAAATACACGGGCTCGGTGGAGCAGCCCCGCCTCCTCAATGCAGCCCCTAAGAACACCGCGCCTGCCTAAGGGCACAGGCTGAGCTGGAAACATGCATACTGGGAACCTGGGGAAGGAGAGGCCGCCCCCAGGCCAGGCGCTTGTGGAGATGGGAGCAAACTGATCGGCTCACCCGAGGCAGTCCTCTAGAAGCGACATCCCTGTTCCCTGAGCACACCTCGACAGCTTCCTAGGACCTGGCTGACAAGGACAACGAAATCCCGCACTCCTGGGGTAGCAGAGGCTGCCCCGAGGCCAGGAGAGGGGGAAATGGGAGGAAAATGACCGATTCGCCGAGGCATCCCCCTTAGATGCTCTGCCGCTTCCGGAGCTGCCGCTCACCTCTTCCACTTTCCTTACAACGCCTGCTGCCACGAGCAGGCTAACTTGAAAGCTTCAGTCCGTCGAATTTGGGGGAGCGGGGGCCGCCCGCAGGCAAGGCAGCTAGGGACATGGGATAAAATCCTATGACTCGCCAGGGGCACAACTGTCCACGGTGGACGCCGCTGAAACCCAACCCCAAACTGCACAGCGCCTCACGTGTGTCAGTCTGTCTGACTGCCTGGCTGATTGTCTATCTATTGGAGGATGCGAGAGGCTAGACTATGTGTGTGTCTGTCTATATATCTACTGGAGGAGGAGGCGAAAATTATGTCTCTCCATTTGCCTGCCTCTCTACCTATCTATCTCTCTATCTATCTGTGTATCTATCAATCTGTGTAAAAATCGACCTATGTAGTTCAGGCACAGCAGTAGGCAAGTGTGTCTTTTTATTTGTGTGTCTGTCGGAGCAGGAATTTAGTGTTTCTATCTCCCTATCTACCTACTTGAGGAAGAGGAGGATGCTAGCCTGTGTGTATGTGTGTGTGTGTGTGCGTGCGGGTCTCTTTATCAAAGTATGTGTAACAAAGAGGGGAAGAGGCTACTGTGTCTGTCTAACAGTCTATGTGTGCATCGAATGGACGAGGAGTAAGCTAGTAAGTCTGTCTGTCTATATAGGAGATATCTATCTATGCAGCTGTATGTATTCGAGAAGAAGGAGGAGGCTAGAGTGTCTATCTCTCTGTCTGTCAGAGCAGGAGAAGAGTAGTGTGTCTGTCTGTCTGTGTGTCTGTGAGTGTGTCTCTATCTATATCAAATGGAGAAGAAGAAATAATCCCATGTGTCTGGCTATCTCTCGGTATCTCTAACAGGAGAAGGTAGCGGCTACTGGGTGTATCGGTCAATCTCACTTTCCATCTATCTAATGGAGGAGGAGAAAAATGTATTAAGTTTGTCTATGTATTATCTAAAGGAGGAGGAGATTAGTGTGTCTCTCTACCTACTTAATTGAGGAGTAGGAAGAGGCTAGTGTGTGTATGTGTGTGTGTGTGTCTGTCTATATATGTATCTGTCTACCTATATAATGAATGAGGAGGAGGAGGTTAGGATATACGGCTGTTTCTCAATGGATGAAGAGGCTAGTGTGTCTGTCTGTCTCTTTATTTGTCTCTCTGTCTGTCTAAAGGAGGAAGCCTCCCAGTACTCGACCCACCTGGAGGGATGCCAATTGCCACCCTGAAGCAGCAGAGGGCGCCCGCATTGCAGGCCGAGGGGGACACTGGATGGAATTCCGCAGGCTTGCCTGGGCAGCCCGTGCATCCCGCTTCAGCCCTCTCTGTAGCTGCCCCCGCCCCGCCCCCGCCCCGCCCCCTCCCCGCCCCCTGACCACCCCGCACTGGCTTCCCCGGAGCTGAAAAACACAGAGATGAGCACCTCGTGGACCTAGGGTAGTAGAGGCCTAGCCCAGGACCAGCCAAGAGGGAGATCTGAACAAATACACGGGCTCGGTGAGTCAGCCCCGACTTCTCATTGCAGACCCTGATCACAGCGCGCCGGCCTCGGGTGGGCTGGCTGAGCTGGAAACGTGCATACTCTGAACCTGGCGCAGGACAGGCCGCCCCCAGGCCAGGCGCTTGTGGGGATGGGAGCAAACTGATCGGCTAACCCGAGGCAGTCCGCTCCCCGCGACGTCCGTGTCCCTTGGGCTCACCTGGACAGACTCCCAGGACCTGGCTGACAAGGAGAATTAATTGCCGCACACCTGCGGTAGCAGAGGCCGCCCCGAGGCCAGGAGAGGGGGGATGGTAGGAAAATGACCGACTCGCCGAGGCATCCCTCTTGCGTTCTGGGCCGCCTCCGTGTCTGCCGCTGACCACTTCCCCTGTCCTTACCTCGCCGGCTCCCAGGAGCAGGCTGACTTCAAAGGCTTGCGTCCGGCGAACTTGGGTTAGCGGAGGCCGCCCAGAGGCAAGGCAGCTAGGGACATGGGAGAAAATCCTCTGGTTCACCAGGGGCACCCTCTTCCCCGGGCCCCGCCGCCGAACCAGGTAGGCAGACGGCACCCCGCCTCTGGTGTGTCTGTCTGTTTGACTGCTTGCCTGAATGACTATCTATTGGAGGATGGTTGAAGCTAGACTATGTGTGTGTCTGTCTGTCTCTCCAACGGAGGAGGAGGCGACTAGTATGACTCTCTATTTGCCTGCCTCTCTATCGATCTGGCTAGCTATCTATCTATGTGGGGAGGCATAGCAGTAAGATAGTGTGTCATTTAAAATTCTGTCTGTTGGAGTAGAATTTTAGTGTGTCTATATAACTATCTAGCTCTTTGAGGAAGAGGAGAAGGCTTGTGTGTGTGTGTGTGTGTGTGTGTGCGCGCGCGTGGGCTCGTGGGGATGTCTATCTATGTATCTGTATCTAAAGGGGGAGGAGCCTACTGTATCTGTCTATCAGTCTATGTATGTATCTGATGGAGGAAGAGTAGGCTAGTATGTCTGTCTGGCTGTCTATTATCAGATATGTATGTATGTAACTATACCTAATGGAAAAGAATGAGGAGGCTTGATTATCTATCCCTCGGCCTGTCAGAGGAGGAGAAGACTAGTGTTTGTCTCACTGTGCATCTTAGAGATTTCTCTATGTATATCTAATGGAGAAGATGGAGGATTTCATGAGTCTGGCTATCTGTCTGTCTCTCTAACAGGAGAAGGTAGAGGCTAGTGTGTGAATGCGTCAGTCTCACATTCCATCTATCTAAATGAGGAGTAGAAATAGTCTATACCGTTTGTCTGTTTATTATCTAATGGAGAAGGCGATTAGTGTGTCTCTCTACCTACTTAATTGAGGACTGGTAGGAGGGAAGGTTGTGTGTGGGTTTGGGTTTGTGTGTGTGTGTGTGTCTGTCTGTCTGTCTGTCTATGTATGTATCTGTCTACCTATATAATGGATTAGGAGGAGAAGGTTAAGACATATGGGTGTTTCTAAATGGAGGAAGAGGCTAGTGTGTCTGTCTGTCTATTTTATGTCTCTCTCTCTAATGGAGGAAGCCTCCCTTTATTAGGCCCAGCTGGAGGGTTGCCAAATCCCACCCTGAAGCAGCAGAGGGCGCCCTTATTGCACGCCGAGGGGGACACTGGATGGAAATCCACAGGCTTCCCTGGACAGCCCGTGCATCCCTCTTCTTCCCTCTGTGTAGGCGCCACCGCCACTCCAACCCCCCACCCCGCCCCCTGACCACCCCGCACTTGCCTCCCGGGAGCCGGAAAACACCGAGATGTGTACATCGTGTAACTAGGGTAGCAGAGACCAACCCTAGGACCGGTCAACGGGGAGATCTGTGCAAATACACGGGCTCGGTGGAGCAGCCCCGCCTCCTCAATGCAGCCCCTAAGAACACCGCGCCTGCCTAAGGGCACAGGCTGAGCTGGAAACATGCATACTGGGAACCTGGGGAAGGAGAGGCCGCCCCCAGGCCAGGCGCTTTTGGAGATGGGAGCAAACTGATCGGCTCACCCGAGGCAGTCCTCTAGAAGTAAAATCCCTGTTCCCTGAGCACACCTCGACAGCTTCCTAGGACCTGGCTGAGAAGGACAACGAAATCCCGCACTCCTGCGGTAGCAGAGGCTGCCCCGAGGCCAGGAGAGGGGGAAATGGGAGGAAAATGACCGATTCGCCAAGGCATCCCCCTTAGATGCTCTGCCGCTTCCGGAGCTGCCGCTGACCTCTTCCACTTTCCTTACAACGCCTGCTGCCACGAGCAGGCTAACTTGAAAGCTTCAGTTCGTCGAATTTGGGGGAGCGGGGGCCGCCCGCAGGCAAGGCAGCTAGGGACATGGGATAAAATCCTATGACTCGCCAGGGGCACAACTGTCCCCGGTGGACGCCGCTGAAACCCAACCCCAAACTGCACAGCGCCTCACGTGTGTCAGTCTGTCTGACTGCCTGGCTGATTGTCTATCTATTGGAGGATGCGAGAGGCTAGACTATGTGTGTGTCTGTCTATATATCTACTGGAGGAGGAGGCGAAAATTATGTCTCTCCATTTGCCTGCCTCTCTACCTATCTATCTCTCTATCTATCTGTGTATCTATCAATCTGTGTAAAAATCGACCTATGTAGTTCAGGCACAGCAGTAGGCAAGTGTGTCTTTTTATTTGTGTGTCTGTCGGAGCAGGAATTTAGTGTTTCTATCTCCCTATCTACCTACTTGAGGAAGAGGAGGATGCTAGCCTGTGTGTATGTGTGTGTGTGTGTGCGTGCGGGTCTCTTTATCAAAGTATGTGTAACAAAGAGGGGAAGAGGCTACTGTGTCTGTCTAACAGTCTATGTGTGCATCGAATGGACGAGGAGTAAGCTAGTAAGTCTGTCTGTCTATATAGGAGATATCTATCTATGCAGCTGTATGTATTCGAGAAGAAGGAGGAGGCTAGAGTGTCTATCTCTCTGTCTGTCAGAGCAGGAGAAGAGTAGTGTGTCTGTCTGTCTGTGTGTCTGTGAGTGTGTCTCTATCTATATCAAATGGAGAAGAAGAAATAATCCCATGTGTCTGGCTATCTCTCGGTATCTCTAACAGGAGAAGGTAGCGGCTACTGGGTGTATCGGTCAATCTCACTTTCCATCTATCTAATGGAGGAGGAGAAAAATGTATTAAGTTTGTCTATGTATTATCTAATGGAGGAGGAGATTAGTGTGTCTCTCTACCTACATAATTGAGGAGTAGGAAGAGGCTAGTGTGTGTATGTGTGTGTGTGTGTCTGTCTATATATGTATCTGCCTACCTATATAATGAATGAGGAGGAGGAGGTTAGGATATACGGCTGTTTCTCAATGGATGAAGAGGCTAGTGTGTCTGTCTGTCTCTTTATATGTCTCTCTGTCTGTCTAATGGAGGAAGCCTCCCTTTATTAGGCCCAGCTGGAGGGATGCCAATTGTCACCCTGAAGCAGCAGAGGGTGCCATCATTGCACGCCGAGGGGGACACTGGATGGAAATCCACAGGCTTCCCTGGACAGCCCGTGCATCCCTCTTCCTCCCTCTGTGTAGGCGCCAACGCCACCCCCCCCCCCGCCCCCTGACCACCCCGCACTTGCCTCCCGGGGGCCGGAAAACAACGAGATGTGTACATCGTGTACCTAGGGTAGCAGAGACCAACCCTAGGACCGGTCAACGGGGAGATCTGTGCAAATACACGGGCTCGGTGGAGCAGCCCCGCCTCCTCAATGCAGCCCCTAAGAACACCGCGCCTGCCTAAGGGCACAGGCTGAGCTGGAAACATGCATACTGGGAACCTGGGGAAGGAGAGGCCGCCCCCAGGCCAGGCGCTTGTGGAGATGGGAGCAAACTGATCGGCTCACCCGAGGCAGTCCTCTAGAAGCGACATCCCTGTTCCCTGAGCACACCTCGACAGCTTCCTAGGACCTGGCTGACAAGGACAACGAAATCCCGCACTCCTGGGGTAGCAGAGGCTGCCCCGAGGCCAGGAGAGGGGGAAATGGGAGGAAAATGACCGATTCGCCGAGGCATCCCCCTTAGATGCTCTGCCGCTTCCGGAGCTGCCGCTCACCTCTTCCACTTTCCTTACAACGCCTGCTGCCACGAGCAGGCTAACTTGAAAGCTTCAGTCCGTCGAATTTGGGGGAGCGGGGGCCGCCCGCAGGCAAGGCAGCTAGGGACATGGGATAAAATCCTATGACTCGCCAGGGGCACAACTGTCCACGGTGGACGCCGCTGAAACCCAACCCCAAACTGCACAGCGCCTCACGTGTGTCAGTCTGTCTGACTGCCTGGCTGATTGTCTATCTATTGGAGGATGCGAGAGGCTAGACTATGTGTGTGTCTGTCTATATATCTACTGGAGGAGGAGGCGAAAATTATGTCTCTCCATTTGCCTGCCTCTCTACCTATCTATCTCTCTATCTATCTGTGTATCTATCAATCTGTGTAAAAATCGACCTATGTAGTTCAGGCACAGCAGTAGGCAAGTGTGTCTTTTTATTTGTGTGTCTGTCGGAGCAGGAATTTAGTGTTTCTATCTCCCTATCTACCTACTTGAGGAAGAGGAGGATGCTAGCCTGTGTGTATGTGTGTGTGTGTGTGCGTGCGGGTCTCTTTATCAAAGTATGTGTAACAAAGAGGGGAAGAGGCTACTGTGTCTGTCTAACAGTCTATGTGTGCATCGAATGGACGAGGAGTAAGCTAGTAAGTCTGTCTGTCTATATAGGAGATATCTATCTATGCAGCTGTATGTATTCGAGAAGAAGGAGGAGGCTAGAGTGTCTATCTCTCTGTCTGTCAGAGCAGGAGAAGAGTAGTGTGTCTGTCTGTCTGTGTGTCTGTGAGTGTGTCTCTATCTATATCAAATGGAGAAGAAGAAATAATCCCATGTGTCTGGCTATCTCTCGGTATCTCTAACAGGAGAAGGTAGCGGCTACTGGGTGTATCGGTCAATCTCACTTTCCATCTATCTAATGGAGGAGGAGAAAAATGTATTAAGTTTGTCTATGTATTATCTAAAGGAGGAGGAGATTAGTGTGTCTCTCTACCTACTTAATTGAGGAGTAGGAAGAGGCTAGTGTGTGTATGTGTGTGTGTGTGTCTGTCTATATATGTATCTGTCTACCTATATAATGAATGAGGAGGAGGAGGTTAGGATATACGGCTGTTTCTCAATGGATGAAGAGGCTAGTGTGTCTGTCTGTCTCTTTATTTGTCTCTCTGTCTGTCTAAAGGAGGAAGCCTCCCAGTACTCGACCCACCTGGAGGGATGCCAATTGCCACCCTGAAGCAGCAGAGGGCGCCCGCATTGCAGGCCGAGGGGGACACTGGATGGAATTCCGCAGGCTTGCCTGGGCAGCCCGTGCATCCCGCTTCAGCCCTCTCTGTAGCTGCCCCCGCCCCGCCCCCGCCCCGCCCCCTCCCCGCCCCCTGACCACCCCGCACTGGCTTCCCCGGAGCTGAAAAACACAGAGATGAGCACCTCGTGGACCTAGGGTAGTAGAGGCCTAGCCCAGGACCAGCCAAGAGGGAGATCTGAACAAATACACGGGCTCGGTGAGTCAGCCCCGACTTCTCATTGCAGACCCTGATCACAGCGCGCCGGCCTCGGGTGGGCTGGCTGAGCTGGAAACGTGCATACTCTGAACCTGGCGCAGGACAGGCCGCCCCCAGGCCAGGCGCTTGTGGGGATGGGAGCAAACTGATCGGCTAACCCGAGGCAGTCCGCTCCCCGCGACGTCCGTGTCCCTTGGGCTCACCTGGACAGACTCCCAGGACCTGGCTGACAAGGAGAATTAATTGCCGCACACCTGCGGTAGCAGAGGCCGCCCCGAGGCCAGGAGAGGGGGGATGGTAGGAAAATGACCGACTCGCCGAGGCATCCCTCTTGCGTTCTGGGCCGCCTCCGTGTCTGCCGCTGACCACTTCCCCTGTCCTTACCTCGCCGGCTCCCAGGAGCAGGCTGACTTCAAAGGCTTGCGTCCGGCGAACTTGGGTTAGCGGAGGCCGCCCAGAGGCAAGGCAGCTAGGGACATGGGAGAAAATCCTCTGGTTCACCAGGGGCACCCTCTTCCCCGGGCCCCGCCGCCGAACCAGGTAGGCAGACGGCACCCCGCCTCTGGTGTGTCTGTCTGTTTGACTGCTTGCCTGAATGACTATCTATTGGAGGATGGTTGAAGCTAGACTATGTGTGTGTCTGTCTGTCTCTCCAACGGAGGAGGAGGCGACTAGTATGACTCTCTATTTGCCTGCCTCTCTATCGATCTGGCTAGCTATCTATCTATGTGGGGAGGCATAGCAGTAAGATAGTGTGTCATTTAAAATTCTGTCTGTTGGAGTAGAATTTTAGTGTGTCTATATAACTATCTAGCTCTTTGAGGAAGAGGAGAAGGCTTGTGTGTGTGTGTGTGTGTGTGTGTGTGTGCGCGCGCGTGGGCTCGTGGGGATGTCTATCTATGTATCTGTATCTAAAGGGGGAGGAGCCTACTGTATCTGTCTATCAGTCTATGTATGTATCTGATGGAGGAAGAGTAGGCTAGTATGTCTGTCTGGCTGTCTATTATCAGATATGTATGTATGTAACTATACCTAATGGAAAAGAATGAGGAGGCTTGATTATCTATCCCTCGGCCTGTCAGAGGAGGAGAAGACTAGTGTTTGTCTCACTGTGCATCTTAGAGATTTCTCTATGTATATCTAATGGAGAAGATGGAGGATTTCATGAGTCTGGCTATCTGTCTGTCTCTCTAACAGGAGAAGGTAGAGGCTAGTGTGTGAATGCGTCAGTCTCACATTCCATCTATCTAAATGAGGAGTAGAAATAGTCTATACCGTTTGTCTGTTTATTATCTAATGGAGAAGGCGATTAGTGTGTCTCTCTACCTACTTAATTGAGGACTGGTAGGAGGGAAGGTTGTGTGTGGGTTTGGGTTTGTGTGTGTGTGTGTGTCTGTCTGTCTGTCTGTCTATGTATGTATCTGTCTACCTATATAATGGATTAGGAGGAGAAGGTTAAGACATATGGGTGTTTCTAAATGGAGGAAGAGGCTAGTGTGTCTGTCTGTCTATTTTATGTCTCTCTCTCTAATGGAGGAAGCCTCCCTTTATTAGGCCCAGCTGGAGGGTTGCCAAATCCCACCCTGAAGCAGCAGAGGGCGCCCTTATTGCACGCCGAGGGGGACACTGGATGGAAATCCACAGGCTTCCCTGGACAGCCCGTGCATCCCTCTTCTTCCCTCTGTGTAGGCGCCACCGCCACTCCAACCCCCCACCCCGCCCCCTGACCACCCCGCACTTGCCTCCCGGGAGCCGGAAAACACCGAGATGTGTACATCGTGTAACTAGGGTAGCAGAGACCAACCCTAGGACCGGTCAACGGGGAGATCTGTGCAAATACACGGGCTCGGTGGAGCAGCCCCGCCTCCTCAATGCAGCCCCTAAGAACACCGCGCCTGCCTAAGGGCACAGGCTGAGCTGGAAACATGCATACTGGGAACCTGGGGAAGGAGAGGCCGCCCCCAGGCCAGGCGCTTTTGGAGATGGGAGCAAACTGATCGGCTCACCCGAGGCAGTCCTCTAGAAGTAAAATCCCTGTTCCCTGAGCACACCTCGACAGCTTCCTAGGACCTGGCTGAGAAGGACAACGAAATCCCGCACTCCTGCGGTAGCAGAGGCTGCCCCGAGGCCAGGAGAGGGGGAAATGGGAGGAAAATGACCGATTCGCCAAGGCATCCCCCTTAGATGCTCTGCCGCTTCCGGAGCTGCCGCTGACCTCTTCCACTTTCCTTACAACGCCTGCTGCCACGAGCAGGCTAACTTGAAAGCTTCAGTTCGTCGAATTTGGGGGAGCGGGGGCCGCCCGCAGGCAAGGCAGCTAGGGACATGGGATAAAATCCTATGACTCGCCAGGGGCACAACTGTCCCCGGTGGACGCCGCTGAAACCCAACCCCAAACTGCACAGCGCCTCACGTGTGTCAGTCTGTCTGACTGCCTGGCTGATTGTCTATCTATTGGAGGATGCGAGAGGCTAGACTATGTGTGTGTCTGTCTATATATCTACTGGAGGAGGAGGCGAAAATTATGTCTCTCCATTTGCCTGCCTCTCTACCTATCTATCTCTCTATCTATCTGTGTATCTATCAATCTGTGTAAAAATCGACCTATGTAGTTCAGGCACAGCAGTAGGCAAGTGTGTCTTTTTATTTGTGTGTCTGTCGGAGCAGGAATTTAGTGTTTCTATCTCCCTATCTACCTACTTGAGGAAGAGGAGGATGCTAGCCTGTGTGTATGTGTGTGTGTGTGTGCGTGCGGGTCTCTTTATCAAAGTATGTGTAACAAAGAGGGGAAGAGGCTACTGTGTCTGTCTAACAGTCTATGTGTGCATCGAATGGACGAGGAGTAAGCTAGTAAGTCTGTCTGTCTATATAGGAGATATCTATCTATGCAGCTGTATGTATTCGAGAAGAAGGAGGAGGCTAGAGTGTCTATCTCTCTGTCTGTCAGAGCAGGAGAAGAGTAGTGTGTCTGTCTGTCTGTGTGTCTGTGAGTGTGTCTCTATCTATATCAAATGGAGAAGAAGAAATAATCCCATGTGTCTGGCTATCTCTCGGTATCTCTAACAGGAGAAGGTAGCGGCTACTGGGTGTATCGGTCAATCTCACTTTCCATCTATCTAATGGAGGAGGAGAAAAATGTATTAAGTTTGTCTATGTATTATCTAATGGAGGAGGAGATTAGTGTGTCTCTCTACCTACATAATTGAGGAGTAGGAAGAGGCTAGTGTGTGTATGTGTGTGTGTGTGTCTGTCTATATATGTATCTGCCTACCTATATAATGAATGAGGAGGAGGAGGTTAGGATATACGGCTGTTTCTCAATGGATGAAGAGGCTAGTGTGTCTGTCTGTCTCTTTATATGTCTCTCTGTCTGTCTAATGGAGGAAGCCTCCCTTTATTAGGCCCAGCTGGAGGGATGCCAATTGTCACCCTGAAGCAGCAGAGGGTGCCATCATTGCACGCCGAGGGGGACACTGGATGGAAATCCACAGGCTTCCCTGGACAGCCCGTGCATCCCTCTTCCTCCCTCTGTGTAGGCGCCAACGCCACCCCCCCCCCCGCCCCCTGACCACCCCGCACTTGCCTCCCGGGGGCCGGAAAACAACGAGATGTGTACATCGTGTACCTAGGGTAGCAGAGACCAACCCTAGGACCGGTCAACGGGGAGATCTGTGCAAATACACGGGCTCGGTGGAGCAGCCCCGCCTCCTCAATGCAGCCCCTAAGAACACCGCGCCTGCCTAAGGGCACAGGCTGAGCTGGAAACATGCATACTGGGAACCTGGGGAAGGAGAGGCCGCCCCCAGGCCAGGCGCTTGTGGAGATGGGAGCAAACTGATCGGCTCACCCGAGGCAGTCCTCTAGAAGCGACATCCCTGTTCCCTGAGCACACCTCGACAGCTTCCTAGGACCTGGCTGACAAGGACAACGAAATCCCGCACTCCTGGGGTAGCAGAGGCTGCCCCGAGGCCAGGAGAGGGGGAAATGGGAGGAAAATGACCGATTCGCCGAGGCATCCCCCTTAGATGCTCTGCCGCTTCCGGAGCTGCCGCTCACCTCTTCCACTTTCCTTACAACGCCTGCTGCCACGAGCAGGCTAACTTGAAAGCTTCAGTCCGTCGAATTTGGGGGAGCGGGGGCCGCCCGCAGGCAAGGCAGCTAGGGACATGGGATAAAATCCTATGACTCGCCAGGGGCACAACTGTCCACGGTGGACGCCGCTGAAACCCAACCCCAAACTGCACAGCGCCTCACGTGTGTCAGTCTGTCTGACTGCCTGGCTGATTGTCTATCTATTGGAGGATGCGAGAGGCTAGACTATGTGTGTGTCTGTCTATATATCTACTGGAGGAGGAGGCGAAAATTATGTCTCTCCATTTGCCTGCCTCTCTACCTATCTATCTCTCTATCTATCTGTGTATCTATCAATCTGTGTAAAAATCGACCTATGTAGTTCAGGCACAGCAGTAGGCAAGTGTGTCTTTTTATTTGTGTGTCTGTCGGAGCAGGAATTTAGTGTTTCTATCTCCCTATCTACCTACTTGAGGAAGAGGAGGATGCTAGCCTGTGTGTATGTGTGTGTGTGTGTGCGTGCGGGTCTCTTTATCAAAGTATGTGTAACAAAGAGGGGAAGAGGCTACTGTGTCTGTCTAACAGTCTATGTGTGCATCGAATGGACGAGGAGTAAGCTAGTAAGTCTGTCTGTCTATATAGGAGATATCTATCTATGCAGCTGTATGTATTCGAGAAGAAGGAGGAGGCTAGAGTGTCTATCTCTCTGTCTGTCAGAGCAGGAGAAGAGTAGTGTGTCTGTCTGTCTGTGTGTCTGTGAGTGTGTCTCTATCTATATCAAATGGAGAAGAAGAAATAATCCCATGTGTCTGGCTATCTCTCGGTATCTCTAACAGGAGAAGGTAGCGGCTACTGGGTGTATCGGTCAATCTCACTTTCCATCTATCTAATGGAGGAGGAGAAAAATGTATTAAGTTTGTCTATGTATTATCTAAAGGAGGAGGAGATTAGTGTGTCTCTCTACCTACTTAATTGAGGAGTAGGAAGAGGCTAGTGTGTGTATGTGTGTGTGTGTGTCTGTCTATATATGTATCTGTCTACCTATATAATGAATGAGGAGGAGGAGGTTAGGATATACGGCTGTTTCTCAATGGATGAAGAGGCTAGTGTGTCTGTCTGTCTCTTTATTTGTCTCTCTGTCTGTCTAAAGGAGGAAGCCTCCCAGTACTCGACCCACCTGGAGGGATGCCAATTGCCACCCTGAAGCAGCAGAGGGCGCCCGCATTGCAGGCCGAGGGGGACACTGGATGGAATTCCGCAGGCTTGCCTGGGCAGCCCGTGCATCCCGCTTCAGCCCTCTCTGTAGCTGCCCCCGCCCCGCCCCCGCCCCGCCCCCTCCCCGCCCCCTGACCACCCCGCACTGGCTTCCCCGGAGCTGAAAAACACAGAGATGAGCACCTCGTGGACCTAGGGTAGTAGAGGCCTAGCCCAGGACCAGCCAAGAGGGAGATCTGAACAAATACACGGGCTCGGTGAGTCAGCCCCGACTTCTCATTGCAGACCCTGATCACAGCGCGCCGGCCTCGGGTGGGCTGGCTGAGCTGGAAACGTGCATACTCTGAACCTGGCGCAGGACAGGCCGCCCCCAGGCCAGGCGCTTGTGGGGATGGGAGCAAACTGATCGGCTAACCCGAGGCAGTCCGCTCCCCGCGACGTCCGTGTCCCTTGGGCTCACCTGGACAGACTCCCAGGACCTGGCTGACAAGGAGAATTAATTGCCGCACACCTGCGGTAGCAGAGGCCGCCCCGAGGCCAGGAGAGGGGGGATGGTAGGAAAATGACCGACTCGCCGAGGCATCCCTCTTGCGTTCTGGGCCGCCTCCGTGTCTGCCGCTGACCACTTCCCCTGTCCTTACCTCGCCGGCTCCCAGGAGCAGGCTGACTTCAAAGGCTTGCGTCCGGCGAACTTGGGTTAGCGGAGGCCGCCCAGAGGCAAGGCAGCTAGGGACATGGGAGAAAATCCTCTGGTTCACCAGGGGCACCCTCTTCCCCGGGCCCCGCCGCCGAACCAGGTAGGCAGACGGCACCCCGCCTCTGGTGTGTCTGTCTGTTTGACTGCTTGCCTGAATGACTATCTATTGGAGGATGGTTGAAGCTAGACTATGTGTGTGTCTGTCTGTCTCTCCAACGGAGGAGGAGGCGACTAGTATGACTCTCTATTTGCCTGCCTCTCTATCGATCTGGCTAGCTATCTATCTATGTGGGGAGGCATAGCAGTAAGATAGTGTGTCATTTAAAATTCTGTCTGTTGGAGTAGAATTTTAGTGTGTCTATATAACTATCTAGCTCTTTGAGGAAGAGGAGAAGGCTTGTGTGTGTGTGTGTGTGTGTGTGTGTGTGCGCGCGCGTGGGCTCGTGGGGATGTCTATCTATGTATCTGTATCTAAAGGGGGAGGAGCCTACTGTATCTGTCTATCAGTCTATGTATGTATCTGATGGAGGAAGAGTAGGCTAGTATGTCTGTCTGGCTGTCTATTATCAGATATGTATGTATGTAACTATACCTAATGGAAAAGAATGAGGAGGCTTGATTATCTATCCCTCGGCCTGTCAGAGGAGGAGAAGACTAGTGTTTGTCTCACTGTGCATCTTAGAGATTTCTCTATGTATATCTAATGGAGAAGATGGAGGATTTCATGAGTCTGGCTATCTGTCTGTCTCTCTAACAGGAGAAGGTAGAGGCTAGTGTGTGAATGCGTCAGTCTCACATTCCATCTATCTAAATGAGGAGTAGAAATAGTCTATACCGTTTGTCTGTTTATTATCTAATGGAGAAGGCGATTAGTGTGTCTCTCTACCTACTTAATTGAGGACTGGTAGGAGGGAAGGTTGTGTGTGGGTTTGGGTTTGTGTGTGTGTGTGTGTCTGTCTGTCTGTCTGTCTATGTATGTATCTGTCTACCTATATAATGGATTAGGAGGAGAAGGTTAAGACATATGGGTGTTTCTAAATGGAGGAAGAGGCTAGTGTGTCTGTCTGTCTATTTTATGTCTCTCTCTCTAATGGAGGAAGCCTCCCTTTATTAGGCCCAGCTGGAGGGTTGCCAAATCCCACCCTGAAGCAGCAGAGGGCGCCCTTATTGCACGCCGAGGGGGACACTGGATGGAAATCCACAGGCTTCCCTGGACAGCCCGTGCATCCCTCTTCTTCCCTCTGTGTAGGCGCCACCGCCACTCCAACCCCCCACCCCGCCCCCTGACCACCCCGCACTTGCCTCCCGGGAGCCGGAAAACACCGAGATGTGTACATCGTGTAACTAGGGTAGCAGAGACCAACCCTAGGACCGGTCAACGGGGAGATCTGTGCAAATACACGGGCTCGGTGGAGCAGCCCCGCCTCCTCAATGCAGCCCCTAAGAACACCGCGCCTGCCTAAGGGCACAGGCTGAGCTGGAAACATGCATACTGGGAACCTGGGGAAGGAGAGGCCGCCCCCAGGCCAGGCGCTTTTGGAGATGGGAGCAAACTGATCGGCTCACCCGAGGCAGTCCTCTAGAAGTAAAATCCCTGTTCCCTGAGCACACCTCGACAGCTTCCTAGGACCTGGCTGAGAAGGACAACGAAATCCCGCACTCCTGCGGTAGCAGAGGCTGCCCCGAGGCCAGGAGAGGGGGAAATGGGAGGAAAATGACCGATTCGCCAAGGCATCCCCCTTAGATGCTCTGCCGCTTCCGGAGCTGCCGCTGACCTCTTCCACTTTCCTTACAACGCCTGCTGCCACGAGCAGGCTAACTTGAAAGCTTCAGTTCGTCGAATTTGGGGGAGCGGGGGCCGCCCGCAGGCAAGGCAGCTAGGGACATGGGATAAAATCCTATGACTCGCCAGGGGCACAACTGTCCCCGGTGGACGCCGCTGAAACCCAACCCCAAACTGCACAGCGCCTCACGTGTGTCAGTCTGTCTGACTGCCTGGCTGATTGTCTATCTATTGGAGGATGCGAGAGGCTAGACTATGTGTGTGTCTGTCTATATATCTACTGGAGGAGGAGGCGAAAATTATGTCTCTCCATTTGCCTGCCTCTCTACCTATCTATCTCTCTATCTATCTGTGTATCTATCAATCTGTGTAAAAATCGACCTATGTAGTTCAGGCACAGCAGTAGGCAAGTGTGTCTTTTTATTTGTGTGTCTGTCGGAGCAGGAATTTAGTGTTTCTATCTCCCTATCTACCTACTTGAGGAAGAGGAGGATGCTAGCCTGTGTGTATGTGTGTGTGTGTGTGCGTGCGGGTCTCTTTATCAAAGTATGTGTAACAAAGAGGGGAAGAGGCTACTGTGTCTGTCTAACAGTCTATGTGTGCATCGAATGGACGAGGAGTAAGCTAGTAAGTCTGTCTGTCTATATAGGAGATATCTATCTATGCAGCTGTATGTATTCGAGAAGAAGGAGGAGGCTAGAGTGTCTATCTCTCTGTCTGTCAGAGCAGGAGAAGAGTAGTGTGTCTGTCTGTCTGTGTGTCTGTGAGTGTGTCTCTATCTATATCAAATGGAGAAGAAGAAATAATCCCATGTGTCTGGCTATCTCTCGGTATCTCTAACAGGAGAAGGTAGCGGCTACTGGGTGTATCGGTCAATCTCACTTTCCATCTATCTAATGGAGGAGGAGAAAAATGTATTAAGTTTGTCTATGTATTATCTAATGGAGGAGGAGATTAGTGTGTCTCTCTACCTACATAATTGAGGAGTAGGAAGAGGCTAGTGTGTGTATGTGTGTGTGTGTGTCTGTCTATATATGTATCTGCCTACCTATATAATGAATGAGGAGGAGGAGGTTAGGATATACGGCTGTTTCTCAATGGATGAAGAGGCTAGTGTGTCTGTCTGTCTCTTTATATGTCTCTCTGTCTGTCTAATGGAGGAAGCCTCCCTTTATTAGGCCCAGCTGGAGGGATGCCAATTGTCACCCTGAAGCAGCAGAGGGTGCCATCATTGCACGCCGAGGGGGACACTGGATGGAAATCCACAGGCTTCCCTGGACAGCCCGTGCATCCCTCTTCCTCCCTCTGTGTAGGCGCCAACGCCACCCCCCCCCCCCGCCCCCTGACCACCCCGCACTTGCCTCCCGGGGGCCGGAAAACAACGAGATGTGTATATCGTGTACCTAGGGTAGCAGAGACCAACCCTAGGACCGGTCAACGGGGAGATCTGTGCAAATACACGGGCTCGGTGGAGCAGCCCCGCCTCCTCAATGCAGCCCCTAAGAACACCGCGCCTGCCTAAGGGCACAGGCTGAGCTGGAAACATGCATACTGGGAACCTGGGGAAGGAGAGGCCGCCCCCAGGCCAGGCGCTTGTGGAGATGGGAGCAAACTGATCGGCTCACCCGAGGCAGTCCTCTAGAAGCGACATCCCTGTTCCCTGAGCACACCTCGACAGCTTCCTAGGACCTGGCTGACAAGGACAACGAAATCCCGCACTCCTGGGGTAGCAGAGGCTGCCCCGAGGCCAGGAGAGGGGGAAATGGGAGGAAAATGACCGATTCGCCGAGGCATCCCCCTTAGATGCTCTGCCGCTTCCGGAGCTGCCGCTCACCTCTTCCACTTTCCTTACAACGCCTGCTGCCACGAGCAGGCTAACTTGAAAGCTTCAGTCCGTCGAATTTGGGGGAGCGGGGGCCGCCCGCAGGCAAGGCAGCTAGGGACATGGGATAAAATCCTATGACTCGCCAGGGGCACAACTGTCCACGGTGGACGCCGCTGAAACCCAACCCCAAACTGCACAGCGCCTCACGTGTGTCAGTCTGTCTGACTGCCTGGCTGATTGTCTATCTATTGGAGGATGCGAGAGGCTAGACTATGTGTGTGTCTGTCTATATATCTACTGGAGGAGGAGGCGAAAATTATGTCTCTCCATTTGCCTGCCTCTCTACCTATCTATCTCTCTATCTATCTGTGTATCTATCAATCTGTGTAAAAATCGACCTATGTAGTTCAGGCACAGCAGTAGGCAAGTGTGTCTTTTTATTTGTGTGTCTGTCGGAGCAGGAATTTAGTGTTTCTATCTCCCTATCTACCTACTTGAGGAAGAGGAGGATGCTAGCCTGTGTGTATGTGTGTGTGTGTGTGCGTGCGGGTCTCTTTATCAAAGTATGTGTAACAAAGAGGGGAAGAGGCTACTGTGTCTGTCTAACAGTCTATGTGTGCATCGAATGGACGAGGAGTAAGCTAGTAAGTCTGTCTGTCTATATAGGAGATATCTATCTATGCAGCTGTATGTATTCGAGAAGAAGGAGGAGGCTAGAGTGTCTATCTCTCTGTCTGTCAGAGCAGGAGAAGAGTAGTGTGTCTGTCTGTCTGTGTGTCTGTGAGTGTGTCTCTATCTATATCAAATGGAGAAGAAGAAATAATCCCATGTGTCTGGCTATCTCTCGGTATCTCTAACAGGAGAAGGTAGCGGCTACTGGGTGTATCGGTCAATCTCACTTTCCATCTATCTAATGGAGGAGGAGAAAAATGTATTAAGTTTGTCTATGTATTATCTAAAGGAGGAGGAGATTAGTGTGTCTCTCTACCTACTTAATTGAGGAGTAGGAAGAGGCTAGTGTGTGTATGTGTGTGTGTGTGTCTGTCTATATATGTATCTGTCTACCTATATAATGAATGAGGAGGAGGAGGTTAGGATATACGGCTGTTTCTCAATGGATGAAGAGGCTAGTGTGTCTGTCTGTCTCTTTATTTGTCTCTCTGTCTGTCTAAAGGAGGAAGCCTCCCAGTACTCGACCCACCTGGAGGGATGCCAATTGCCACCCTGAAGCAGCAGAGGGCGCCCGCATTGCAGGCCGAGGGGGACACTGGATGGAATTCCGCAGGCTTGCCTGGGCAGCCCGTGCATCCCGCTTCAGCCCTCTCTGTAGCTGCCCCCGCCCCGCCCCCGCCCCGCCCCCTCCCCGCCCCCTGACCACCCCGCACTCGCTTCCCCGGAGCTGAAAAACACAGAGATGAGCACCTCGTGGACCTAGGGTAGTAGAGGCCTAGCCCAGGACCAGCCAAGAGGGAGATCTGAACAAATACACGGGCTCGGTGAGTCAGCCCCGACTTCTCATTGCAGACCCTGATCACAGCGCGCCGGCCTCGGGTGGGCTGGCTGAGCTGGAAACGTGCATACTCTGAACCTGGCGCAGGACAGGCCGCCCCCAGGCCAGGCGCTTGTGGGGATGGGAGCAAACTGATCGGCTAACCCGAGGCAGTCCGCTCCCCGCGACGTCCGTGTCCCTTGGGCTCACCTGGACAGACTCCCAGGACCTGGCTGACAAGGAGAATTAATTGCCGCACACCTGCGGTAGCAGAGGCCGCCCCGAGGCCAGGAGAGGGGGGATGGTAGGAAAATGACCGACTCGCCGAGGCATCCCTCTTGCGTTCTGGGCCGCCTCCGTGTCTGCCGCTGACCACTTCCCCTGTCCTTACCTCGCCGGCTCCCAGGAGCAGGCTGACTTCAAAGGCTTGCGTCCGGCGAACTTGGGTTAGCGGAGGCCGCCCAGAGGCAAGGCAGCTAGGGACATGGGAGAAAATCCTCTGGTTCACCAGGGGCACCCTCTTCCCCGGGCCCCGCCGCCGAACCAGGTAGGCAGACGGCACCCCGCCTCTGGTGTGTCTGTCTGTTTGACTGCTTGCCTGAATGACTATCTATTGGAGGATGGTTGAAGCTAGACTATGTGTGTGTCTGTCCGTCTCTCCAACGGAGGAGGAGGCGACTAGTATGACTCTCTATTTGCCTGCCTCTCTATCGATCTGGCTAGCTATCTATCTATGTGGGGAGGCATAGCAGTAAGATAGTGTGTCATTTAAAATTCTGTCTGTTGGAGTAGAATTTTAGTGTGTCTATATAACTATCTAGCTCTTTGAGGAAGAGGAGAAGGCTTGTGTGTGTGTGTGTGTGTGTGTGTGTGTGCGCGCGCGTGGGCTCGTGGGGATGTCTATCTATGTATCTGTATCTAAAGGGGGAGGAGCCTACTGTATCTGTCTATCAGTCTATGTATGTATCTGATGGAGGAAGAGTAGGCTAGTATGTCTGTCTGGCTGTCTATTATCAGATATGTATGTATGTAACTATACCTAATGGAAAAGAATGAGGAGGCTTGATTATCTATCCCTCGGCCTGTCAGAGGAGGAGAAGACTAGTGTTTGTCTCACTGTGCATCTTAGAGATTTCTCTATGTATATCTAATGGAGAAGATGGAGGATTTCATGAGTCTGGCTATCTGTCTGTCTCTCTAACAGGAGAAGGTAGAGGCTAGTGTGTGAATGCGTCAGTCTCACATTCCATCTATCTAAATGAGGAGTAGAAATAGTCTATACCGTTTGTCTGTTTATTATCTAATGGAGAAGGCGATTAGTGTGTCTCTCTACCTACTTAATTGAGGACTGGTAGGAGGGAAGGTTGTGTGTGGGTTTGGGTTTGTGTGTGTGTGTGTGTCTGTCTGTCTGTCTGTCTATGTATGTATCTGTCTACCTATATAATGGATTAGGAGGAGAAGGTTAAGACATATGGGTGTTTCTAAATGGAGGAAGAGGCTAGTGTGTCTGTCTGTCTATTTTATGTCTCTCTCTCTAATGGAGGAAGCCTCCCTTTATTAGGCCCAGCTGGAGGGTTGCCAAATCCCACCCTGAAGCAGCAGAGGGCGCCCTTATTGCACGCCGAGGGGGACACTGGATGGAAATCCACAGGCTTCCCTGGACAGCCCGTGCATCCCTCTTCTTCCCTCTGTGTAGGCGCCACCGCCACTCCAACCCCCCACCCCGCCCCCTGACCACCCCGCACTTGCCTCCCGGGAGCCGGAAAACACCGAGATGTGTACATCGTGTAACTAGGGTAGCAGAGACCAACCCTAGGACCGGTCAACGGGGAGATCTGTGCAAATACACGGGCTCGGTGGAGCAGCCCCGCCTCCTCAATGCAGCCCCTAAGAACACCGCGCCTGCCTAAGGGCACAGGCTGAGCTGGAAACATGCATACTGGGAACCTGGGGAAGGAGAGGCCGCCCCCAGGCCAGGCGCTTTTGGAGATGGGAGCAAACTGATCGGCTCACCCGAGGCAGTCCTCTAGAAGTAAAATCCCTGTTCCCTGAGCACACCTCGACAGCTTCCTAGGACCTGGCTGAGAAGGACAACGAAATCCCGCACTCCTGCGGTAGCAGAGGCTGCCCCGAGGCCAGGAGAGGGGGAAATGGGAGGAAAATGACCGATTCGCCAAGGCATCCCCCTTAGATGCTCTGCCGCTTCCGGAGCTGCCGCTGACCTCTTCCACTTTCCTTACAACGCCTGCTGCCACGAGCAGGCTAACTTGAAAGCTTCAGTTCGTCGAATTTGGGGGAGCGGGGGCCGCCCGCAGGCAAGGCAGCTAGGGACATGGGATAAAATCCTATGACTCGCCAGGGGCACAACTGTCCCCGGTGGACGCCGCTGAAACCCAACCCCAAACTGCACAGCGCCTCACGTGTGTCAGTCTGTCTGACTGCCTGGCTGATTGTCTATCTATTGGAGGATGCGAGAGGCTAGACTATGTGTGTGTCTGTCTATATATCTACTGGAGGAGGAGGCGAAAATTATGTCTCTCCATTTGCCTGCCTCTCTACCTATCTATCTCTCTATCTATCTGTGTATCTATCAATCTGTGTAAAAATCGACCTATGTAGTTCAGGCACAGCAGTAGGCAAGTGTGTCTTTTTATTTGTGTGTCTGTCGGAGCAGGAATTTAGTGTTTCTATCTCCCTATCTACCTACTTGAGGAAGAGGAGGATGCTAGCCTGTGTGTATGTGTGTGTGTGTGTGCGTGCGGGTCTCTTTATCAAAGTATGTGTAACAAAGAGGGGAAGAGGCTACTGTGTCTGTCTAACAGTCTATGTGTGCATCGAATGGACGAGGAGTAAGCTAGTAAGTCTGTCTGTCTATATAGGAGATATCTATCTATGCAGCTGTATGTATTCGAGAAGAAGGAGGAGGCTAGAGTGTCTATCTCTCTGTCTGTCAGAGCAGGAGAAGAGTAGTGTGTCTGTCTGTCTGTGTGTCTGTGAGTGTGTCTCTATCTATATCAAATGGAGAAGAAGAAATAATCCCATGTGTCTGGCTATCTCTCGGTATCTCTAACAGGAGAAGGTAGCGGCTACTGGGTGTATCGGTCAATCTCACTTTCCATCTATCTAATGGAGGAGGAGAAAAATGTATTAAGTTTGTCTATGTATTATCTAATGGAGGAGGAGATTAGTGTGTCTCTCTACCTACATAATTGAGGAGTAGGAAGAGGCTAGTGTGTGTATGTGTGTGTGTGTGTCTGTCTATATATGTATCTGCCTACCTATATAATGAATGAGGAGGAGGAGGTTAGGATATACGGCTGTTTCTCAATGGATGAAGAGGCTAGTGTGTCTGTCTGTCTCTTTATATGTCTCTCTGTCTGTCTAATGGAGGAAGCCTCCCTTTATTAGGCCCAGCTGGAGGGATGCCAATTGTCACCCTGAAGCAGCAGAGGGTGCCATCATTGCACGCCGAGGGGGACACTGGATGGAAATCCACAGGCTTCCCTGGACAGCCCGTGCATCCCTCTTCCTCCCTCTGTGTAGGCGCCAACGCCACCCCCCCCCCCCGCCCCCTGACCACCCCGCACTTGCCTCCCGGGGGCCGGAAAACAACGAGATGTGTACATCGTGTACCTAGGGTAGCAGAGACCAACCCTAGGACCGGTCAACGGGGAGATCTGTGCAAATACACGGGCTCGGTGGAGCAGCCCCGCCTCCTCAATGCAGCCCCTAAGAACACCGCGCCTGCCTAAGGGCACAGGCTGAGCTGGAAACATGCATACTGGGAACCTGGGGAAGGAGAGGCCGCCCCCAGGCCAGGCGCTTGTGGAGATGGGAGCAAACTGATCGGCTCACCCGAGGCAGTCCTCTAGAAGCGACATCCCTGTTCCCTGAGCACACCTCGACAGCTTCCTAGGACCTGGCTGACAAGGACAACGAAATCCCGCACTCCTGGGGTAGCAGAGGCTGCCCCGAGGCCAGGAGAGGGGGAAATGGGAGGAAAATGACCGATTCGCCGAGGCATCCCCCTTAGATGCTCTGCCGCTTCCGGAGCTGCCGCTCACCTCTTCCACTTTCCTTACAACGCCTGCTGCCACGAGCAGGCTAACTTGAAAGCTTCAGTCCGTCGAATTTGGGGGAGCGGGGGCCGCCCGCAGGCAAGGCAGCTAGGGACATGGGATAAAATCCTATGACTCGCCAGGGGCACAACTGTCCACGGTGGACGCCGCTGAAACCCAACCCCAAACTGCACAGCGCCTCACGTGTGTCAGTCTGTCTGACTGCCTGGCTGATTGTCTATCTATTGGAGGATGCGAGAGGCTAGACTATGTGTGTGTCTGTCTATATATCTACTGGATGAGGAGGCGAAAATTATGTCTCTCCATTTGCCTGCCTCTCTACCTATCTATCTCTCTATCTATCTGTGTATCTATCAATCTGTGTAAAAATCGACCTATGTAGTTCAGGCACAGCAGTAGGCAAGTGTGTCTTTTTATTTGTGTGTCTGTCGGAGCAGGAATTTAGTGTTTCTATCTCCCTATCTACCTACTTGAGGAAGAGGAGGATGCTAGCCTGTGTGTATGTGTGTGTGTGTGTGCGTGCGGGTCTCTTTATCAAAGTATGTGTAACAAAGAGGGGAAGAGGCTACTGTGTCTGTCTAACAGTCTATGTGTGCATCGAATGGACGAGGAGTAAGCTAGTAAGTCTGTCTGTCTATATAGGAGATATCTATCTATGCAGCTGTATGTATTCGAGAAGAAGGAGGAGGCTAGAGTGTCTATCTCTCTGTCTGTCAGAGCAGGAGAAGAGTAGTGTGTCTGTCTGTCTGTGTGTCTGTGAGTGTGTCTCTATCTATATCAAATGGAGAAGAAGAAATAATCCCATGTGTCTGGCTATCTCTCGGTATCTCTAACAGGAGAAGGTAGCGGCTACTGGGTGTATCGGTCAATCTCACTTTCCATCTATCTAATGGAGGAGGAGAAAAATGTATTAAGTTTGTCTATGTATTATCTAAAGGAGGAGGAGATTAGTGTGTCTCTCTACCTACTTAATTGAGGAGTAGGAAGAGGCTAGTGTGTGTATGTGTGTGTGTGTGTCTGTCTATATATGTATCTGTCTACCTATATAATGAATGAGGAGGAGGAGGTTAGGATATACGGCTGTTTCTCAATGGATGAAGAGGCTAGTGTGTCTGTCTGTCTCTTTATTTGTCTCTCTGTCTGTCTAAAGGAGGAAGCCTCCCAGTACTCGACCCACCTGGAGGGATGCCAATTGCCACCCTGAAGCAGCAGAGGGCGCCCGCATTGCAGGCCGAGGGGGACACTGGATGGAATTCCGCAGGCTTGCCTGGGCAGCCCGTGCATCCCGCTTCAGCCCTCTCTGTAGCTGCCCCCGCCCCGCCCCCGCCCCGCCCCCTCCCCGCCCCCTGACCACCCCGCACTGGCTTCCCCGGAGCTGAAAAACACAGAGATGAGCACCTCGTGGACCTAGGGTAGTAGAGGCCTAGCCCAGGACCAGCCAAGAGGGAGATCTGAACAAATACACGGGCTCGGTGAGTCAGCCCCGACTTCTCATTGCAGACCCTGATCACAGCGCGCCGGCCTCGGGTGGGCTGGCTGAGCTGGAAACGTGCATACTCTGAACCTGGCGCAGGACAGGCCGCCCCCAGGCCAGGCGCTTGTGGGGATGGGAGCAAACTGATCGGCTAACCCGAGGCAGTCCGCTCCCCGCGACGTCCGTGTCCCTTGGGCTCACCTGGACAGACTCCCAGGACCTGGCTGACAAGGAGAATTAATTGCCGCACACCTGCGGTAGCAGAGGCCGCCCCGAGGCCAGGAGAGGGGGGATGGTAGGAAAATGACCGACTCGCCGAGGCATCCCTCTTGCGTTCTGGGCCGCCTCCGTGTCTGCCGCTGACCACTTCCCCTGTCCTTACCTCGCCGGCTCCCAGGAGCAGGCTGACTTCAAAGGCTTGCGTCCGGCGAACTTGGGTTAGCGGAGGCCGCCCAGAGGCAAGGCAGCTAGGGACATGGGAGAAAATCCTCTGGTTCACCAGGGGCACCCTCTTCCCCGGGCCCCGCCGCCGAACCAGGTAGGCAGACGGCACCCCGCCTCTGGTGTGTCTGTCTGTTTGACTGCTTGCCTGAATGACTATCTATTGGAGGATGGTTGAAGCTAGACTATGTGTGTGTCTGTCCGTCTCTCCAACGGAGGAGGAGGCGACTAGTATGACTCTCTATTTGCCTGCCTCTCTATCGATCTGGCTAGCTATCTATCTATGTGGGGAGGCATAGCAGTAAGATAGTGTGTCATTTAAAATTCTGTCTGTTGGAGTAGAATTTTAGTGTGTCTATATAACTATCTAGCTCTTTGAGGAAGAGGAGAAGGCTTGTGTGTGTGTGTGTGTGTGTGTGTGTGTGCGCGCGCGTGGGCTCGTGGGGATGTCTATCTATGTATCTGTATCTAAAGGGGGAGGAGCCTACTGTATCTGTCTATCAGTCTATGTATGTATCTGATGGAGGAAGAGTAGGCTAGTATGTCTGTCTGGCTGTCTATTATCAGATATGTATGTATGTAACTATACCTAATGGAAAAGAATGAGGAGGCTTGATTATCTATCCCTCGGCCTGTCAGAGGAGGAGAAGACTAGTGTTTGTCTCACTGTGCATCTTAGAGATTTCTCTATGTATATCTAATGGAGAAGATGGAGGATTTCATGAGTCTGGCTATCTGTCTGTCTCTCTAACAGGAGAAGGTAGAGGCTAGTGTGTGAATGCGTCAGTCTCACATTCCATCTATCTAAATGAGGAGTAGAAATAGTCTATACCGTTTGTCTGTTTATTATCTAATGGAGAAGGCGATTAGTGTGTCTCTCTACCTACTTAATTGAGGACTGGTAGGAGGGAAGGTTGTGTGTGGGTTTGGGTTTGTGTGTGTGTGTGTGTCTGTCTGTCTGTCTGTCTATGTATGTATCTGTCTACCTATATAATGGATTAGGAGGAGAAGGTTAAGACATATGGGTGTTTCTAAATGGAGGAAGAGGCTAGTGTGTCTGTCTGTCTATTTTATGTCTCTCTCTCTAATGGAGGAAGCCTCCCTTTATTAGGCCCAGCTGGAGGGTTGCCAAATCCCACCCTGAAGCAGCAGAGGGCGCCCTTATTGCACGCCGAGGGGGACACTGGATGGAAATCCACAGGCTTCCCTGGACAGCCCGTGCATCCCTCTTCTTCCCTCTGTGTAGGCGCCACCGCCACTCCAACCCCCCACCCCGCCCCCTGACCACCCCGCACTTGCCTCCCGGGAGCCGGAAAACACCGAGATGTGTACATCGTGTAACTAGGGTAGCAGAGACCAACCCTAGGACCGGTCAACGGGGAGATCTGTGCAAATACACGGGCTCGGTGGAGCAGCCCCGCCTCCTCAATGCAGCCCCTAAGAACACCGCGCCTGCCTAAGGGCACAGGCTGAGCTGGAAACATGCATACTGGGAACCTGGGGAAGGAGAGGCCGCCCCCAGGCCAGGCGCTTTTGGAGATGGGAGCAAACTGATCGGCTCACCCGAGGCAGTCCTCTAGAAGTAAAATCCCTGTTCCCTGAGCACACCTCGACAGCTTCCTAGGACCTGGCTGAGAAGGACAACGAAATCCCGCACTCCTGCGGTAGCAGAGGCTGCCCCGAGGCCAGGAGAGGGGGAAATGGGAGGAAAATGACCGATTCGCCAAGGCATCCCCCTTAGATGCTCTGCCGCTTCCGGAGCTGCCGCTGACCTCTTCCACTTTCCTTACAACGCCTGCTGCCACGAGCAGGCTAACTTGAAAGCTTCAGTTCGTCGAATTTGGGGGAGCGGGGGCCGCCCGCAGGCAAGGCAGCTAGGGACATGGGATAAAATCCTATGACTCGCCAGGGGCACAACTGTCCCCGGTGGACGCCGCTGAAACCCAACCCCAAACTGCACAGCGCCTCACGTGTGTCAGTCTGTCTGACTGCCTGGCTGATTGTCTATCTATTGGAGGATGCGAGAGGCTAGACTATGTGTGTGTCTGTCTATATATCTACTGGAGGAGGAGGCGAAAATTATGTCTCTCCATTTGCCTGCCTCTCTACCTATCTATCTCTCTATCTATCTGTGTATCTATCAATCTGTGTAAAAATCGACCTATGTAGTTCAGGCACAGCAGTAGGCAAGTGTGTCTTTTTATTTGTGTGTCTGTCGGAGCAGGAATTTAGTGTTTCTATCTCCCTATCTACCTACTTGAGGAAGAGGAGGATGCTAGCCTGTGTGTATGTGTGTGTGTGTGTGCGTGCGGGTCTCTTTATCAAAGTATGTGTAACAAAGAGGGGAAGAGGCTACTGTGTCTGTCTAACAGTCTATGTGTGCATCGAATGGACGAGGAGTAAGCTAGTAAGTCTGTCTGTCTATATAGGAGATATCTATCTATGCAGCTGTATGTATTCGAGAAGAAGGAGGAGGCTAGAGTGTCTATCTCTCTGTCTGTCAGAGCAGGAGAAGAGTAGTGTGTCTGTCTGTCTGTGTGTCTGTGAGTGTGTCTCTATCTATATCAAATGGAGAAGAAGAAATAATCCCATGTGTCTGGCTATCTCTCGGTATCTCTAACAGGAGAAGGTAGCGGCTACTGGGTGTATCGGTCAATCTCACTTTCCATCTATCTAATGGAGGAGGAGAAAAATGTATTAAGTTTGTCTATGTATTATCTAATGGAGGAGGAGATTAGTGTGTCTCTCTACCTACATAATTGAGGAGTAGGAAGAGGCTAGTGTGTGTATGTGTGTGTGTGTGTCTGTCTATATATGTATCTGCCTACCTATATAATGAATGAGGAGGAGGAGGTTAGGATATACGGCTGTTTCTCAATGGATGAAGAGGCTAGTGTGTCTGTCTGTCTCTTTATATGTCTCTCTGTCTGTCTAATGGAGGAAGCCTCCCTTTATTAGGCCCAGCTGGAGGGATGCCAATTGTCACCCTGAAGCAGCAGAGGGTGCCATCATTGCACGCCGAGGGGGACACTGGATGGAAATCCACAGGCTTCCCTGGACAGCCCGTGCATCCCTCTTCCTCCCTCTGTGTAGGCGCCAACGCCACCCCCCCCCCCGCCCCCTGACCACCCCGCACTTGCCTCCCGGGGGCCGGAAAACAACGAGATGTGTACATCGTGTACCTAGGGTAGCAGAGACCAACCCTAGGACCGGTCAACGGGGAGATCTGTGCAAATACACGGGCTCGGTGGAGCAGCCCCGCCTCCTCAATGCAGCCCCTAAGAACACCGCGCCTGCCTAAGGGCACAGGCTGAGCTGGAAACATGCATACTGGGAACCTGGGGAAGGAGAGGCCGCCCCCAGGCCAGGCGCTTGTGGAGATGGGAGCAAACTGATCGGCTCACCCGAGGCAGTCCTCTAGAAGCGACATCCCTGTTCCCTGAGCACACCTCGACAGCTTCCTAGGACCTGGCTGACAAGGACAACGAAATCCCGCACTCCTGGGGTAGCAGAGGCTGCCCCGAGGCCAGGAGAGGGGGAAATGGGAGGAAAATGACCGATTCGCCGAGGCATCCCCCTTAGATGCTCTGCCGCTTCCGGAGCTGCCGCTCACCTCTTCCACTTTCCTTACAACGCCTGCTGCCACGAGCAGGCTAACTTGAAAGCTTCAGTCCGTCGAATTTGGGGGAGCGGGGGCCGCCCGCAGGCAAGGCAGCTAGGGACATGGGATAAAATCCTATGACTCGCCAGGGGCACAACTGTCCACGGTGGACGCCGCTGAAACCCAACCCCAAACTGCACAGCGCCTCACGTGTGTCAGTCTGTCTGACTGCCTGGCTGATTGTCTATCTATTGGAGGATGCGAGAGGCTAGACTATGTGTGTGTCTGTCTATATATCTACTGGAGGAGGAGGCGAAAATTATGTCTCTCCATTTGCCTGCCTCTCTACCTATCTATCTCTCTATCTATCTGTGTATCTATCAATCTGTGTAAAAATCGACCTATGTAGTTCAGGCACAGCAGTAGGCAAGTGTGTCTTTTTATTTGTGTGTCTGTCGGAGCAGGAATTTAGTGTTTCTATCTCCCTATCTACCTACTTGAGGAAGAGGAGGATGCTAGCCTGTGTGTATGTGTGTGTGTGTGTGCGTGCGGGTCTCTTTATCAAAGTATGTGTAACAAAGAGGGGAAGAGGCTACTGTGTCTGTCTAACAGTCTATGTGTGCATCGAATGGACGAGGAGTAAGCTAGTAAGTCTGTCTGTCTATATAGGAGATATCTATCTATGCAGCTGTATGTATTCGAGAAGAAGGAGGAGGCTAGAGTGTCTATCTCTCTGTCTGTCAGAGCAGGAGAAGAGTAGTGTGTCTGTCTGTCTGTGTGTCTGTGAGTGTGTCTCTATCTATATCAAATGGAGAAGAAGAAATAATCCCATGTGTCTGGCTATCTCTCGGTATCTCTAACAGGAGAAGGTAGCGGCTACTGGGTGTATCGGTCAATCTCACTTTCCATCTATCTAATGGAGGAGGAGAAAAATGTATTAAGTTTGTCTATGTATTATCTAATGGAGGAGGAGATTAGTGTGTCTCTCTACCTACATAATTGAGGAGTAGGAAGAGGCTAGTGTGTGTATGTGTGTGTGTGTGTCTGTCTATATATGTATCTGCCTACCTATATAATGAATGAGGAGGAGGAGGTTAGGATATACGGCTGTTTCTCAATGGATGAAGAGGCTAGTGTGTCTGTCTGTCTCTTTATATGTCTCTCTGTCTGTCTAATGGAGGAAGCCTCCCTTTATTAGGCCCAGCTGGAGGGATGCCAATTGTCACCCTGAAGCAGCAGAGGGTGCCATCATTGCACGCCGAGGGGGACACTGGATGGAAATCCACAGGCTTCCCTGGACAGCCCGTGCATCCCTCTTCCTCCCTCTGTGTAGGCGCCAACGCCACCCCCCCCCCCGCCCCCTGACCACCCCGCACTTGCCTCCCGGGGGCCGGAAAACAACGAGATGTGTACATCGTGTACCTAGGGTAGCAGAGACCAACCCTAGGACCGGTCAACGGGGAGATCTGTGCAAATACACGGGCTCGGTGGAGCAGCCCCGCCTCCTCAATGCAGCCCCTAAGAACACCGCGCCTGCCTAAGGGCACAGGCTGAGCTGGAAACATGCATACTGGGAACCTGGGGAAGGAGAGGCCGCCCCCAGGCCAGGCGCTTGTGGAGATGGGAGCAAACTGATCGGCTCACCCGAGGCAGTCCTCTAGAAGCGACATCCCTGTTCCCTGAGCACACCTCGACAGCTTCCTAGGACCTGGCTGACAAGGACAACGAAATCCCGCACTCCTGGGGTAGCAGAGGCTGCCCCGAGGCCAGGAGAGGGGGAAATGGGAGGAAAATGACCGATTCGCCGAGGCATCCCCCTTAGATGCTCTGCCGCTTCCGGAGCTGCCGCTCACCTCTTCCACTTTCCTTACAACGCCTGCTGCCACGAGCAGGCTAACTTGAAAGCTTCAGTCCGTCGAATTTGGGGGAGCGGGGGCCGCCCGCAGGCAAGGCAGCTAGGGACATGGGATAAAATCCTATGACTCGCCAGGGGCACAACTGTCCACGGTGGACGCCGCTGAAACCCAACCCCAAACTGCACAGCGCCTCACGTGTGTCAGTCTGTCTGACTGCCTGGCTGATTGTCTATCTATTGGAGGATGCGAGAGGCTAGACTATGTGTGTGTCTGTCTATATATCTACTGGAGGAGGAGGCGAAAATTATGTCTCTCCATTTGCCTGCCTCTCTACCTATCTATCTCTCTATCTATCTGTGTATCTATCAATCTGTGTAAAAATCGACCTATGTAGTTCAGGCACAGCAGTAGGCAAGTGTGTCTTTTTATTTGTGTGTCTGTCGGAGCAGGAATTTAGTGTTTCTATCTCCCTATCTACCTACTTGAGGAAGAGGAGGATGCTAGCCTGTGTGTATGTGTGTGTGTGTGTGCGTGCGGGTCTCTTTATCAAAGTATGTGTAACAAAGAGGGGAAGAGGCTACTGTGTCTGTCTAACAGTCTATGTGTGCATCGAATGGACGAGGAGTAAGCTAGTAAGTCTGTCTGTCTATATAGGAGATATCTATCTATGCAGCTGTATGTATTCGAGAAGAAGGAGGAGGCTAGAGTGTCTATCTCTCTGTCTGTCAGAGCAGGAGAAGAGTAGTGTGTCTGTCTGTCTGTGTGTCTGTGAGTGTGTCTCTATCTATATCAAATGGAGAAGAAGAAATAATCCCATGTGTCTGGCTATCTCTCGGTATCTCTAACAGGAGAAGGTAGCGGCTACTGGGTGTATCGGTCAATCTCACTTTCCATCTATCTAATGGAGGAGGAGAAAAATGTATTAAGTTTGTCTATGTATTATCTAAAGGAGGAGGAGATTAGTGTGTCTCTCTACCTACTTAATTGAGGAGTAGGAAGAGGCTAGTGTGTGTATGTGTGTGTGTGTGTCTGTCTATATATGTATCTGTCTACCTATATAATGAATGAGGAGGAGGAGGTTAGGATATACGGCTGTTTCTCAATGGATGAAGAGGCTAGTGTGTCTGTCTGTCTCTTTATTTGTCTCTCTGTCTGTCTAAAGGAGGAAGCCTCCCAGTACTCGACCCACCTGGAGGGATGCCAATTGCCACCCTGAAGCAGCAGAGGGCGCCCGCATTGCAGGCCGAGGGGGACACTGGATGGAATTCCGCAGGCTTGCCTGGGCAGCCCGTGCATCCCGCTTCAGCCCTCTCTGTAGCTGCCCCCGCCCCGCCCCCGCCCCGCCCCCTCCCCGCCCCCTGACCACCCCGCACTGGCTTCCCCGGAGCTGAAAAACACAGAGATGAGCACCTCGTGGACCTAGGGTAGTAGAGGCCTAGCCCAGGACCAGCCAAGAGGGAGATCTGAACAAATACACGGGCTCGGTGAGTCAGCCCCGACTTCTCATTGCAGACCCTGATCACAGCGCGCCGGCCTCGGGTGGGCTGGCTGAGCTGGAAACGTGCATACTCTGAACCTGGCGCAGGACAGGCCGCCCCCAGGCCAGGCGCTTGTGGGGATGGGAGCAAACTGATCGGCTAACCCGAGGCAGTCCGCTCCCCGCGACGTCCGTGTCCCTTGGGCTCACCTGGACAGACTCCCAGGACCTGGCTGACAAGGAGAATTAATTGCCGCACACCTGCGGTAGCAGAGGCCGCCCCGAGGCCAGGAGAGGGGGGATGGTAGGAAAATGACCGACTCGCCGAGGCATCCCTCTTGCGTTCTGGGCCGCCTCCGTGTCTGCCGCTGACCACTTCCCCTGTCCTTACCTCGCCGGCTCCCAGGAGCAGGCTGACTTCAAAGGCTTGCGTCCGGCGAACTTGGGTTAGCGGAGGCCGCCCAGAGGCAAGGCAGCTAGGGACATGGGAGAAAATCCTCTGGTTCACCAGGGGCACCCTCTTCCCCGGGCCCCGCCGCCGAACCAGGTAGGCAGACGGCACCCCGCCTCTGGTGTGTCTGTCTGTTTGACTGCTTGCCTGAATGACTATCTATTGGAGGATGGTTGAAGCTAGACTATGTGTGTGTCTGTCTGTCTCTCCAACGGAGGAGGAGGCGACTAGTATGACTCTCTATTTGCCTGCCTCTCTATCGATCTGGCTAGCTATCTATCTATGTGGGGAGGCATAGCAGTAAGATAGTGTGTCATTTAAAATTCTGTCTGTTGGAGTAGAATTTTAGTGTGTCTATATAACTATCTAGCTCTTTGAGGAAGAGGAGAAGGCTTGTGTGTGTGTGTGTGTGTGTGTGTGCGCGCGCGTGGGCTCGTGGGGATGTCTATCTATGTATCTGTATCTAAAGGGGGAGGAGCCTACTGTATCTGTCTATCAGTCTATGTATGTATCTGATGGAGGAAGAGTAGGCTAGTATGTCTGTCTGGCTGTCTATTATCAGATATGTATGTATGTAACTATACCTAATGGAAAAGAATGAGGAGGCTTGATTATCTATCCCTCGGCCTGTCAGAGGAGGAGAAGACTAGTGTTTGTCTCACTGTGCATCTTAGAGATTTCTCTATGTATATCTAATGGAGAAGATGGAGGATTTCATGAGTCTGGCTATCTGTCTGTCTCTCTAACAGGAGAAGGTAGAGGCTAGTGTGTGAATGCGTCAGTCTCACATTCCATCTATCTAAATGAGGAGTAGAAATAGTCTATACCGTTTGTCTGTTTATTATCTAATGGAGAAGGCGATTAGTGTGTCTCTCTACCTACTTAATTGAGGACTGGTAGGAGGGAAGGTTGTGTGTGGGTTTGGGTTTGTGTGTGTGTGTGTGTCTGTCTGTCTGTCTGTCTATGTATGTATCTGTCTACCTATATAATGGATTAGGAGGAGAAGGTTAAGACATATGGGTGTTTCTAAATGGAGGAAGAGGCTAGTGTGTCTGTCTGTCTATTTTATGTCTCTCTCTCTAATGGAGGAAGCCTCCCTTTATTAGGCCCAGCTGGAGGGTTGCCAAATCCCACCCTGAAGCAGCAGAGGGCGCCCTTATTGCACGCCGAGGGGGACACTGGATGGAAATCCACAGGCTTCCCTGGACAGCCCGTGCATCCCTCTTCTTCCCTCTGTGTAGGCGCCACCGCCACTCCAACCCCCCACCCCGCCCCCTGACCACCCCGCACTTGCCTCCCGGGAGCCGGAAAACACCGAGATGTGTACATCGTGTAACTAGGGTAGCAGAGACCAACCCTAGGACCGGTCAACGGGGAGATCTGTGCAAATACACGGGCTCGGTGGAGCAGCCCCGCCTCCTCAATGCAGCCCCTAAGAACACCGCGCCTGCCTAAGGGCACAGGCTGAGCTGGAAACATGCATACTGGGAACCTGGGGAAGGAGAGGCCGCCCCCAGGCCAGGCGCTTTTGGAGATGGGAGCAAACTGATCGGCTCACCCGAGGCAGTCCTCTAGAAGTAAAATCCCTGTTCCCTGAGCACACCTCGACAGCTTCCTAGGACCTGGCTGAGAAGGACAACGAAATCCCGCACTCCTGCGGTAGCAGAGGCTGCCCCGAGGCCAGGAGAGGGGGAAATGGGAGGAAAATGACCGATTCGCCAAGGCATCCCCCTTAGATGCTCTGCCGCTTCCGGAGCTGCCGCTGACCTCTTCCACTTTCCTTACAACGCCTGCTGCCACGAGCAGGCTAACTTGAAAGCTTCAGTTCGTCGAATTTGGGGGAGCGGGGGCCGCCCGCAGGCAAGGCAGCTAGGGACATGGGATAAAATCCTATGACTCGCCAGGGGCACAACTGTCCCCGGTGGACGCCGCTGAAACCCAACCCCAAACTGCACAGCGCCTCACGTGTGTCAGTCTGTCTGACTGCCTGGCTGATTGTCTATCTATTGGAGGATGCGAGAGGCTAGACTATGTGTGTGTCTGTCTATATATCTACTGGAGGAGGAGGCGAAAATTATGTCTCTCCATTTGCCTGCCTCTCTACCTATCTATCTCTCTATCTATCTGTGTATCTATCAATCTGTGTAAAAATCGACCTATGTAGTTCAGGCACAGCAGTAGGCAAGTGTGTCTTTTTATTTGTGTGTCTGTCGGAGCAGGAATTTAGTGTTTCTATCTCCCTATCTACCTACTTGAGGAAGAGGAGGATGCTAGCCTGTGTGTATGTGTGTGTGTGTGTGCGTGCGGGTCTCTTTATCAAAGTATGTGTAACAAAGAGGGGAAGAGGCTACTGTGTCTGTCTAACAGTCTATGTGTGCATCGAATGGACGAGGAGTAAGCTAGTAAGTCTGTCTGTCTATATAGGAGATATCTATCTATGCAGCTGTATGTATTCGAGAAGAAGGAGGAGGCTAGAGTGTCTATCTCTCTGTCTGTCAGAGCAGGAGAAGAGTAGTGTGTCTGTCTGTCTGTGTGTCTGTGAGTGTGTCTCTATCTATATCAAATGGAGAAGAAGAAATAATCCCATGTGTCTGGCTATCTCTCGGTATCTCTAACAGGAGAAGGTAGCGGCTACTGGGTGTATCGGTCAATCTCACTTTCCATCTATCTAATGGAGGAGGAGAAAAATGTATTAAGTTTGTCTATGTATTATCTAATGGAGGAGGAGATTAGTGTGTCTCTCTACCTACATAATTGAGGAGTAGGAAGAGGCTAGTGTGTGTATGTGTGTGTGTGTGTCTGTCTATATATGTATCTGCCTACCTATATAATGAATGAGGAGGAGGAGGTTAGGATATACGGCTGTTTCTCAATGGATGAAGAGGCTAGTGTGTCTGTCTGTCTCTTTATATGTCTCTCTGTCTGTCTAATGGAGGAAGCCTCCCTTTATTAGGCCCAGCTGGAGGGATGCCAATTGTCACCCTGAAGCAGCAGAGGGTGCCATCATTGCACGCCGAGGGGGACACTGGATGGAAATCCACAGGCTTCCCTGGACAGCCCGTGCATCCCTCTTCCTCCCTCTGTGTAGGCGCCAACGCCACCCCCCCCCCCGCCCCCTGACCACCCCGCACTTGCCTCCCGGGGGCCGGAAAACAACGAGATGTGTACATCGTGTACCTAGGGTAGCAGAGACCAACCCTAGGACCGGTCAACGGGGAGATCTGTGCAAATACACGGGCTCGGTGGAGCAGCCCCGCCTCCTCAATGCAGCCCCTAAGAACACCGCGCCTGCCTAAGGGCACAGGCTGAGCTGGAAACATGCATACTGGGAACCTGGGGAAGGAGAGGCCGCCCCCAGGCCAGGCGCTTGTGGAGATGGGAGCAAACTGATCGGCTCACCCGAGGCAGTCCTCTAGAAGCGACATCCCTGTTCCCTGAGCACACCTCGACAGCTTCCTAGGACCTGGCTGACAAGGACAACGAAATCCCGCACTCCTGGGGTAGCAGAGGCTGCCCCGAGGCCAGGAGAGGGGGAAATGGGAGGAAAATGACCGATTCGCCGAGGCATCCCCCTTAGATGCTCTGCCGCTTCCGGAGCTGCCGCTCACCTCTTCCACTTTCCTTACAACGCCTGCTGCCACGAGCAGGCTAACTTGAAAGCTTCAGTCCGTCGAATTTGGGGGAGCGGGGGCCGCCCGCAGGCAAGGCAGCTAGGGACATGGGATAAAATCCTATGACTCGCCAGGGGCACAACTGTCCACGGTGGACGCCGCTGAAACCCAACCCCAAACTGCACAGCGCCTCACGTGTGTCAGTCTGTCTGACTGCCTGGCTGATTGTCTATCTATTGGAGGATGCGAGAGGCTAGACTATGTGTGTGTCTGTCTATATATCTACTGGAGGAGGAGGCGAAAATTATGTCTCTCCATTTGCCTGCCTCTCTACCTATCTATCTCTCTATCTATCTGTGTATCTATCAATCTGTGTAAAAATCGACCTATGTAGTTCAGGCACAGCAGTAGGCAAGTGTGTCTTTTTATTTGTGTGTCTGTCGGAGCAGGAATTTAGTGTTTCTATCTCCCTATCTACCTACTTGAGGAAGAGGAGGATGCTAGCCTGTGTGTATGTGTGTGTGTGTGTGCGTGCGGGTCTCTTTATCAAAGTATGTGTAACAAAGAGGGGAAGAGGCTACTGTGTCTGTCTAACAGTCTATGTGTGCATCGAATGGACGAGGAGTAAGCTAGTAAGTCTGTCTGTCTATATAGGAGATATCTATCTATGCAGCTGTATGTATTCGAGAAGAAGGAGGAGGCTAGAGTGTCTATCTCTCTGTCTGTCAGAGCAGGAGAAGAGTAGTGTGTCTGTCTGTCTGTGTGTCTGTGAGTGTGTCTCTATCTATATCAAATGGAGAAGAAGAAATAATCCCATGTGTCTGGCTATCTCTCGGTATCTCTAACAGGAGAAGGTAGCGGCTACTGGGTGTATCGGTCAATCTCACTTTCCATCTATCTAATGGAGGAGGAGAAAAATGTATTAAGTTTGTCTATGTATTATCTAAAGGAGGAGGAGATTAGTGTGTCTCTCTACCTACTTAATTGAGGAGTAGGAAGAGGCTAGTGTGTGTATGTGTGTGTGTGTGTCTGTCTATATATGTATCTGTCTACCTATATAATGAATGAGGAGGAGGAGGTTAGGATATACGGCTGTTTCTCAATGGATGAAGAGGCTAGTGTGTCTGTCTGTCTCTTTATTTGTCTCTCTGTCTGTCTAAAGGAGGAAGCCTCCCAGTACTCGACCCACCTGGAGGGATGCCAATTGCCACCCTGAAGCAGCAGAGGGCGCCCGCATTGCAGGCCGAGGGGGACACTGGATGGAATTCCGCAGGCTTGCCTGGGCAGCCCGTGCATCCCGCTTCAGCCCTCTCTGTAGCTGCCCCCGCCCCGCCCCCGCCCCGCCCCCTCCCCGCCCCCTGACCACCCCGCACTGGCTTCCCCGGAGCTGAAAAACACAGAGATGAGCACCTCGTGGACCTAGGGTAGTAGAGGCCTAGCCCAGGACCAGCCAAGAGGGAGATCTGAACAAATACACGGGCTCGGTGAGTCAGCCCCGACTTCTCATTGCAGACCCTGATCACAGCGCGCCGGCCTCGGGTGGGCTGGCTGAGCTGGAAACGTGCATACTCTGAACCTGGCGCAGGACAGGCCGCCCCCAGGCCAGGCGCTTGTGGGGATGGGAGCAAACTGATCGGCTAACCCGAGGCAGTCCGCTCCCCGCGACGTCCGTGTCCCTTGGGCTCACCTGGACAGACTCCCAGGACCTGGCTGACAAGGAGAATTAATTGCCGCACACCTGCGGTAGCAGAGGCCGCCCCGAGGCCAGGAGAGGGGGGATGGTAGGAAAATGACCGACTCGCCGAGGCATCCCTCTTGCGTTCTGGGCCGCCTCCGTGTCTGCCGCTGACCACTTCCCCTGTCCTTACCTCGCCGGCTCCCAGGAGCAGGCTGACTTCAAAGGCTTGCGTCCGGCGAACTTGGGTTAGCGGAGGCCGCCCAGAGGCAAGGCAGCTAGGGACATGGGAGAAAATCCTCTGGTTCACCAGGGGCACCCTCTTCCCCGGGCCCCGCCGCCGAACCAGGTAGGCAGACGGCACCCCGCCTCTGGTGTGTCTGTCTGTTTGACTGCTTGCCTGAATGACTATCTATTGGAGGATGGTTGAAGCTAGACTATGTGTGTGTCTGTCTGTCTCTCCAACGGAGGAGGAGGCGACTAGTATGACTCTCTATTTGCCTGCCTCTCTATCGATCTGGCTAGCTATCTATCTATGTGGGGAGGCATAGCAGTAAGATAGTGTGTCATTTAAAATTCTGTCTGTTGGAGTAGAATTTTAGTGTGTCTATATAACTATCTAGCTCTTTGAGGAAGAGGAGAAGGCTTGTGTGTGTGTGTGTGTGTGTGTGTGTGTGCGCGCGCGTGGGCTCGTGGGGATGTCTATCTATGTATCTGTATCTAAAGGGGGAGGAGCCTACTGTATCTGTCTATCAGTCTATGTATGTATCTGATGGAGGAAGAGTAGGCTAGTATGTCTGTCTGGCTGTCTATTATCAGATATGTATGTATGTAACTATACCTAATGGAAAAGAATGAGGAGGCTTGATTATCTATCCCTCGGCCTGTCAGAGGAGGAGAAGACTAGTGTTTGTCTCACTGTGCATCTTAGAGATTTCTCTATGTATATCTAATGGAGAAGATGGAGGATTTCATGAGTCTGGCTATCTGTCTGTCTCTCTAACAGGAGAAGGTAGAGGCTAGTGTGTGAATGCGTCAGTCTCACATTCCATCTATCTAAATGAGGAGTAGAAATAGTCTATACCGTTTGTCTGTTTATTATCTAATGGAGAAGGCGATTAGTGTGTCTCTCTACCTACTTAATTGAGGACTGGTAGGAGGGAAGGTTGTGTGTGGGTTTGGGTTTGTGTGTGTGTGTGTGTCTGTCTGTCTGTCTGTCTATGTATGTATCTGTCTACCTATATAATGGATTAGGAGGAGAAGGTTAAGACATATGGGTGTTTCTAAATGGAGGAAGAGGCTAGTGTGTCTGTCTGTCTATTTTATGTCTCTCTCTCTAATGGAGGAAGCCTCCCTTTATTAGGCCCAGCTGGAGGGTTGCCAAATCCCACCCTGAAGCAGCAGAGGGCGCCCTTATTGCACGCCGAGGGGGACACTGGATGGAAATCCACAGGCTTCCCTGGACAGCCCGTGCATCCCTCTTCTTCCCTCTGTGTAGGCGCCACCGCCACTCCAACCCCCCACCCCGCCCCCTGACCACCCCGCACTTGCCTCCCGGGAGCCGGAAAACACCGAGATGTGTACATCGTGTAACTAGGGTAGCAGAGACCAACCCTAGGACCGGTCAACGGGGAGATCTGTGCAAATACACGGGCTCGGTGGAGCAGCCCCGCCTCCTCAATGCAGCCCCTAAGAACACCGCGCCTGCCTAAGGGCACAGGCTGAGCTGGAAACATGCATACTGGGAACCTGGGGAAGGAGAGGCCGCCCCCAGGCCAGGCGCTTTTGGAGATGGGAGCAAACTGATCGGCTCACCCGAGGCAGTCCTCTAGAAGTAAAATCCCTGTTCCCTGAGCACACCTCGACAGCTTCCTAGGACCTGGCTGAGAAGGACAACGAAATCCCGCACTCCTGCGGTAGCAGAGGCTGCCCCGAGGCCAGGAGAGGGGGAAATGGGAGGAAAATGACCGATTCGCCAAGGCATCCCCCTTAGATGCTCTGCCGCTTCCGGAGCTGCCGCTGACCTCTTCCACTTTCCTTACAACGCCTGCTGCCACGAGCAGGCTAACTTGAAAGCTTCAGTTCGTCGAATTTGGGGGAGCGGGGGCCGCCCGCAGGCAAGGCAGCTAGGGACATGGGATAAAATCCTATGACTCGCCAGGGGCACAACTGTCCCCGGTGGACGCCGCTGAAACCCAACCCCAAACTGCACAGCGCCTCACGTGTGTCAGTCTGTCTGACTGCCTGGCTGATTGTCTATCTATTGGAGGATGCGAGAGGCTAGACTATGTGTGTGTCTGTCTATATATCTACTGGAGGAGGAGGCGAAAATTATGTCTCTCCATTTGCCTGCCTCTCTACCTATCTATCTCTCTATCTATCTGTGTATCTATCAATCTGTGTAAAAATCGACCTATGTAGTTCAGGCACAGCAGTAGGCAAGTGTGTCTTTTTATTTGTGTGTCTGTCGGAGCAGGAATTTAGTGTTTCTATCTCCCTATCTACCTACTTGAGGAAGAGGAGGATGCTAGCCTGTGTGTATGTGTGTGTGTGTGTGCGTGCGGGTCTCTTTATCAAAGTATGTGTAACAAAGAGGGGAAGAGGCTACTGTGTCTGTCTAACAGTCTATGTGTGCATCGAATGGACGAGGAGTAAGCTAGTAAGTCTGTCTGTCTATATAGGAGATATCTATCTATGCAGCTGTATGTATTCGAGAAGAAGGAGGAGGCTAGAGTGTCTATCTCTCTGTCTGTCAGAGCAGGAGAAGAGTAGTGTGTCTGTCTGTCTGTGTGTCTGTGAGTGTGTCTCTATCTATATCAAATGGAGAAGAAGAAATAATCCCATGTGTCTGGCTATCTCTCGGTATCTCTAACAGGAGAAGGTAGCGGCTACTGGGTGTATCGGTCAATCTCACTTTCCATCTATCTAATGGAGGAGGAGAAAAATGTATTAAGTTTGTCTATGTATTATCTAATGGAGGAGGAGATTAGTGTGTCTCTCTACCTACATAATTGAGGAGTAGGAAGAGGCTAGTGTGTGTATGTGTGTGTGTGTGTCTGTCTATATATGTATCTGCCTACCTATATAATGAATGAGGAGGAGGAGGTTAGGATATACGGCTGTTTCTCAATGGATGAAGAGGCTAGTGTGTCTGTCTGTCTCTTTATATGTCTCTCTGTCTGTCTAATGGAGGAAGCCTCCCTTTATTAGGCCCAGCTGGAGGGATGCCAATTGTCACCCTGAAGCAGCAGAGGGTGCCATCATTGCACGCCGAGGGGGACACTGGATGGAAATCCACAGGCTTCCCTGGACAGCCCGTGCATCCCTCTTCCTCCCTCTGTGTAGGCGCCAACGCCACCCCCCCCCCCGCCCCCTGACCACCCCGCACTTGCCTCCCGGGGGCCGGAAAACAACGAGATGTGTACATCGTGTACCTAGGGTAGCAGAGACCAACCCTAGGACCGGTCAACGGGGAGATCTGTGCAAATACACGGGCTCGGTGGAGCAGCCCCGCCTCCTCAATGCAGCCCCTAAGAACACCGCGCCTGCCTAAGGGCACAGGCTGAGCTGGAAACATGCATACTGGGAACCTGGGGAAGGAGAGGCCGCCCCCAGGCCAGGCGCTTGTGGAGATGGGAGCAAACTGATCGGCTCACCCGAGGCAGTCCTCTAGAAGCGACATCCCTGTTCCCTGAGCACACCTCGACAGCTTCCTAGGACCTGGCTGACAAGGACAACGAAATCCCGCACTCCTGGGGTAGCAGAGGCTGCCCCGAGGCCAGGAGAGGGGGAAATGGGAGGAAAATGACCGATTCGCCGAGGCATCCCCCTTAGATGCTCTGCCGCTTCCGGAGCTGCCGCTCACCTCTTCCACTTTCCTTACAACGCCTGCTGCCACGAGCAGGCTAACTTGAAAGCTTCAGTCCGTCGAATTTGGGGGAGCGGGGGCCGCCCGCAGGCAAGGCAGCTAGGGACATGGGATAAAATCCTATGACTCGCCAGGGGCACAACTGTCCACGGTGGACGCCGCTGAAACCCAACCCCAAACTGCACAGCGCCTCACGTGTGTCAGTCTGTCTGACTGCCTGGCTGATTGTCTATCTATTGGAGGATGCGAGAGGCTAGACTATGTGTGTGTCTGTCTATATATCTACTGGAGGAGGAGGCGAAAATTATGTCTCTCCATTTGCCTGCCTCTCTACCTATCTATCTCTCTATCTATCTGTGTATCTATCAATCTGTGTAAAAATCGACCTATGTAGTTCAGGCACAGCAGTAGGCAAGTGTGTCTTTTTATTTGTGTGTCTGTCGGAGCAGGAATTTAGTGTTTCTATCTCCCTATCTACCTACTTGAGGAAGAGGAGGATGCTAGCCTGTGTGTATGTGTGTGTGTGTGTGCGTGCGGGTCTCTTTATCAAAGTATGTGTAACAAAGAGGGGAAGAGGCTACTGTGTCTGTCTAACAGTCTATGTGTGCATCGAATGGACGAGGAGTAAGCTAGTAAGTCTGTCTGTCTATATAGGAGATATCTATCTATGCAGCTGTATGTATTCGAGAAGAAGGAGGAGGCTAGAGTGTCTATCTCTCTGTCTGTCAGAGCAGGAGAAGAGTAGTGTGTCTGTCTGTCTGTGTGTCTGTGAGTGTGTCTCTATCTATATCAAATGGAGAAGAAGAAATAATCCCATGTGTCTGGCTATCTCTCGGTATCTCTAACAGGAGAAGGTAGCGGCTACTGGGTGTATCGGTCAATCTCACTTTCCATCTATCTAATGGAGGAGGAGAAAAATGTATTAAGTTTGTCTATGTATTATCTAAAGGAGGAGGAGATTAGTGTGTCTCTCTACCTACTTAATTGAGGAGTAGGAAGAGGCTAGTGTGTGTATGTGTGTGTGTGTGTCTGTCTATATATGTATCTGTCTACCTATATAATGAATGAGGAGGAGGAGGTTAGGATATACGGCTGTTTCTCAATGGATGAAGAGGCTAGTGTGTCTGTCTGTCTCTTTATTTGTCTCTCTGTCTGTCTAAAGGAGGAAGCCTCCCAGTACTCGACCCACCTGGAGGGATGCCAATTGCCACCCTGAAGCAGCAGAGGGCGCCCGCATTGCAGGCCGAGGGGGACACTGGATGGAATTCCGCAGGCTTGCCTGGGCAGCCCGTGCATCCCGCTTCAGCCCTCTCTGTAGCTGCCCCCGCCCCGCCCCCGCCCCGCCCCCTCCCCGCCCCCTGACCACCCCGCACTGGCTTCCCCGGAGCTGAAAAACACAGAGATGAGCACCTCGTGGACCTAGGGTAGTAGAGGCCTAGCCCAGGACCAGCCAAGAGGGAGATCTGAACAAATACACGGGCTCGGTGAGTCAGCCCCGACTTCTCATTGCAGACCCTGATCACAGCGCGCCGGCCTCGGGTGGGCTGGCTGAGCTGGAAACGTGCATACTCTGAACCTGGCGCAGGACAGGCCGCCCCCAGGCCAGGCGCTTGTGGGGATGGGAGCAAACTGATCGGCTAACCCGAGGCAGTCCGCTCCCCGCGACGTCCGTGTCCCTTGGGCTCACCTGGACAGACTCCCAGGACCTGGCTGACAAGGAGAATTAATTGCCGCACACCTGCGGTAGCAGAGGCCGCCCCGAGGCCAGGAGAGGGGGGATGGTAGGAAAATGACCGACTCGCCGAGGCATCCCTCTTGCGTTCTGGGCCGCCTCCGTGTCTGCCGCTGACCACTTCCCCTGTCCTTACCTCGCCGGCTCCCAGGAGCAGGCTGACTTCAAAGGCTTGCGTCCGGCGAACTTGGGTTAGCGGAGGCCGCCCAGAGGCAAGGCAGCTAGGGACATGGGAGAAAATCCTCTGGTTCACCAGGGGCACCCTCTTCCCCGGGCCCCGCCGCCGAACCAGGTAGGCAGACGGCACCCCGCCTCTGGTGTGTCTGTCTGTTTGACTGCTTGCCTGAATGACTATCTATTGGAGGATGGTTGAAGCTAGACTATGTGTGTGTCTGTCTGTCTCTCCAACGGAGGAGGAGGCGACTAGTATGACTCTCTATTTGCCTGCCTCTCTATCGATCTGGCTAGCTATCTATCTATGTGGGGAGGCATAGCAGTAAGATAGTGTGTCATTTAAAATTCTGTCTGTTGGAGTAGAATTTTAGTGTGTCTATATAACTATCTAGCTCTTTGAGGAAGAGGAGAAGGCTTGTGTGTGTGTGTGTGTGTGTGTGTGTGTGCGCGCGCGTGGGCTCGTGGGGATGTCTATCTATGTATCTGTATCTAAAGGGGGAGGAGCCTACTGTATCTGTCTATCAGTCTATGTATGTATCTGATGGAGGAAGAGTAGGCTAGTATGTCTGTCTGGCTGTCTATTATCAGATATGTATGTATGTAACTATACCTAATGGAAAAGAATGAGGAGGCTTGATTATCTATCCCTCGGCCTGTCAGAGGAGGAGAAGACTAGTGTTTGTCTCACTGTGCATCTTAGAGATTTCTCTATGTATATCTAATGGAGAAGATGGAGGATTTCATGAGTCTGGCTATCTGTCTGTCTCTCTAACAGGAGAAGGTAGAGGCTAGTGTGTGAATGCGTCAGTCTCACATTCCATCTATCTAAATGAGGAGTAGAAATAGTCTATACCGTTTGTCTGTTTATTATCTAATGGAGAAGGCGATTAGTGTGTCTCTCTACCTACTTAATTGAGGACTGGTAGGAGGGAAGGTTGTGTGTGGGTTTGGGTTTGTGTGTGTGTGTGTGTCTGTCTGTCTGTCTGTCTATGTATGTATCTGTCTACCTATATAATGGATTAGGAGGAGAAGGTTAAGACATATGGGTGTTTCTAAATGGAGGAAGAGGCTAGTGTGTCTGTCTGTCTATTTTATGTCTCTCTCTCTAATGGAGGAAGCCTCCCTTTATTAGGCCCAGCTGGAGGGTTGCCAAATCCCACCCTGAAGCAGCAGAGGGCGCCCTTATTGCACGCCGAGGGGGACACTGGATGGAAATCCACAGGCTTCCCTGGACAGCCCGTGCATCCCTCTTCTTCCCTCTGTGTAGGCGCCACCGCCACTCCAACCCCCCACCCCGCCCCCTGACCACCCCGCACTTGCCTCCCGGGAGCCGGAAAACACCGAGATGTGTACATCGTGTAACTAGGGTAGCAGAGACCAACCCTAGGACCGGTCAACGGGGAGATCTGTGCAAATACACGGGCTCGGTGGAGCAGCCCCGCCTCCTCAATGCAGCCCCTAAGAACACCGCGCCTGCCTAAGGGCACAGGCTGAGCTGGAAACATGCATACTGGGAACCTGGGGAAGGAGAGGCCGCCCCCAGGCCAGGCGCTTTTGGAGATGGGAGCAAACTGATCGGCTCACCCGAGGCAGTCCTCTAGAAGTAAAATCCCTGTTCCCTGAGCACACCTCGACAGCTTCCTAGGACCTGGCTGAGAAGGACAACGAAATCCCGCACTCCTGCGGTAGCAGAGGCTGCCCCGAGGCCAGGAGAGGGGGAAATGGGAGGAAAATGACCGATTCGCCAAGGCATCCCCCTTAGATGCTCTGCCGCTTCCGGAGCTGCCGCTGACCTCTTCCACTTTCCTTACAACGCCTGCTGCCACGAGCAGGCTAACTTGAAAGCTTCAGTTCGTCGAATTTGGGGGAGCGGGGGCCGCCCGCAGGCAAGGCAGCTAGGGACATGGGATAAAATCCTATGACTCGCCAGGGGCACAACTGTCCCCGGTGGACGCCGCTGAAACCCAACCCCAAACTGCACAGCGCCTCACGTGTGTCAGTCTGTCTGACTGCCTGGCTGATTGTCTATCTATTGGAGGATGCGAGAGGCTAGACTATGTGTGTGTCTGTCTATATATCTACTGGAGGAGGAGGCGAAAATTATGTCTCTCCATTTGCCTGCCTCTCTACCTATCTATCTCTCTATCTATCTGTGTATCTATCAATCTGTGTAAAAATCGACCTATGTAGTTCAGGCACAGCAGTAGGCAAGTGTGTCTTTTTATTTGTGTGTCTGTCGGAGCAGGAATTTAGTGTTTCTATCTCCCTATCTACCTACTTGAGGAAGAGGAGGATGCTAGCCTGTGTGTATGTGTGTGTGTGTGTGCGTGCGGGTCTCTTTATCAAAGTATGTGTAACAAAGAGGGGAAGAGGCTACTGTGTCTGTCTAACAGTCTATGTGTGCATCGAATGGACGAGGAGTAAGCTAGTAAGTCTGTCTGTCTATATAGGAGATATCTATCTATGCAGCTGTATGTATTCGAGAAGAAGGAGGAGGCTAGAGTGTCTATCTCTCTGTCTGTCAGAGCAGGAGAAGAGTAGTGTGTCTGTCTGTCTGTGTGTCTGTGAGTGTGTCTCTATCTATATCAAATGGAGAAGAAGAAATAATCCCATGTGTCTGGCTATCTCTCGGTATCTCTAACAGGAGAAGGTAGCGGCTACTGGGTGTATCGGTCAATCTCACTTTCCATCTATCTAATGGAGGAGGAGAAAAATGTATTAAGTTTGTCTATGTATTATCTAATGGAGGAGGAGATTAGTGTGTCTCTCTACCTACATAATTGAGGAGTAGGAAGAGGCTAGTGTGTGTATGTGTGTGTGTGTGTCTGTCTATATATGTATCTGCCTACCTATATAATGAATGAGGAGGAGGAGGTTAGGATATACGGCTGTTTCTCAATGGATGAAGAGGCTAGTGTGTCTGTCTGTCTCTTTATATGTCTCTCTGTCTGTCTAATGGAGGAAGCCTCCCTTTATTAGGCCCAGCTGGAGGGATGCCAATTGTCACCCTGAAGCAGCAGAGGGTGCCATCATTGCACGCCGAGGGGGACACTGGATGGAAATCCACAGGCTTCCCTGGACAGCCCGTGCATCCCTCTTCCTCCCTCTGTGTAGGCGCCAACGCCACCCCCCCCCCCCGCCCCCTGACCACCCCGCACTTGCCTCCCGGGGGCCGGAAAACAACGAGATGTGTATATCGTGTACCTAGGGTAGCAGAGACCAACCCTAGGACCGGTCAACGGGGAGATCTGTGCAAATACACGGGCTCGGTGGAGCAGCCCCGCCTCCTCAATGCAGCCCCTAAGAACACCGCGCCTGCCTAAGGGCACAGGCTGAGCTGGAAACATGCATACTGGGAACCTGGGGAAGGAGAGGCCGCCCCCAGGCCAGGCGCTTGTGGAGATGGGAGCAAACTGATCGGCTCACCCGAGGCAGTCCTCTAGAAGCGACATCCCTGTTCCCTGAGCACACCTCGACAGCTTCCTAGGACCTGGCTGACAAGGACAACGAAATCCCGCACTCCTGGGGTAGCAGAGGCTGCCCCGAGGCCAGGAGAGGGGGAAATGGGAGGAAAATGACCGATTCGCCGAGGCATCCCCCTTAGATGCTCTGCCGCTTCCGGAGCTGCCGCTCACCTCTTCCACTTTCCTTACAACGCCTGCTGCCACGAGCAGGCTAACTTGAAAGCTTCAGTCCGTCGAATTTGGGGGAGCGGGGGCCGCCCGCAGGCAAGGCAGCTAGGGACATGGGATAAAATCCTATGACTCGCCAGGGGCACAACTGTCCACGGTGGACGCCGCTGAAACCCAACCCCAAACTGCACAGCGCCTCACGTGTGTCAGTCTGTCTGACTGCCTGGCTGATTGTCTATCTATTGGAGGATGCGAGAGGCTAGACTATGTGTGTGTCTGTCTATATATCTACTGGAGGAGGAGGCGAAAATTATGTCTCTCCATTTGCCTGCCTCTCTACCTATCTATCTCTCTATCTATCTGTGTATCTATCAATCTGTGTAAAAATCGACCTATGTAGTTCAGGCACAGCAGTAGGCAAGTGTGTCTTTTTATTTGTGTGTCTGTCGGAGCAGGAATTTAGTGTTTCTATCTCCCTATCTACCTACTTGAGGAAGAGGAGGATGCTAGCCTGTGTGTATGTGTGTGTGTGTGTGCGTGCGGGTCTCTTTATCAAAGTATGTGTAACAAAGAGGGGAAGAGGCTACTGTGTCTGTCTAACAGTCTATGTGTGCATCGAATGGACGAGGAGTAAGCTAGTAAGTCTGTCTGTCTATATAGGAGATATCTATCTATGCAGCTGTATGTATTCGAGAAGAAGGAGGAGGCTAGAGTGTCTATCTCTCTGTCTGTCAGAGCAGGAGAAGAGTAGTGTGTCTGTCTGTCTGTGTGTCTGTGAGTGTGTCTCTATCTATATCAAATGGAGAAGAAGAAATAATCCCATGTGTCTGGCTATCTCTCGGTATCTCTAACAGGAGAAGGTAGCGGCTACTGGGTGTATCGGTCAATCTCACTTTCCATCTATCTAATGGAGGAGGAGAAAAATGTATTAAGTTTGTCTATGTATTATCTAAAGGAGGAGGAGATTAGTGTGTCTCTCTACCTACTTAATTGAGGAGTAGGAAGAGGCTAGTGTGTGTATGTGTGTGTGTGTGTCTGTCTATATATGTATCTGTCTACCTATATAATGAATGAGGAGGAGGAGGTTAGGATATACGGCTGTTTCTCAATGGATGAAGAGGCTAGTGTGTCTGTCTGTCTCTTTATTTGTCTCTCTGTCTGTCTAAAGGAGGAAGCCTCCCAGTACTCGACCCACCTGGAGGGATGCCAATTGCCACCCTGAAGCAGCAGAGGGCGCCCGCATTGCAGGCCGAGGGGGACACTGGATGGAATTCCGCAGGCTTGCCTGGGCAGCCCGTGCATCCCGCTTCAGCCCTCTCTGTAGCTGCCCCCGCCCCGCCCCCGCCCCGCCCCCTCCCCGCCCCCTGACCACCCCGCACTCGCTTCCCCGGAGCTGAAAAACACAGAGATGAGCACCTCGTGGACCTAGGGTAGTAGAGGCCTAGCCCAGGACCAGCCAAGAGGGAGATCTGAACAAATACACGGGCTCGGTGAGTCAGCCCCGACTTCTCATTGCAGACCCTGATCACAGCGCGCCGGCCTCGGGTGGGCTGGCTGAGCTGGAAACGTGCATACTCTGAACCTGGCGCAGGACAGGCCGCCCCCAGGCCAGGCGCTTGTGGGGATGGGAGCAAACTGATCGGCTAACCCGAGGCAGTCCGCTCCCCGCGACGTCCGTGTCCCTTGGGCTCACCTGGACAGACTCCCAGGACCTGGCTGACAAGGAGAATTAATTGCCGCACACCTGCGGTAGCAGAGGCCGCCCCGAGGCCAGGAGAGGGGGGATGGTAGGAAAATGACCGACTCGCCGAGGCATCCCTCTTGCGTTCTGGGCCGCCTCCGTGTCTGCCGCTGACCACTTCCCCTGTCCTTACCTCGCCGGCTCCCAGGAGCAGGCTGACTTCAAAGGCTTGCGTCCGGCGAACTTGGGTTAGCGGAGGCCGCCCAGAGGCAAGGCAGCTAGGGACATGGGAGAAAATCCTCTGGTTCACCAGGGGCACCCTCTTCCCCGGGCCCCGCCGCCGAACCAGGTAGGCAGACGGCACCCCGCCTCTGGTGTGTCTGTCTGTTTGACTGCTTGCCTGAATGACTATCTATTGGAGGATGGTTGAAGCTAGACTATGTGTGTGTCTGTCCGTCTCTCCAACGGAGGAGGAGGCGACTAGTATGACTCTCTATTTGCCTGCCTCTCTATCGATCTGGCTAGCTATCTATCTATGTGGGGAGGCATAGCAGTAAGATAGTGTGTCATTTAAAATTCTGTCTGTTGGAGTAGAATTTTAGTGTGTCTATATAACTATCTAGCTCTTTGAGGAAGAGGAGAAGGCTTGTGTGTGTGTGTGTGTGTGTGTGTGTGTGCGCGCGCGTGGGCTCGTGGGGATGTCTATCTATGTATCTGTATCTAAAGGGGGAGGAGCCTACTGTATCTGTCTATCAGTCTATGTATGTATCTGATGGAGGAAGAGTAGGCTAGTATGTCTGTCTGGCTGTCTATTATCAGATATGTATGTATGTAACTATACCTAATGGAAAAGAATGAGGAGGCTTGATTATCTATCCCTCGGCCTGTCAGAGGAGGAGAAGACTAGTGTTTGTCTCACTGTGCATCTTAGAGATTTCTCTATGTATATCTAATGGAGAAGATGGAGGATTTCATGAGTCTGGCTATCTGTCTGTCTCTCTAACAGGAGAAGGTAGAGGCTAGTGTGTGAATGCGTCAGTCTCACATTCCATCTATCTAAATGAGGAGTAGAAATAGTCTATACCGTTTGTCTGTTTATTATCTAATGGAGAAGGCGATTAGTGTGTCTCTCTACCTACTTAATTGAGGACTGGTAGGAGGGAAGGTTGTGTGTGGGTTTGGGTTTGTGTGTGTGTGTGTGTCTGTCTGTCTGTCTGTCTATGTATGTATCTGTCTACCTATATAATGGATTAGGAGGAGAAGGTTAAGACATATGGGTGTTTCTAAATGGAGGAAGAGGCTAGTGTGTCTGTCTGTCTATTTTATGTCTCTCTCTCTAATGGAGGAAGCCTCCCTTTATTAGGCCCAGCTGGAGGGTTGCCAAATCCCACCCTGAAGCAGCAGAGGGCGCCCTTATTGCACGCCGAGGGGGACACTGGATGGAAATCCACAGGCTTCCCTGGACAGCCCGTGCATCCCTCTTCTTCCCTCTGTGTAGGCGCCACCGCCACTCCAACCCCCCACCCCGCCCCCTGACCACCCCGCACTTGCCTCCCGGGAGCCGGAAAACACCGAGATGTGTACATCGTGTAACTAGGGTAGCAGAGACCAACCCTAGGACCGGTCAACGGGGAGATCTGTGCAAATACACGGGCTCGGTGGAGCAGCCCCGCCTCCTCAATGCAGCCCCTAAGAACACCGCGCCTGCCTAAGGGCACAGGCTGAGCTGGAAACATGCATACTGGGAACCTGGGGAAGGAGAGGCCGCCCCCAGGCCAGGCGCTTTTGGAGATGGGAGCAAACTGATCGGCTCACCCGAGGCAGTCCTCTAGAAGTAAAATCCCTGTTCCCTGAGCACACCTCGACAGCTTCCTAGGACCTGGCTGAGAAGGACAACGAAATCCCGCACTCCTGCGGTAGCAGAGGCTGCCCCGAGGCCAGGAGAGGGGGAAATGGGAGGAAAATGACCGATTCGCCAAGGCATCCCCCTTAGATGCTCTGCCGCTTCCGGAGCTGCCGCTGACCTCTTCCACTTTCCTTACAACGCCTGCTGCCACGAGCAGGCTAACTTGAAAGCTTCAGTTCGTCGAATTTGGGGGAGCGGGGGCCGCCCGCAGGCAAGGCAGCTAGGGACATGGGATAAAATCCTATGACTCGCCAGGGGCACAACTGTCCCCGGTGGACGCCGCTGAAACCCAACCCCAAACTGCACAGCGCCTCACGTGTGTCAGTCTGTCTGACTGCCTGGCTGATTGTCTATCTATTGGAGGATGCGAGAGGCTAGACTATGTGTGTGTCTGTCTATATATCTACTGGAGGAGGAGGCGAAAATTATGTCTCTCCATTTGCCTGCCTCTCTACCTATCTATCTCTCTATCTATCTGTGTATCTATCAATCTGTGTAAAAATCGACCTATGTAGTTCAGGCACAGCAGTAGGCAAGTGTGTCTTTTTATTTGTGTGTCTGTCGGAGCAGGAATTTAGTGTTTCTATCTCCCTATCTACCTACTTGAGGAAGAGGAGGATGCTAGCCTGTGTGTATGTGTGTGTGTGTGTGCGTGCGGGTCTCTTTATCAAAGTATGTGTAACAAAGAGGGGAAGAGGCTACTGTGTCTGTCTAACAGTCTATGTGTGCATCGAATGGACGAGGAGTAAGCTAGTAAGTCTGTCTGTCTATATAGGAGATATCTATCTATGCAGCTGTATGTATTCGAGAAGAAGGAGGAGGCTAGAGTGTCTATCTCTCTGTCTGTCAGAGCAGGAGAAGAGTAGTGTGTCTGTCTGTCTGTGTGTCTGTGAGTGTGTCTCTATCTATATCAAATGGAGAAGAAGAAATAATCCCATGTGTCTGGCTATCTCTCGGTATCTCTAACAGGAGAAGGTAGCGGCTACTGGGTGTATCGGTCAATCTCACTTTCCATCTATCTAATGGAGGAGGAGAAAAATGTATTAAGTTTGTCTATGTATTATCTAATGGAGGAGGAGATTAGTGTGTCTCTCTACCTACATAATTGAGGAGTAGGAAGAGGCTAGTGTGTGTATGTGTGTGTGTGTGTCTGTCTATATATGTATCTGCCTACCTATATAATGAATGAGGAGGAGGAGGTTAGGATATACGGCTGTTTCTCAATGGATGAAGAGGCTAGTGTGTCTGTCTGTCTCTTTATATGTCTCTCTGTCTGTCTAATGGAGGAAGCCTCCCTTTATTAGGCCCAGCTGGAGGGATGCCAATTGTCACCCTGAAGCAGCAGAGGGTGCCATCATTGCACGCCGAGGGGGACACTGGATGGAAATCCACAGGCTTCCCTGGACAGCCCGTGCATCCCTCTTCCTCCCTCTGTGTAGGCGCCAACGCCACCCCCCCCCCCGCCCCCTGACCACCCCGCACTTGCCTCCCGGGGGCCGGAAAACAACGAGATGTGTACATCGTGTACCTAGGGTAGCAGAGACCAACCCTAGGACCGGTCAACGGGGAGATCTGTGCAAATACACGGGCTCGGTGGAGCAGCCCCGCCTCCTCAATGCAGCCCCTAAGAACACCGCGCCTGCCTAAGGGCACAGGCTGAGCTGGAAACATGCATACTGGGAACCTGGGGAAGGAGAGGCCGCCCCCAGGCCAGGCGCTTGTGGAGATGGGAGCAAACTGATCGGCTCACCCGAGGCAGTCCTCTAGAAGCGACATCCCTGTTCCCTGAGCACACCTCGACAGCTTCCTAGGACCTGGCTGACAAGGACAACGAAATCCCGCACTCCTGGGGTAGCAGAGGCTGCCCCGAGGCCAGGAGAGGGGGAAATGGGAGGAAAATGACCGATTCGCCGAGGCATCCCCCTTAGATGCTCTGCCGCTTCCGGAGCTGCCGCTCACCTCTTCCACTTTCCTTACAACGCCTGCTGCCACGAGCAGGCTAACTTGAAAGCTTCAGTCCGTCGAATTTGGGGGAGCGGGGGCCGCCCGCAGGCAAGGCAGCTAGGGACATGGGATAAAATCCTATGACTCGCCAGGGGCACAACTGTCCACGGTGGACGCCGCTGAAACCCAACCCCAAACTGCACAGCGCCTCACGTGTGTCAGTCTGTCTGACTGCCTGGCTGATTGTCTATCTATTGGAGGATGCGAGAGGCTAGACTATGTGTGTGTCTGTCTATATATCTACTGGATGAGGAGGCGAAAATTATGTCTCTCCATTTGCCTGCCTCTCTACCTATCTATCTCTCTATCTATCTGTGTATCTATCAATCTGTGTAAAAATCGACCTATGTAGTTCAGGCACAGCAGTAGGCAAGTGTGTCTTTTTATTTGTGTGTCTGTCGGAGCAGGAATTTAGTGTTTCTATCTCCCTATCTACCTACTTGAGGAAGAGGAGGATGCTAGCCTGTGTGTATGTGTGTGTGTGTGTGCGTGCGGGTCTCTTTATCAAAGTATGTGTAACAAAGAGGGGAAGAGGCTACTGTGTCTGTCTAACAGTCTATGTGTGCATCGAATGGACGAGGAGTAAGCTAGTAAGTCTGTCTGTCTATATAGGAGATATCTATCTATGCAGCTGTATGTATTCGAGAAGAAGGAGGAGGCTAGAGTGTCTATCTCTCTGTCTGTCAGAGCAGGAGAAGAGTAGTGTGTCTGTCTGTCTGTGTGTCTGTGAGTGTGTCTCTATCTATATCAAATGGAGAAGAAGAAATAATCCCATGTGTCTGGCTATCTCTCGGTATCTCTAACAGGAGAAGGTAGCGGCTACTGGGTGTATCGGTCAATCTCACTTTCCATCTATCTAATGGAGGAGGAGAAAAATGTATTAAGTTTGTCTATGTATTATCTAAAGGAGGAGGAGATTAGTGTGTCTCTCTACCTACTTAATTGAGGAGTAGGAAGAGGCTAGTGTGTGTATGTGTGTGTGTGTGTCTGTCTATATATGTATCTGTCTACCTATATAATGAATGAGGAGGAGGAGGTTAGGATATACGGCTGTTTCTCAATGGATGAAGAGGCTAGTGTGTCTGTCTGTCTCTTTATTTGTCTCTCTGTCTGTCTAAAGGAGGAAGCCTCCCAGTACTCGACCCACCTGGAGGGATGCCAATTGCCACCCTGAAGCAGCAGAGGGCGCCCGCATTGCAGGCCGAGGGGGACACTGGATGGAATTCCGCAGGCTTGCCTGGGCAGCCCGTGCATCCCGCTTCAGCCCTCTCTGTAGCTGCCCCCGCCCCGCCCCCGCCCCGCCCCCTCCCCGCCCCCTGACCACCCCGCACTGGCTTCCCCGGAGCTGAAAAACACAGAGATGAGCACCTCGTGGACCTAGGGTAGTAGAGGCCTAGCCCAGGACCAGCCAAGAGGGAGATCTGAACAAATACACGGGCTCGGTGAGTCAGCCCCGACTTCTCATTGCAGACCCTGATCACAGCGCGCCGGCCTCGGGTGGGCTGGCTGAGCTGGAAACGTGCATACTCTGAACCTGGCGCAGGACAGGCCGCCCCCAGGCCAGGCGCTTGTGGGGATGGGAGCAAACTGATCGGCTAACCCGAGGCAGTCCGCTCCCCGCGACGTCCGTGTCCCTTGGGCTCACCTGGACAGACTCCCAGGACCTGGCTGACAAGGAGAATTAATTGCCGCACACCTGCGGTAGCAGAGGCCGCCCCGAGGCCAGGAGAGGGGGGATGGTAGGAAAATGACCGACTCGCCGAGGCATCCCTCTTGCGTTCTGGGCCGCCTCCGTGTCTGCCGCTGACCACTTCCCCTGTCCTTACCTCGCCGGCTCCCAGGAGCAGGCTGACTTCAAAGGCTTGCGTCCGGCGAACTTGGGTTAGCGGAGGCCGCCCAGAGGCAAGGCAGCTAGGGACATGGGAGAAAATCCTCTGGTTCACCAGGGGCACCCTCTTCCCCGGGCCCCGCCGCCGAACCAGGTAGGCAGACGGCACCCCGCCTCTGGTGTGTCTGTCTGTTTGACTGCTTGCCTGAATGACTATCTATTGGAGGATGGTTGAAGCTAGACTATGTGTGTGTCTGTCCGTCTCTCCAACGGAGGAGGAGGCGACTAGTATGACTCTCTATTTGCCTGCCTCTCTATCGATCTGGCTAGCTATCTATCTATGTGGGGAGGCATAGCAGTAAGATAGTGTGTCATTTAAAATTCTGTCTGTTGGAGTAGAATTTTAGTGTGTCTATATAACTATCTAGCTCTTTGAGGAAGAGGAGAAGGCTTGTGTGTGTGTGTGTGTGTGTGTGTGTGTGCGCGCGCGTGGGCTCGTGGGGATGTCTATCTATGTATCTGTATCTAAAGGGGGAGGAGCCTACTGTATCTGTCTATCAGTCTATGTATGTATCTGATGGAGGAAGAGTAGGCTAGTATGTCTGTCTGGCTGTCTATTATCAGATATGTATGTATGTAACTATACCTAATGGAAAAGAATGAGGAGGCTTGATTATCTATCCCTCGGCCTGTCAGAGGAGGAGAAGACTAGTGTTTGTCTCACTGTGCATCTTAGAGATTTCTCTATGTATATCTAATGGAGAAGATGGAGGATTTCATGAGTCTGGCTATCTGTCTGTCTCTCTAACAGGAGAAGGTAGAGGCTAGTGTGTGAATGCGTCAGTCTCACATTCCATCTATCTAAATGAGGAGTAGAAATAGTCTATACCGTTTGTCTGTTTATTATCTAATGGAGAAGGCGATTAGTGTGTCTCTCTACCTACTTAATTGAGGACTGGTAGGAGGGAAGGTTGTGTGTGGGTTTGGGTTTGTGTGTGTGTGTGTGTCTGTCTGTCTGTCTGTCTATGTATGTATCTGTCTACCTATATAATGGATTAGGAGGAGAAGGTTAAGACATATGGGTGTTTCTAAATGGAGGAAGAGGCTAGTGTGTCTGTCTGTCTATTTTATGTCTCTCTCTCTAATGGAGGAAGCCTCCCTTTATTAGGCCCAGCTGGAGGGTTGCCAAATCCCACCCTGAAGCAGCAGAGGGCGCCCTTATTGCACGCCGAGGGGGACACTGGATGGAAATCCACAGGCTTCCCTGGACAGCCCGTGCATCCCTCTTCTTCCCTCTGTGTAGGCGCCACCGCCACTCCAACCCCCCACCCCGCCCCCTGACCACCCCGCACTTGCCTCCCGGGAGCCGGAAAACACCGAGATGTGTACATCGTGTAACTAGGGTAGCAGAGACCAACCCTAGGACCGGTCAACGGGGAGATCTGTGCAAATACACGGGCTCGGTGGAGCAGCCCCGCCTCCTCAATGCAGCCCCTAAGAACACCGCGCCTGCCTAAGGGCACAGGCTGAGCTGGAAACATGCATACTGGGAACCTGGGGAAGGAGAGGCCGCCCCCAGGCCAGGCGCTTTTGGAGATGGGAGCAAACTGATCGGCTCACCCGAGGCAGTCCTCTAGAAGTAAAATCCCTGTTCCCTGAGCACACCTCGACAGCTTCCTAGGACCTGGCTGAGAAGGACAACGAAATCCCGCACTCCTGCGGTAGCAGAGGCTGCCCCGAGGCCAGGAGAGGGGGAAATGGGAGGAAAATGACCGATTCGCCAAGGCATCCCCCTTAGATGCTCTGCCGCTTCCGGAGCTGCCGCTGACCTCTTCCACTTTCCTTACAACGCCTGCTGCCACGAGCAGGCTAACTTGAAAGCTTCAGTTCGTCGAATTTGGGGGAGCGGGGGCCGCCCGCAGGCAAGGCAGCTAGGGACATGGGATAAAATCCTATGACTCGCCAGGGGCACAACTGTCCCCGGTGGACGCCGCTGAAACCCAACCCCAAACTGCACAGCGCCTCACGTGTGTCAGTCTGTCTGACTGCCTGGCTGATTGTCTATCTATTGGAGGATGCGAGAGGCTAGACTATGTGTGTGTCTGTCTATATATCTACTGGAGGAGGAGGCGAAAATTATGTCTCTCCATTTGCCTGCCTCTCTACCTATCTATCTCTCTATCTATCTGTGTATCTATCAATCTGTGTAAAAATCGACCTATGTAGTTCAGGCACAGCAGTAGGCAAGTGTGTCTTTTTATTTGTGTGTCTGTCGGAGCAGGAATTTAGTGTTTCTATCTCCCTATCTACCTACTTGAGGAAGAGGAGGATGCTAGCCTGTGTGTATGTGTGTGTGTGTGTGCGTGCGGGTCTCTTTATCAAAGTATGTGTAACAAAGAGGGGAAGAGGCTACTGTGTCTGTCTAACAGTCTATGTGTGCATCGAATGGACGAGGAGTAAGCTAGTAAGTCTGTCTGTCTATATAGGAGATATCTATCTATGCAGCTGTATGTATTCGAGAAGAAGGAGGAGGCTAGAGTGTCTATCTCTCTGTCTGTCAGAGCAGGAGAAGAGTAGTGTGTCTGTCTGTCTGTGTGTCTGTGAGTGTGTCTCTATCTATATCAAATGGAGAAGAAGAAATAATCCCATGTGTCTGGCTATCTCTCGGTATCTCTAACAGGAGAAGGTAGCGGCTACTGGGTGTATCGGTCAATCTCACTTTCCATCTATCTAATGGAGGAGGAGAAAAATGTATTAAGTTTGTCTATGTATTATCTAATGGAGGAGGAGATTAGTGTGTCTCTCTACCTACATAATTGAGGAGTAGGAAGAGGCTAGTGTGTGTATGTGTGTGTGTGTGTCTGTCTATATATGTATCTGCCTACCTATATAATGAATGAGGAGGAGGAGGTTAGGATATACGGCTGTTTCTCAATGGATGAAGAGGCTAGTGTGTCTGTCTGTCTCTTTATATGTCTCTCTGTCTGTCTAATGGAGGAAGCCTCCCTTTATTAGGCCCAGCTGGAGGGATGCCAATTGTCACCCTGAAGCAGCAGAGGGTGCCATCATTGCACGCCGAGGGGGACACTGGATGGAAATCCACAGGCTTCCCTGGACAGCCCGTGCATCCCTCTTCCTCCCTCTGTGTAGGCGCCAACGCCACCCCCCCCCCCGCCCCCTGACCACCCCGCACTTGCCTCCCGGGGGCCGGAAAACAACGAGATGTGTACATCGTGTACCTAGGGTAGCAGAGACCAACCCTAGGACCGGTCAACGGGGAGATCTGTGCAAATACACGGGCTCGGTGGAGCAGCCCCGCCTCCTCAATGCAGCCCCTAAGAACACCGCGCCTGCCTAAGGGCACAGGCTGAGCTGGAAACATGCATACTGGGAACCTGGGGAAGGAGAGGCCGCCCCCAGGCCAGGCGCTTGTGGAGATGGGAGCAAACTGATCGGCTCACCCGAGGCAGTCCTCTAGAAGCGACATCCCTGTTCCCTGAGCACACCTCGACAGCTTCCTAGGACCTGGCTGACAAGGACAACGAAATCCCGCACTCCTGGGGTAGCAGAGGCTGCCCCGAGGCCAGGAGAGGGGGAAATGGGAGGAAAATGACCGATTCGCCGAGGCATCCCCCTTAGATGCTCTGCCGCTTCCGGAGCTGCCGCTCACCTCTTCCACTTTCCTTACAACGCCTGCTGCCACGAGCAGGCTAACTTGAAAGCTTCAGTCCGTCGAATTTGGGGGAGCGGGGGCCGCCCGCAGGCAAGGCAGCTAGGGACATGGGATAAAATCCTATGACTCGCCAGGGGCACAACTGTCCACGGTGGACGCCGCTGAAACCCAACCCCAAACTGCACAGCGCCTCACGTGTGTCAGTCTGTCTGACTGCCTGGCTGATTGTCTATCTATTGGAGGATGCGAGAGGCTAGACTATGTGTGTGTCTGTCTATATATCTACTGGAGGAGGAGGCGAAAATTATGTCTCTCCATTTGCCTGCCTCTCTACCTATCTATCTCTCTATCTATCTGTGTATCTATCAATCTGTGTAAAAATCGACCTATGTAGTTCAGGCACAGCAGTAGGCAAGTGTGTCTTTTTATTTGTGTGTCTGTCGGAGCAGGAATTTAGTGTTTCTATCTCCCTATCTACCTACTTGAGGAAGAGGAGGATGCTAGCCTGTGTGTATGTGTGTGTGTGTGTGCGTGCGGGTCTCTTTATCAAAGTATGTGTAACAAAGAGGGGAAGAGGCTACTGTGTCTGTCTAACAGTCTATGTGTGCATCGAATGGACGAGGAGTAAGCTAGTAAGTCTGTCTGTCTATATAGGAGATATCTATCTATGCAGCTGTATGTATTCGAGAAGAAGGAGGAGGCTAGAGTGTCTATCTCTCTGTCTGTCAGAGCAGGAGAAGAGTAGTGTGTCTGTCTGTCTGTGTGTCTGTGAGTGTGTCTCTATCTATATCAAATGGAGAAGAAGAAATAATCCCATGTGTCTGGCTATCTCTCGGTATCTCTAACAGGAGAAGGTAGCGGCTACTGGGTGTATCGGTCAATCTCACTTTCCATCTATCTAATGGAGGAGGAGAAAAATGTATTAAGTTTGTCTATGTATTATCTAAAGGAGGAGGAGATTAGTGTGTCTCTCTACCTACTTAATTGAGGAGTAGGAAGAGGCTAGTGTGTGTATGTGTGTGTGTGTGTCTGTCTATATATGTATCTGTCTACCTATATAATGAATGAGGAGGAGGAGGTTAGGATATACGGCTGTTTCTCAATGGATGAAGAGGCTAGTGTGTCTGTCTGTCTCTTTATTTGTCTCTCTGTCTGTCTAAAGGAGGAAGCCTCCCAGTACTCGACCCACCTGGAGGGATGCCAATTCCCACCCTGAAGCAGCAGAGGGCGCCCGCATTGCAGGCCGAGGGGGACACTGGATGGAAATCCGCAGGCTTGCCTGGGCAGCCCGTGCATCCCGCTTCAGCCCTCTCTGTAGCTGCCCCCGCCCCGCCCCCGCCCCGCCCCCTCCCCGCCCCCTGACCACCCCGCACTGGCTTCCCCGGAGCTGAAAAACACAGAGATGAGCACCTCGTGGACCTAGGGTAGTAGAGGCCTAGCCCAGGACCAGCCAAGAGGGAGATCTGAACAAATACACGGGCTCGGTGAGTCAGCCCCGACTTCTCATTGCAGACCCTGATCACAGCGCGCCGGCCTCGGGTGGGCTGGCTGAGCTGGAAACGTGCATACTCTGAACCTGGCGCAGGACAGGCCGCCCCCAGGCCAGGCGCTTGTGGGGATGGGAGCAAACTGATCGGCTAACCCGAGGCAGTCCGCTCCCCGCGACGTCCGTGTCCCTTGGGCTCACCTGGACAGACTCCCAGGACCTGGCTGACAAGGAGAATTAATTGCCGCACACCTGCGGTAGCAGAGGCCGCCCCGAGGCCAGGAGAGGGGGGATGGTAGGAAAATGACCGACTCGCCGAGGCATCCCTCTTGCGTTCTGGGCCGCCTCCGTGTCTGCCGCTGACCACTTCCCCTGTCCTTACCTCGCCGGCTCCCAGGAGCAGGCTGACTTCAAAGGCTTGCGTCCGGCGAACTTGGGTTAGCGGAGGCCGCCCAGAGGCAAGGCAGCTAGGGACATGGGAGAAAATCCTCTGGTTCACCAGGGGCACCCTCTTCCCCGGGCCCCGCCGCCGAACCAGGTAGGCAGACGGCACCCCGCCTCTGGTGTGTCTGTCTGTTTGACTGCTTGCCTGAATGACTATCTATTGGAGGATGGTTGAAGCTAGACTATGTGTGTGTCTGTCTGTCTCTCCAACGGAGGAGGAGGCGACTAGTATGACTCTCTATTTGCCTGCCTCTCTATCGATCTGGCTAGCTATCTATCTATGTGGGGAGGCATAGCAGTAAGATAGTGTGTCATTTAAAATTCTGTCTGTTGGAGTAGAATTTTAGTGTGTCTATATAACTATCTAGCTCTTTGAGGAAGAGGAGAAGGCTTGTGTGTGTGTGTGTGTGTGTGTGTGTGTGCGCGCGCGTGGGCTCGTGGGGATGTCTATCTATGTATCTGTATCTAAAGGGGGAGGAGCCTACTGTATCTGTCTATCAGTCTATGTATGTATCTGATGGAGGAAGAGTAGGCTAGTATGTCTGTCTGGCTGTCTATTATCAGATATGTATGTATGTAACTATACCTAATGGAAAAGAATGAGGAGGCTTGATTATCTATCCCTCGGCCTGTCAGAGGAGGAGAAGACTAGTGTTTGTCTCACTGTGCATCTTAGAGATTTCTCTATGTATATCTAATGGAGAAGATGGAGGATTTCATGAGTCTGGCTATCTGTCTGTCTCTCTAACAGGAGAAGGTAGAGGCTAGTGTGTGAATGCGTCAGTCTCACATTCCATCTATCTAAATGAGGAGTAGAAATAGTCTATACCGTTTGTCTGTTTATTATCTAATGGAGAAGGCGATTAGTGTGTCTCTCTACCTACTTAATTGAGGACTGGTAGGAGGGAAGGTTGTGTGTGGGTTTGGGTTTGTGTGTGTGTGTGTGTCTGTCTGTCTGTCTGTCTATGTATGTATCTGTCTACCTATATAATGGATTAGGAGGAGAAGGTTAAGACATATGGGTGTTTCTAAATGGAGGAAGAGGCTAGTGTGTCTGTCTGTCTATTTTATGTCTCTCTCTCTAATGGAGGAAGCCTCCCTTTATTAGGCCCAGCTGGAGGGTTGCCAAATCCCACCCTGAAGCAGCAGAGGGCGCCCTTATTGCACGCCGAGGGGGACACTGGATGGAAATCCACAGGCTTCCCTGGACAGCCCGTGCATCCCTCTTCTTCCCTCTGTGTAGGCGCCACCGCCACTCCAACCCCCCACCCCGCCCCCTGACCACCCCGCACTTGCCTCCCGGGAGCCGGAAAACACCGAGATGTGTACATCGTGTAACTAGGGTAGCAGAGACCAACCCTAGGACCGGTCAACGGGGAGATCTGTGCAAATACACGGGCTCGGTGGAGCAGCCCCGCCTCCTCAATGCAGCCCCTAAGAACACCGCGCCTGCCTAAGGGCACAGGCTGAGCTGGAAACATGCATACTGGGAACCTGGGGAAGGAGAGGCCGCCCCCAGGCCAGGCGCTTTTGGAGATGGGAGCAAACTGATCGGCTCACCCGAGGCAGTCCTCTAGAAGTAAAATCCCTGTTCCCTGAGCACACCTCGACAGCTTCCTAGGACCTGGCTGAGAAGGACAACGAAATCCCGCACTCCTGCGGTAGCAGAGGCTGCCCCGAGGCCAGGAGAGGGGGAAATGGGAGGAAAATGACCGATTCGCCAAGGCATCCCCCTTAGATGCTCTGCCGCTTCCGGAGCTGCCGCTGACCTCTTCCACTTTCCTTACAACGCCTGCTGCCACGAGCAGGCTAACTTGAAAGCTTCAGTTCGTCGAATTTGGGGGAGCGGGGGCCGCCCGCAGGCAAGGCAGCTAGGGACATGGGATAAAATCCTATGACTCGCCAGGGGCACAACTGTCCCCGGTGGACGCCGCTGAAACCCAACCCCAAACTGCACAGCGCCTCACGTGTGTCAGTCTGTCTGACTGCCTGGCTGATTGTCTATCTATTGGAGGATGCGAGAGGCTAGACTATGTGTGTGTCTGTCTATATATCTACTGGAGGAGGAGGCGAAAATTATGTCTCTCCATTTGCCTGCCTCTCTACCTATCTATCTCTCTATCTATCTGTGTATCTATCAATCTGTGTAAAAATCGACCTATGTAGTTCAGGCACAGCAGTAGGCAAGTGTGTCTTTTTATTTGTGTGTCTGTCGGAGCAGGAATTTAGTGTTTCTATCTCCCTATCTACCTACTTGAGGAAGAGGAGGATGCTAGCCTGTGTGTATGTGTGTGTGTGTGTGCGTGCGGGTCTCTTTATCAAAGTATGTGTAACAAAGAGGGGAAGAGGCTACTGTGTCTGTCTAACAGTCTATGTGTGCATCGAATGGACGAGGAGTAAGCTAGTAAGTCTGTCTGTCTATATAGGAGATATCTATCTATGCAGCTGTATGTATTCGAGAAGAAGGAGGAGGCTAGAGTGTCTATCTCTCTGTCTGTCAGAGCAGGAGAAGAGTAGTGTGTCTGTCTGTCTGTGTGTCTGTGAGTGTGTCTCTATCTATATCAAATGGAGAAGAAGAAATAATCCCATGTGTCTGGCTATCTCTCGGTATCTCTAACAGGAGAAGGTAGCGGCTACTGGGTGTATCGGTCAATCTCACTTTCCATCTATCTAATGGAGGAGGAGAAAAATGTATTAAGTTTGTCTATGTATTATCTAATGGAGGAGGAGATTAGTGTGTCTCTCTACCTACATAATTGAGGAGTAGGAAGAGGCTAGTGTGTGTATGTGTGTGTGTGTGTCTGTCTATATATGTATCTGCCTACCTATATAATGAATGAGGAGGAGGAGGTTAGGATATACGGCTGTTTCTCAATGGATGAAGAGGCTAGTGTGTCTGTCTGTCTCTTTATATGTCTCTCTGTCTGTCTAATGGAGGAAGCCTCCCTTTATTAGGCCCAGCTGGAGGGATGCCAATTGTCACCCTGAAGCAGCAGAGGGTGCCATCATTGCACGCCGAGGGGGACACTGGATGGAAATCCACAGGCTTCCCTGGACAGCCCGTGCATCCCTCTTCCTCCCTCTGTGTAGGCGCCAACGCCACCCCCCCCCCCCGCCCCCTGACCACCCCGCACTTGCCTCCCGGGGGCCGGAAAACAACGAGATGTGTATATCGTGTACCTAGGGTAGCAGAGACCAACCCTAGGACCGGTCAACGGGGAGATCTGTGCAAATACACGGGCTCGGTGGAGCAGCCCCGCCTCCTCAATGCAGCCCCTAAGAACACCGCGCCTGCCTAAGGGCACAGGCTGAGCTGGAAACATGCATACTGGGAACCTGGGGAAGGAGAGGCCGCCCCCAGGCCAGGCGCTTGTGGAGATGGGAGCAAACTGATCGGCTCACCCGAGGCAGTCCTCTAGAAGCGACATCCCTGTTCCCTGAGCACACCTCGACAGCTTCCTAGGACCTGGCTGACAAGGACAACGAAATCCCGCACTCCTGGGGTAGCAGAGGCTGCCCCGAGGCCAGGAGAGGGGGAAATGGGAGGAAAATGACCGATTCGCCGAGGCATCCCCCTTAGATGCTCTGCCGCTTCCGGAGCTGCCGCTCACCTCTTCCACTTTCCTTACAACGCCTGCTGCCACGAGCAGGCTAACTTGAAAGCTTCAGTCCGTCGAATTTGGGGGAGCGGGGGCCGCCCGCAGGCAAGGCAGCTAGGGACATGGGATAAAATCCTATGACTCGCCAGGGGCACAACTGTCCACGGTGGACGCCGCTGAAACCCAACCCCAAACTGCACAGCGCCTCACGTGTGTCAGTCTGTCTGACTGCCTGGCTGATTGTCTATCTATTGGAGGATGCGAGAGGCTAGACTATGTGTGTGTCTGTCTATATATCTACTGGAGGAGGAGGCGAAAATTATGTCTCTCCATTTGCCTGCCTCTCTACCTATCTATCTCTCTATCTATCTGTGTATCTATCAATCTGTGTAAAAATCGACCTATGTAGTTCAGGCACAGCAGTAGGCAAGTGTGTCTTTTTATTTGTGTGTCTGTCGGAGCAGGAATTTAGTGTTTCTATCTCCCTATCTACCTACTTGAGGAAGAGGAGGATGCTAGCCTGTGTGTATGTGTGTGTGTGTGTGCGTGCGGGTCTCTTTATCAAAGTATGTGTAACAAAGAGGGGAAGAGGCTACTGTGTCTGTCTAACAGTCTATGTGTGCATCGAATGGACGAGGAGTAAGCTAGTAAGTCTGTCTGTCTATATAGGAGATATCTATCTATGCAGCTGTATGTATTCGAGAAGAAGGAGGAGGCTAGAGTGTCTATCTCTCTGTCTGTCAGAGCAGGAGAAGAGTAGTGTGTCTGTCTGTCTGTGTGTCTGTGAGTGTGTCTCTATCTATATCAAATGGAGAAGAAGAAATAATCCCATGTGTCTGGCTATCTCTCGGTATCTCTAACAGGAGAAGGTAGCGGCTACTGGGTGTATCGGTCAATCTCACTTTCCATCTATCTAATGGAGGAGGAGAAAAATGTATTAAGTTTGTCTATGTATTATCTAAAGGAGGAGGAGATTAGTGTGTCTCTCTACCTACTTAATTGAGGAGTAGGAAGAGGCTAGTGTGTGTATGTGTGTGTGTGTGTCTGTCTATATATGTATCTGTCTACCTATATAATGAATGAGGAGGAGGAGGTTAGGATATACGGCTGTTTCTCAATGGATGAAGAGGCTAGTGTGTCTGTCTGTCTCTTTATTTGTCTCTCTGTCTGTCTAAAGGAGGAAGCCTCCCAGTACTCGACCCACCTGGAGGGATGCCAATTGCCACCCTGAAGCAGCAGAGGGCGCCATCATTGCACGCCGAGGGGGACACTGGATGGAAATCCACAGGCTTCCCTGGACAGCCCGTGCATCCCTCTTCCTCCCTCTGTGTAGGCGCCAACGCCACCTCCCCCCCCCCGCCCCCTGACCACCCCGCACTTGCCTCCCGGGGGCCGGAAAACAACGAGATGTGTATATCGTGTACCTAGGGTAGCAGAGACCAACCCTAGGACCGGTCAACGGGGAGATCTGTGCAAATACACGGGCTCGGTGGAGCAGCCCCGCCTCCTCAATGCAGCCCCTAAGAACACCGCGCCTGCCTAAGGGCACAGGCTGAGCTGGAAACATGCATACTGGGAACCTGGGGAAGGAGAGGCCGCCCCCAGGCCAGGCGCTTGTGGAGATGGGAGCAAACTGATCGGCTCACCCGAGGCAGTCCTCTAGAAGCGACATCCCTGTTCCCTGAGCACACCTCGACAGCTTCCTAGGACCTGGCTGACAAGGACAACGAAATCCCGCACTCCTGGGGTAGCAGAGGCTGCCCCGAGGCCAGGAGAGGGGGAAATGGGAGGAAAATGACCGATTCGCCGAGGCATCCCCCTTAGATGCTCTGCCGCTTCCGGAGCTGCCGCTCACCTCTTCCACTTTCCTTACAACGCCTGCTGCCACGAGCAGGCTAACTTGAAAGCTTCAGTCCGTCGAATTTGGGGGAGCGGGGGCCGCCCGCAGGCAAGGCAGCTAGGGACATGGGATAAAATCCTATGACTCGCCAGGGGCACAACTGTCCACGGTGGACGCCGCTGAAACCCAACCCCAAACTGCACAGCGCCTCACGTGTGTCAGTCTGTCTGACTGCCTGGCTGATTGTCTATCTATTGGAGGATGCGAGAGGCTAGACTATGTGTGTGTCTGTCTATATATCTACTGGAGGAGGAGGCGAAAATTATGTCTCTCCATTTGCCTGCCTCTCTACCTATCTATCTCTCTATCTATCTGTGTATCTATCAATCTGTGTAAAAATCGACCTATGTAGTTCAGGCACAGCAGTAGGCAAGTGTGTCTTTTTATTTGTGTGTCTGTCGGAGCAGGAATTTAGTGTTTCTATCTCCCTATCTACCTACTTGAGGAAGAGGAGGATGCTAGCCTGTGTGTATGTGTGTGTGTGTGTGCGTGCGGGTCTCTTTATCAAAGTATGTGTAACAAAGAGGGGAAGAGGCTACTGTGTCTGTCTAACAGTCTATGTGTGCATCGAATGGACGAGGAGTAAGCTAGTAAGTCTGTCTGTCTATATAGGAGATATCTATCTATGCAGCTGTATGTATTCGAGAAGAAGGAGGAGGCTAGAGTGTCTATCTCTCTGTCTGTCAGAGCAGGAGAAGAGTAGTGTGTCTGTCTGTCTGTGTGTCTGTGAGTGTGTCTCTATCTATATCAAATGGAGAAGAAGAAATAATCCCATGTGTCTGGCTATCTCTCGGTATCTCTAACAGGAGAAGGTAGCGGCTACTGGGTGTATCGGTCAATCTCACTTTCCATCTATCTAATGGAGGAGGAGAAAAATGTATTAAGTTTGTCTATGTATTATCTAAAGGAGGAGGAGATTAGTGTGTCTCTCTACCTACTTAATTGAGGAGTAGGAAGAGGCTAGTGTGTGTATGTGTGTGTGTGTGTCTGTCTATATATGTATCTGTCTACCTATATAATGAATGAGGAGGAGGAGGTTAGGATATACGGCTGTTTCTCAATGGATGAAGAGGCTAGTGTGTCTGTCTGTCTCTTTATTTGTCTCTCTGTCTGTCTAAAGGAGGAAGCCTCCCAGTACTCGACCCACCTGGAGGGATGCCAATTGCCACCCTGAAGCAGCAGAGGGCGCCCGCATTGCAGGCCGAGGGGGACACTGGATGGAATTCCGCAGGCTTGCCTGGGCAGCCCGTGCATCCCGCTTCAGCCCTCTCTGTAGCTGCCCCCGCCCCGCCCCCGCCCCGCCCCCTCCCCGCCCCCTGACCACCCCGCACTCGCTTCCCCGGAGCTGAAAAACACAGAGATGAGCACCTCGTGGACCTAGGGTAGTAGAGGCCTAGCCCAGGACCAGCCAAGAGGGAGATCTGAACAAATACACGGGCTCGGTGAGTCAGCCCCGACTTCTCATTGCAGACCCTGATCACAGCGCGCCGGCCTCGGGTGGGCTGGCTGAGCTGGAAACGTGCATACTCTGAACCTGGCGCAGGACAGGCCGCCCCCAGGCCAGGCGCTTGTGGGGATGGGAGCAAACTGATCGGCTAACCCGAGGCAGTCCGCTCCCCGCGACGTCCGTGTCCCTTGGGCTCACCTGGACAGACTCCCAGGACCTGGCTGACAAGGAGAATTAATTGCCGCACACCTGCGGTAGCAGAGGCCGCCCCGAGGCCAGGAGAGGGGGGATGGTAGGAAAATGACCGACTCGCCGAGGCATCCCTCTTGCGTTCTGGGCCGCCTCCGTGTCTGCCGCTGACCACTTCCCCTGTCCTTACCTCGCCGGCTCCCAGGAGCAGGCTGACTTCAAAGGCTTGCGTCCGGCGAACTTGGGTTAGCGGAGGCCGCCCAGAGGCAAGGCAGCTAGGGACATGGGAGAAAATCCTCTGGTTCACCAGGGGCACCCTCTTCCCCGGGCCCCGCCGCCGAACCAGGTAGGCAGACGGCACCCCGCCTCTGGTGTGTCTGTCTGTTTGACTGCTTGCCTGAATGACTATCTATTGGAGGATGGTTGAAGCTAGACTATGTGTGTGTCTGTCCGTCTCTCCAACGGAGGAGGAGGCGACTAGTATGACTCTCTATTTGCCTGCCTCTCTATCGATCTGGCTAGCTATCTATCTATGTGGGGAGGCATAGCAGTAAGATAGTGTGTCATTTAAAATTCTGTCTGTTGGAGTAGAATTTTAGTGTGTCTATATAACTATCTAGCTCTTTGAGGAAGAGGAGAAGGCTTGTGTGTGTGTGTGTGTGTGTGTGTGTGTGCGCGCGCGTGGGCTCGTGGGGATGTCTATCTATGTATCTGTATCTAAAGGGGGAGGAGCCTACTGTATCTGTCTATCAGTCTATGTATGTATCTGATGGAGGAAGAGTAGGCTAGTATGTCTGTCTGGCTGTCTATTATCAGATATGTATGTATGTAACTATACCTAATGGAAAAGAATGAGGAGGCTTGATTATCTATCCCTCGGCCTGTCAGAGGAGGAGAAGACTAGTGTTTGTCTCACTGTGCATCTTAGAGATTTCTCTATGTATATCTAATGGAGAAGATGGAGGATTTCATGAGTCTGGCTATCTGTCTGTCTCTCTAACAGGAGAAGGTAGAGGCTAGTGTGTGAATGCGTCAGTCTCACATTCCATCTATCTAAATGAGGAGTAGAAATAGTCTATACCGTTTGTCTGTTTATTATCTAATGGAGAAGGCGATTAGTGTGTCTCTCTACCTACTTAATTGAGGACTGGTAGGAGGGAAGGTTGTGTGTGGGTTTGGGTTTGTGTGTGTGTGTGTGTCTGTCTGTCTGTCTGTCTATGTATGTATCTGTCTACCTATATAATGGATTAGGAGGAGAAGGTTAAGACATATGGGTGTTTCTAAATGGAGGAAGAGGCTAGTGTGTCTGTCTGTCTATTTTATGTCTCTCTCTCTAATGGAGGAAGCCTCCCTTTATTAGGCCCAGCTGGAGGGTTGCCAAATCCCACCCTGAAGCAGCAGAGGGCGCCCTTATTGCACGCCGAGGGGGACACTGGATGGAAATCCACAGGCTTCCCTGGACAGCCCGTGCATCCCTCTTCTTCCCTCTGTGTAGGCGCCACCGCCACTCCAACCCCCCACCCCGCCCCCTGACCACCCCGCACTTGCCTCCCGGGAGCCGGAAAACACCGAGATGTGTACATCGTGTAACTAGGGTAGCAGAGACCAACCCTAGGACCGGTCAACGGGGAGATCTGTGCAAATACACGGGCTCGGTGGAGCAGCCCCGCCTCCTCAATGCAGCCCCTAAGAACACCGCGCCTGCCTAAGGGCACAGGCTGAGCTGGAAACATGCATACTGGGAACCTGGGGAAGGAGAGGCCGCCCCCAGGCCAGGCGCTTTTGGAGATGGGAGCAAACTGATCGGCTCACCCGAGGCAGTCCTCTAGAAGTAAAATCCCTGTTCCCTGAGCACACCTCGACAGCTTCCTAGGACCTGGCTGAGAAGGACAACGAAATCCCGCACTCCTGCGGTAGCAGAGGCTGCCCCGAGGCCAGGAGAGGGGGAAATGGGAGGAAAATGACCGATTCGCCAAGGCATCCCCCTTAGATGCTCTGCCGCTTCCGGAGCTGCCGCTGACCTCTTCCACTTTCCTTACAACGCCTGCTGCCACGAGCAGGCTAACTTGAAAGCTTCAGTTCGTCGAATTTGGGGGAGCGGGGGCCGCCCGCAGGCAAGGCAGCTAGGGACATGGGATAAAATCCTATGACTCGCCAGGGGCACAACTGTCCCCGGTGGACGCCGCTGAAACCCAACCCCAAACTGCACAGCGCCTCACGTGTGTCAGTCTGTCTGACTGCCTGGCTGATTGTCTATCTATTGGAGGATGCGAGAGGCTAGACTATGTGTGTGTCTGTCTATATATCTACTGGAGGAGGAGGCGAAAATTATGTCTCTCCATTTGCCTGCCTCTCTACCTATCTATCTCTCTATCTATCTGTGTATCTATCAATCTGTGTAAAAATCGACCTATGTAGTTCAGGCACAGCAGTAGGCAAGTGTGTCTTTTTATTTGTGTGTCTGTCGGAGCAGGAATTTAGTGTTTCTATCTCCCTATCTACCTACTTGAGGAAGAGGAGGATGCTAGCCTGTGTGTATGTGTGTGTGTGTGTGCGTGCGGGTCTCTTTATCAAAGTATGTGTAACAAAGAGGGGAAGAGGCTACTGTGTCTGTCTAACAGTCTATGTGTGCATCGAATGGACGAGGAGTAAGCTAGTAAGTCTGTCTGTCTATATAGGAGATATCTATCTATGCAGCTGTATGTATTCGAGAAGAAGGAGGAGGCTAGAGTGTCTATCTCTCTGTCTGTCAGAGCAGGAGAAGAGTAGTGTGTCTGTCTGTCTGTGTGTCTGTGAGTGTGTCTCTATCTATATCAAATGGAGAAGAAGAAATAATCCCATGTGTCTGGCTATCTCTCGGTATCTCTAACAGGAGAAGGTAGCGGCTACTGGGTGTATCGGTCAATCTCACTTTCCATCTATCTAATGGAGGAGGAGAAAAATGTATTAAGTTTGTCTATGTATTATCTAATGGAGGAGGAGATTAGTGTGTCTCTCTACCTACATAATTGAGGAGTAGGAAGAGGCTAGTGTGTGTATGTGTGTGTGTGTGTCTGTCTATATATGTATCTGCCTACCTATATAATGAATGAGGAGGAGGAGGTTAGGATATACGGCTGTTTCTCAATGGATGAAGAGGCTAGTGTGTCTGTCTGTCTCTTTATATGTCTCTCTGTCTGTCTAATGGAGGAAGCCTCCCTTTATTAGGCCCAGCTGGAGGGATGCCAATTGTCACCCTGAAGCAGCAGAGGGTGCCATCATTGCACGCCGAGGGGGACACTGGATGGAAATCCACAGGCTTCCCTGGACAGCCCGTGCATCCCTCTTCCTCCCTCTGTGTAGGCGCCAACGCCACCCCCCCCCCCCGCCCCCTGACCACCCCGCACTTGCCTCCCGGGGGCCGGAAAACAACGAGATGTGTACATCGTGTACCTAGGGTAGCAGAGACCAACCCTAGGACCGGTCAACGGGGAGATCTGTGCAAATACACGGGCTCGGTGGAGCAGCCCCGCCTCCTCAATGCAGCCCCTAAGAACACCGCGCCTGCCTAAGGGCACAGGCTGAGCTGGAAACATGCATACTGGGAACCTGGGGAAGGAGAGGCCGCCCCCAGGCCAGGCGCTTGTGGAGATGGGAGCAAACTGATCGGCTCACCCGAGGCAGTCCTCTAGAAGCGACATCCCTGTTCCCTGAGCACACCTCGACAGCTTCCTAGGACCTGGCTGACAAGGACAACGAAATCCCGCACTCCTGGGGTAGCAGAGGCTGCCCCGAGGCCAGGAGAGGGGGAAATGGGAGGAAAATGACCGATTCGCCGAGGCATCCCCCTTAGATGCTCTGCCGCTTCCGGAGCTGCCGCTCACCTCTTCCACTTTCCTTACAACGCCTGCTGCCACGAGCAGGCTAACTTGAAAGCTTCAGTCCGTCGAATTTGGGGGAGCGGGGGCCGCCCGCAGGCAAGGCAGCTAGGGACATGGGATAAAATCCTATGACTCGCCAGGGGCACAACTGTCCACGGTGGACGCCGCTGAAACCCAACCCCAAACTGCACAGCGCCTCACGTGTGTCAGTCTGTCTGACTGCCTGGCTGATTGTCTATCTATTGGAGGATGCGAGAGGCTAGACTATGTGTGTGTCTGTCTATATATCTACTGGAGGAGGAGGCGAAAATTATGTCTCTCCATTTGCCTGCCTCTCTACCTATCTATCTCTCTATCTATCTGTGTATCTATCAATCTGTGTAAAAATCGACCTATGTAGTTCAGGCACAGCAGTAGGCAAGTGTGTCTTTTTATTTGTGTGTCTGTCGGAGCAGGAATTTAGTGTTTCTATCTCCCTATCTACCTACTTGAGGAAGAGGAGGATGCTAGCCTGTGTGTATGTGTGTGTGTGTGTGCGTGCGGGTCTCTTTATCAAAGTATGTGTAACAAAGAGGGGAAGAGGCTACTGTGTCTGTCTAACAGTCTATGTGTGCATCGAATGGACGAGGAGTAAGCTAGTAAGTCTGTCTGTCTATATAGGAGATATCTATCTATGCAGCTGTATGTATTCGAGAAGAAGGAGGAGGCTAGAGTGTCTATCTCTCTGTCTGTCAGAGCAGGAGAAGAGTAGTGTGTCTGTCTGTCTGTGTGTCTGTGAGTGTGTCTCTATCTATATCAAATGGAGAAGAAGAAATAATCCCATGTGTCTGGCTATCTCTCGGTATCTCTAACAGGAGAAGGTAGCGGCTACTGGGTGTATCGGTCAATCTCACTTTCCATCTATCTAATGGAGGAGGAGAAAAATGTATTAAGTTTGTCTATGTATTATCTAAAGGAGGAGGAGATTAGTGTGTCTCTCTACCTACTTAATTGAGGAGTAGGAAGAGGCTAGTGTGTGTATGTGTGTGTGTGTGTCTGTCTATATATGTATCTGTCTACCTATATAATGAATGAGGAGGAGGAGGTTAGGATATACGGCTGTTTCTCAATGGATGAAGAGGCTAGTGTGTCTGTCTGTCTCTTTATTTGTCTCTCTGTCTGTCTAAAGGAGGAAGCCTCCCAGTACTCGACCCACCTGGAGGGATGCCAATTGCCACCCTGAAGCAGCAGAGGGCGCCCGCATTGCAGGCCGAGGGGGACACTGGATGGAATTCCGCAGGCTTGCCTGGGCAGCCCGTGCATCCCGCTTCAGCCCTCTCTGTAGCTGCCCCCGCCCCGCCCCCGCCCCGCCCCCTCCCCGCCCCCTGACCACCCCGCACTCGCTTCCCCGGAGCTGAAAAACACAGAGATGAGCACCTCGTGGACCTAGGGTAGTAGAGGCCTAGCCCAGGACCAGCCAAGAGGGAGATCTGAACAAATACACGGGCTCGGTGAGTCAGCCCCGACTTCTCATTGCAGACCCTGATCACAGCGCGCCGGCCTCGGGTGGGCTGGCTGAGCTGGAAACGTGCATACTCTGAACCTGGCGCAGGACAGGCCGCCCCCAGGCCAGGCGCTTGTGGGGATGGGAGCAAACTGATCGGCTAACCCGAGGCAGTCCGCTCCCCGCGACGTCCGTGTCCCTTGGGCTCACCTGGACAGACTCCCAGGACCTGGCTGACAAGGAGAATTAATTGCCGCACACCTGCGGTAGCAGAGGCCGCCCCGAGGCCAGGAGAGGGGGGATGGTAGGAAAATGACCGACTCGCCGAGGCATCCCTCTTGCGTTCTGGGCCGCCTCCGTGTCTGCCGCTGACCACTTCCCCTGTCCTTACCTCGCCGGCTCCCAGGAGCAGGCTGACTTCAAAGGCTTGCGTCCGGCGAACTTGGGTTAGCGGAGGCCGCCCAGAGGCAAGGCAGCTAGGGACATGGGAGAAAATCCTCTGGTTCACCAGGGGCACCCTCTTCCCCGGGCCCCGCCGCCGAACCAGGTAGGCAGACGGCACCCCGCCTCTGGTGTGTCTGTCTGTTTGACTGCTTGCCTGAATGACTATCTATTGGAGGATGGTTGAAGCTAGACTATGTGTGTGTCTGTCTGTCTCTCCAACGGAGGAGGAGGCGACTAGTATGACTCTCTATTTGCCTGCCTCTCTATCGATCTGGCTAGCTATCTATCTATGTGGGGAGGCATAGCAGTAAGATAGTGTGTCATTTAAAATTCTGTCTGTTGGAGTAGAATTTTAGTGTGTCTATATAACTATCTAGCTCTTTGAGGAAGAGGAGAAGGCTTGTGTGTGTGTGTGTGTGTGTGTGTGTGTGCGCGCGCGTGGGCTCGTGGGGATGTCTATCTATGTATCTGTATCTAAAGGGGGAGGAGCCTACTGTATCTGTCTATCAGTCTATGTATGTATCTGATGGAGGAAGAGTAGGCTAGTATGTCTGTCTGGCTGTCTATTATCAGATATGTATGTATGTAACTATACCTAATGGAAAAGAATGAGGAGGCTTGATTATCTATCCCTCGGCCTGTCAGAGGAGGAGAAGACTAGTGTTTGTCTCACTGTGCATCTTAGAGATTTCTCTATGTATATCTAATGGAGAAGATGGAGGATTTCATGAGTCTGGCTATCTGTCTGTCTCTCTAACAGGAGAAGGTAGAGGCTAGTGTGTGAATGCGTCAGTCTCACATTCCATCTATCTAAATGAGGAGTAGAAATAGTCTATACCGTTTGTCTGTTTATTATCTAATGGAGAAGGCGATTAGTGTGTCTCTCTACCTACTTAATTGAGGACTGGTAGGAGGGAAGGTTGTGTGTGGGTTTGGGTTTGTGTGTGTGTGTGTGTCTGTCTGTCTGTCTGTCTATGTATGTATCTGTCTACCTATATAATGGATTAGGAGGAGAAGGTTAAGACATATGGGTGTTTCTAAATGGAGGAAGAGGCTAGTGTGTCTGTCTGTCTATTTTATGTCTCTCTCTCTAATGGAGGAAGCCTCCCTTTATTAGGCCCAGCTGGAGGGTTGCCAAATCCCACCCTGAAGCAGCAGAGGGCGCCCTTATTGCACGCCGAGGGGGACACTGGATGGAAATCCACAGGCTTCCCTGGACAGCCCGTGCATCCCTCTTCTTCCCTCTGTGTAGGCGCCACCGCCACTCCAACCCCCCACCCCGCCCCCTGACCACCCCGCACTTGCCTCCCGGGAGCCGGAAAACACCGAGATGTGTACATCGTGTAACTAGGGTAGCAGAGACCAACCCTAGGACCGGTCAACGGGGAGATCTGTGCAAATACACGGGCTCGGTGGAGCAGCCCCGCCTCCTCAATGCAGCCCCTAAGAACACCGCGCCTGCCTAAGGGCACAGGCTGAGCTGGAAACATGCATACTGGGAACCTGGGGAAGGAGAGGCCGCCCCCAGGCCAGGCGCTTTTGGAGATGGGAGCAAACTGATCGGCTCACCCGAGGCAGTCCTCTAGAAGTAAAATCCCTGTTCCCTGAGCACACCTCGACAGCTTCCTAGGACCTGGCTGAGAAGGACAACGAAATCCCGCACTCCTGCGGTAGCAGAGGCTGCCCCGAGGCCAGGAGAGGGGGAAATGGGAGGAAAATGACCGATTCGCCAAGGCATCCCCCTTAGATGCTCTGCCGCTTCCGGAGCTGCCGCTGACCTCTTCCACTTTCCTTACAACGCCTGCTGCCACGAGCAGGCTAACTTGAAAGCTTCAGTTCGTCGAATTTGGGGGAGCGGGGGCCGCCCGCAGGCAAGGCAGCTAGGGACATGGGATAAAATCCTATGACTCGCCAGGGGCACAACTGTCCCCGGTGGACGCCGCTGAAACCCAACCCCAAACTGCACAGCGCCTCACGTGTGTCAGTCTGTCTGACTGCCTGGCTGATTGTCTATCTATTGGAGGATGCGAGAGGCTAGACTATGTGTGTGTCTGTCTATATATCTACTGGAGGAGGAGGCGAAAATTATGTCTCTCCATTTGCCTGCCTCTCTACCTATCTATCTCTCTATCTATCTGTGTATCTATCAATCTGTGTAAAAATCGACCTATGTAGTTCAGGCACAGCAGTAGGCAAGTGTGTCTTTTTATTTGTGTGTCTGTCGGAGCAGGAATTTAGTGTTTCTATCTCCCTATCTACCTACTTGAGGAAGAGGAGGATGCTAGCCTGTGTGTATGTGTGTGTGTGTGTGCGTGCGGGTCTCTTTATCAAAGTATGTGTAACAAAGAGGGGAAGAGGCTACTGTGTCTGTCTAACAGTCTATGTGTGCATCGAATGGACGAGGAGTAAGCTAGTAAGTCTGTCTGTCTATATAGGAGATATCTATCTATGCAGCTGTATGTATTCGAGAAGAAGGAGGAGGCTAGAGTGTCTATCTCTCTGTCTGTCAGAGCAGGAGAAGAGTAGTGTGTCTGTCTGTCTGTGTGTCTGTGAGTGTGTCTCTATCTATATCAAATGGAGAAGAAGAAATAATCCCATGTGTCTGGCTATCTCTCGGTATCTCTAACAGGAGAAGGTAGCGGCTACTGGGTGTATCGGTCAATCTCACTTTCCATCTATCTAATGGAGGAGGAGAAAAATGTATTAAGTTTGTCTATGTATTATCTAATGGAGGAGGAGATTAGTGTGTCTCTCTACCTACATAATTGAGGAGTAGGAAGAGGCTAGTGTGTGTATGTGTGTGTGTGTGTCTGTCTATATATGTATCTGCCTACCTATATAATGAATGAGGAGGAGGAGGTTAGGATATACGGCTGTTTCTCAATGGATGAAGAGGCTAGTGTGTCTGTCTGTCTCTTTATATGTCTCTCTGTCTGTCTAATGGAGGAAGCCTCCCTTTATTAGGCCCAGCTGGAGGGATGCCAATTGTCACCCTGAAGCAGCAGAGGGTGCCATCATTGCACGCCGAGGGGGACACTGGATGGAAATCCACAGGCTTCCCTGGACAGCCCGTGCATCCCTCTTCCTCCCTCTGTGTAGGCGCCAACGCCACCCCCCCCCCCCGCCCCCTGACCACCCCGCACTTGCCTCCCGGGGGCCGGAAAACAACGAGATGTGTACATCGTGTACCTAGGGTAGCAGAGACCAACCCTAGGACCGGTCAACGGGGAGATCTGTGCAAATACACGGGCTCGGTGGAGCAGCCCCGCCTCCTCAATGCAGCCCCTAAGAACACCGCGCCTGCCTAAGGGCACAGGCTGAGCTGGAAACATGCATACTGGGAACCTGGGGAAGGAGAGGCCGCCCCCAGGCCAGGCGCTTGTGGAGATGGGAGCAAACTGATCGGCTCACCCGAGGCAGTCCTCTAGAAGCGACATCCCTGTTCCCTGAGCACACCTCGACAGCTTCCTAGGACCTGGCTGACAAGGACAACGAAATCCCGCACTCCTGGGGTAGCAGAGGCTGCCCCGAGGCCAGGAGAGGGGGAAATGGGAGGAAAATGACCGATTCGCCGAGGCATCCCCCTTAGATGCTCTGCCGCTTCCGGAGCTGCCGCTCACCTCTTCCACTTTCCTTACAACGCCTGCTGCCACGAGCAGGCTAACTTGAAAGCTTCAGTCCGTCGAATTTGGGGGAGCGGGGGCCGCCCGCAGGCAAGGCAGCTAGGGACATGGGATAAAATCCTATGACTCGCCAGGGGCACAACTGTCCACGGTGGACGCCGCTGAAACCCAACCCCAAACTGCACAGCGCCTCACGTGTGTCAGTCTGTCTGACTGCCTGGCTGATTGTCTATCTATTGGAGGATGCGAGAGGCTAGACTATGTGTGTGTCTGTCTATATATCTACTGGAGGAGGAGGCGAAAATTATGTCTCTCCATTTGCCTGCCTCTCTACCTATCTATCTCTCTATCTATCTGTGTATCTATCAATCTGTGTAAAAATCGACCTATGTAGTTCAGGCACAGCAGTAGGCAAGTGTGTCTTTTTATTTGTGTGTCTGTCGGAGCAGGAATTTAGTGTTTCTATCTCCCTATCTACCTACTTGAGGAAGAGGAGGATGCTAGCCTGTGTGTATGTGTGTGTGTGTGTGCGTGCGGGTCTCTTTATCAAAGTATGTGTAACAAAGAGGGGAAGAGGCTACTGTGTCTGTCTAACAGTCTATGTGTGCATCGAATGGACGAGGAGTAAGCTAGTAAGTCTGTCTGTCTATATAGGAGATATCTATCTATGCAGCTGTATGTATTCGAGAAGAAGGAGGAGGCTAGAGTGTCTATCTCTCTGTCTGTCAGAGCAGGAGAAGAGTAGTGTGTCTGTCTGTCTGTGTGTCTGTGAGTGTGTCTCTATCTATATCAAATGGAGAAGAAGAAATAATCCCATGTGTCTGGCTATCTCTCGGTATCTCTAACAGGAGAAGGTAGCGGCTACTGGGTGTATCGGTCAATCTCACTTTCCATCTATCTAATGGAGGAGGAGAAAAATGTATTAAGTTTGTCTATGTATTATCTAAAGGAGGAGGAGATTAGTGTGTCTCTCTACCTACTTAATTGAGGAGTAGGAAGAGGCTAGTGTGTGTATGTGTGTGTGTGTGTCTGTCTATATATGTATCTGTCTACCTATATAATGAATGAGGAGGAGGAGGTTAGGATATACGGCTGTTTCTCAATGGATGAAGAGGCTAGTGTGTCTGTCTGTCTCTTTATTTGTCTCTCTGTCTGTCTAAAGGAGGAAGCCTCCCAGTACTCGACCCACCTGGAGGGATGCCAATTGCCACCCTGAAGCAGCAGAGGGTGCCATCATTGCACGCCGAGGGGGACACTGGATGGAAATCCACAGGCTTCCCTGGACAGCCCGTGCATCCCTCTTCCTCCCTCTGTGTAGGCGCCAACGCCACCCCCCCCCCCCGCCCCCTGACCACCCCGCACTTGCCTCCCGGGGGCCGGAAAACAACGAGATGTGTATATCGTGTACCTAGGGTAGCAGAGACCAACCCTAGGACCGGTCAACGGGGAGATCTGTGCAAATACACGGGCTCGGTGGAGCAGCCCCGCCTCCTCAATGCAGCCCCTAAGAACACCGCGCCTGCCTAAGGGCACAGGCTGAGCTGGAAACATGCATACTGGGAACCTGGGGAAGGAGAGGCCGCCCCCAGGCCAGGCGCTTGTGGAGATGGGAGCAAACTGATCGGCTCACCCGAGGCAGTCCTCTAGAAGCGACATCCCTGTTCCCTGAGCACACCTCGACAGCTTCCTAGGACCTGGCTGACAAGGACAACGAAATCCCGCACTCCTGGGGTAGCAGAGGCTGCCCCGAGGCCAGGAGAGGGGGAAATGGGAGGAAAATGACCGATTCGCCGAGGCATCCCCCTTAGATGCTCTGCCGCTTCCGGAGCTGCCGCTCACCTCTTCCACTTTCCTTACAACGCCTGCTGCCACGAGCAGGCTAACTTGAAAGCTTCAGTCCGTCGAATTTGGGGGAGCGGGGGCCGCCCGCAGGCAAGGCAGCTAGGGACATGGGATAAAATCCTATGACTCGCCAGGGGCACAACTGTCCACGGTGGACGCCGCTGAAACCCAACCCCAAACTGCACAGCGCCTCACGTGTGTCAGTCTGTCTGACTGCCTGGCTGATTGTCTATCTATTGGAGGATGCGAGAGGCTAGACTATGTGTGTGTCTGTCTATATATCTACTGGAGGAGGAGGCGAAAATTATGTCTCTCCATTTGCCTGCCTCTCTACCTATCTATCTCTCTATCTATCTGTGTATCTATCAATCTGTGTAAAAATCGACCTATGTAGTTCAGGCACAGCAGTAGGCAAGTGTGTCTTTTTATTTGTGTGTCTGTCGGAGCAGGAATTTAGTGTTTCTATCTCCCTATCTACCTACTTGAGGAAGAGGAGGATGCTAGCCTGTGTGTATGTGTGTGTGTGTGTGCGTGCGGGTCTCTTTATCAAAGTATGTGTAACAAAGAGGGGAAGAGGCTACTGTGTCTGTCTAACAGTCTATGTGTGCATCGAATGGACGAGGAGTAAGCTAGTAAGTCTGTCTGTCTATATAGGAGATATCTATCTATGCAGCTGTATGTATTCGAGAAGAAGGAGGAGGCTAGAGTGTCTATCTCTCTGTCTGTCAGAGCAGGAGAAGAGTAGTGTGTCTGTCTGTCTGTGTGTCTGTGAGTGTGTCTCTATCTATATCAAATGGAGAAGAAGAAATAATCCCATGTGTCTGGCTATCTCTCGGTATCTCTAACAGGAGAAGGTAGCGGCTACTGGGTGTATCGGTCAATCTCACTTTCCATCTATCTAATGGAGGAGGAGAAAAATGTATTAAGTTTGTCTATGTATTATCTAAAGGAGGAGGAGATTAGTGTGTCTCTCTACCTACTTAATTGAGGAGTAGGAAGAGGCTAGTGTGTGTATGTGTGTGTGTGTGTCTGTCTATATATGTATCTGTCTACCTATATAATGAATGAGGAGGAGGAGGTTAGGATATACGGCTGTTTCTCAATGGATGAAGAGGCTAGTGTGTCTGTCTGTCTCTTTATTTGTCTCTCTGTCTGTCTAAAGGAGGAAGCCTCCCAGTACTCGACCCACCTGGAGGGATGCCAATTGCCACCCTGAAGCAGCAGAGGGCGCCCGCATTGCAGGCCGAGGGGGACACTGGATGGAATTCCGCAGGCTTGCCTGGGCAGCCCGTGCATCCCGCTTCAGCCCTCTCTGTAGCTGCCCCCGCCCCGCCCCCGCCCCGCCCCCTCCCCGCCCCCTGACCACCCCGCACTCGCTTCCCCGGAGCTGAAAAACACAGAGATGAGCACCTCGTGGACCTAGGGTAGTAGAGGCCTAGCCCAGGACCAGCCAAGAGGGAGATCTGAACAAATACACGGGCTCGGTGAGTCAGCCCCGACTTCTCATTGCAGACCCTGATCACAGCGCGCCGGCCTCGGGTGGGCTGGCTGAGCTGGAAACGTGCATACTCTGAACCTGGCGCAGGACAGGCCGCCCCCAGGCCAGGCGCTTGTGGGGATGGGAGCAAACTGATCGGCTAACCCGAGGCAGTCCGCTCCCCGCGACGTCCGTGTCCCTTGGGCTCACCTGGACAGACTCCCAGGACCTGGCTGACAAGGAGAATTAATTGCCGCACACCTGCGGTAGCAGAGGCCGCCCCGAGGCCAGGAGAGGGGGGATGGTAGGAAAATGACCGACTCGCCGAGGCATCCCTCTTGCGTTCTGGGCCGCCTCCGTGTCTGCCGCTGACCACTTCCCCTGTCCTTACCTCGCCGGCTCCCAGGAGCAGGCTGACTTCAAAGGCTTGCGTCCGGCGAACTTGGGTTAGCGGAGGCCGCCCAGAGGCAAGGCAGCTAGGGACATGGGAGAAAATCCTCTGGTTCACCAGGGGCACCCTCTTCCCCGGGCCCCGCCGCCGAACCAGGTAGGCAGACGGCACCCCGCCTCTGGTGTGTCTGTCTGTTTGACTGCTTGCCTGAATGACTATCTATTGGAGGATGGTTGAAGCTAGACTATGTGTGTGTCTGTCCGTCTCTCCAACGGAGGAGGAGGCGACTAGTATGACTCTCTATTTGCCTGCCTCTCTATCGATCTGGCTAGCTATCTATCTATGTGGGGAGGCATAGCAGTAAGATAGTGTGTCATTTAAAATTCTGTCTGTTGGAGTAGAATTTTAGTGTGTCTATATAACTATCTAGCTCTTTGAGGAAGAGGAGAAGGCTTGTGTGTGTGTGTGTGTGTGTGTGTGTGTGCGCGCGCGTGTGCTCGTGGGGATGTCTATCTATGTATCTGTATCTAAAGGGGGAGGAGCCTACTGTATCTGTCTATCACTCTATGTATGTATCTGATGGAGGAAGAGTAGGCTAGTATGTCTGTCTGGCTGTCTATTATCAGATATGTATGTATGTAACTATACCTAATGGAAAAGAATGAGGAGGCTTGATTATCTATCCCTCGGCCTGTCAGAGGAGGAGAAGACTAGTGTTTGTCTCACTGTGCATCTTAGAGATTTCTCTATGTATATCTAATGGAGAAGATGGAGGATTTCATGAGTCTGGCTATCTGTCTGTCTCTCTAACAGGAGAAGGTAGAGGCTAGTGTGTGAATGCGTCAGTCTCACATTCCATCTATCTAAATGAGGAGTAGAAATAGTCTATACCGTTTGTCTGTTTATTATCTAATGGAGAAGGCGATTAGTGTGTCTCTCTACCTACTTAATTGAGGACTGGTAGGAGGGAAGGTTGTGTGTGGGTTTGGGTTTGTGTGTGTGTGTGTGTCTGTCTGTCTGTCTGTCTATGTATGTATCTGTCTACCTATATAATGGATTAGGAGGAGAAGGTTAAGACATATGGGTGTTTCTAAATGGAGGAAGAGGCTAGTGTGTCTGTCTGTCTATTTTATGTCTCTCTCTCTAATGGAGGAAGCCTCCCTTTATTAGGCCCAGCTGGAGGGTTGCCAAATCCCACCCTGAAGCAGCAGAGGGCGCCCTTATTGCACGCCGAGGGGGACACTGGATGGAAATCCACAGGCTTCCCTGGACAGCCCGTGCATCCCTCTTCTTCCCTCTGTGTAGGCGCCACCGCCACTCCAACCCCCCACCCCGCCCCCTGACCACCCCGCACTTGCCTCCCGGGAGCCGGAAAACACCGAGATGTGTACATCGTGTAACTAGGGTAGCAGAGACCAACCCTAGGACCGGTCAACGGGGAGATCTGTGCAAATACACGGGCTCGGTGGAGCAGCCCCGCCTCCTCAATGCAGCCCCTAAGAACACCGCGCCTGCCTAAGGGCACAGGCTGAGCTGGAAACATGCATACTGGGAACCTGGGGAAGGAGAGGCCGCCCCCAGGCCAGGCGCTTTTGGAGATGGGAGCAAACTGATCGGCTCACCCGAGGCAGTCCTCTAGAAGTAAAATCCCTGTTCCCTGAGCACACCTCGACAGCTTCCTAGGACCTGGCTGAGAAGGACAACGAAATCCCGCACTCCTGCGGTAGCAGAGGCTGCCCCGAGGCCAGGAGAGGGGGAAATGGGAGGAAAATGACCGATTCGCCAAGGCATCCCCCTTAGATGCTCTGCCGCTTCCGGAGCTGCCGCTGACCTCTTCCACTTTCCTTACAACGCCTGCTGCCACGAGCAGGCTAACTTGAAAGCTTCAGTTCGTCGAATTTGGGGGAGCGGGGGCCGCCCGCAGGCAAGGCAGCTAGGGACATGGGATAAAATCCTATGACTCGCCAGGGGCACAACTGTCCCCGGTGGACGCCGCTGAAACCCAACCCCAAACTGCACAGCGCCTCACGTGTGTCAGTCTGTCTGACTGCCTGGCTGATTGTCTATCTATTGGAGGATGCGAGAGGCTAGACTATGTGTGTGTCTGTCTATATATCTACTGGAGGAGGAGGCGAAAATTATGTCTCTCCATTTGCCTGCCTCTCTACCTATCTATCTCTCTATCTATCTGTGTATCTATCAATCTGTGTAAAAATCGACCTATGTAGTTCAGGCACAGCAGTAGGCAAGTGTGTCTTTTTATTTGTGTGTCTGTCGGAGCAGGAATTTAGTGTTTCTATCTCCCTATCTACCTACTTGAGGAAGAGGAGGATGCTAGCCTGTGTGTATGTGTGTGTGTGTGTGCGTGCGGGTCTCTTTATCAAAGTATGTGTAACAAAGAGGGGAAGAGGCTACTGTGTCTGTCTAACAGTCTATGTGTGCATCGAATGGACGAGGAGTAAGCTAGTAAGTCTGTCTGTCTATATATGAGATATCTATCTATGCAGCTGTATGTATTCGAGAAGAAGGAGGAGGCTAGAGTGTCTATCTCTCTGTCTGTCAGAGCAGGAGAAGAGTAGTGTGTCTGTCTGTCTGTGTGTCTGTGAGTGTGTCTCTATCTATATCAAATGGAGAAGAAGAAATAATCCCATGTGTCTGGCTATCTCTCGGTATCTCTAACAGGAGAAGGTAGCGGCTACTGGGTGTATCGGTCAATCTCACTTTCCATCTATCTAATGGAGGAGGAGAAAAATGTATTAAGTTTGTCTATGTATTATCTAAAGGAGGAGGAGATTAGTGTGTCTCTCTACCTACATAATTGAGGAGTAGGAAGAGGCTAGTGTGTGTATGTGTGTGTGTGTGTCTGTCTATATATGTATCTGCCTACCTATATAATGAATGAGGAGGAGGAGGTTAGGATATACGGCTGTTTCTCAATGGATGAAGAGGCTAGTGTGTCTGTCTGTCTCTTTATATGTCTCTCTGTCTGTCTAATGGAGGAAGCCTCCCTTTATTAGGCCCAGCTGGAGGGATGCCAATTGTCACCCTGAAGCAGCAGAGGGTGCCATCATTGCACGCCGAGGGGGACACTGGATGGAAATCCACAGGCTTCCCTGGACAGCCCGTGCATCCCTCTTCCTCCCTCTGTGTAGGCGCCAACGCCACCCCCCCCCCCGCCCCCTGACCACCCCGCACTTGCCTCCCGGGGGCCGGAAAACAACGAGATGTGTATATCGTGTACCTAGGGTAGCAGAGACCAACCCTAGGACCGGTCAACGGGGAGATCTGTGCAAATACACGGGCTCGGTGGAGCAGCCCCGCCTCCTCAATGCAGCCCCTAAGAACACCGCGCCTGCCTAAGGGCACAGGCTGAGCTGGAAACATGCATACTGGGAACCTGGGGAAGGAGAGGCCGCCCCCAGGCCAGGCGCTTGTGGAGATGGGAGCAAACTGATCGGCTCACCCGAGGCAGTCCTCTAGAAGCGACATCCCTGTTCCCTGAGCACACCTCGACAGCTTCCTAGGACCTGGCTGACAAGGACAACGAAATCCCGCACTCCTGGGGTAGCAGAGGCTGCCCCGAGGCCAGGAGAGGGGGAAATGGGAGGAAAATGACCGATTCGCCGAGGCATCCCCCTTAGATGCTCTGCCGCTTCCGGAGCTGCCGCTCACCTCTTCCACTTTCCTTACAACGCCTGCTGCCACGAGCAGGCTAACTTGAAAGCTTCAGTCCGTCGAATTTGGGGGAGCGGGGGCCGCCCGCAGGCAAGGCAGCTAGGGACATGGGATAAAATCCTATGACTCGCCAGGGGCACAACTGTCCACGGTGGACGCCGCTGAAACCCAACCCCAAACTGCACAGCGCCTCACGTGTGTCAGTCTGTCTGACTGCCTGGCTGATTGTCTATCTATTGGAGGATGCGAGAGGCTAGACTATGTGTGTGTCTGTCTATATATCTACTGGAGGAGGAGGCGAAAATTATGTCTCTCCATTTGCCTGCCTCTCTACCTATCTATCTCTCTATCTATCTGTGTATCTATCAATCTGTGTAAAAATCGACCTATGTAGTTCAGGCACAGCAGTAGGCAAGTGTGTCTTTTTATTTGTGTGTCTGTCGGAGCAGGAATTTAGTGTTTCTATCTCCCTATCTACCTACTTGAGGAAGAGGAGGATGCTAGCCTGTGTGTATGTGTGTGTGTGTGTGCGTGCGGGTCTCTTTATCAAAGTATGTGTAACAAAGAGGGGAAGAGGCTACTGTGTCTGTCTAACAGTCTATGTGTGCATCGAATGGACGAGGAGTAAGCTAGTAAGTCTGTCTGTCTATATAGGAGATATCTATCTATGCAGCTGTATGTATTCGAGAAGAAGGAGGAGGCTAGAGTGTCTATCTCTCTGTCTGTCAGAGCAGGAGAAGAGTAGTGTGTCTGTCTGTCTGTGTGTCTGTGAGTGTGTCTCTATCTATATCAAATGGAGAAGAAGAAATAATCCCATGTGTCTGGCTATCTCTCGGTATCTCTAACAGGAGAAGGTAGCGGCTACTGGGTGTATCGGTCAATCTCACTTTCCATCTATCTAATGGAGGAGGAGAAAAATGTATTAAGTTTGTCTATGTATTATCTAAAGGAGGAGGAGATTAGTGTGTCTCTCTACCTACTTAATTGAGGAGTAGGAAGAGGCTAGTGTGTGTATGTGTGTGTGTGTGTCTGTCTATATATGTATCTGTCTACCTATATAATGAATGAGGAGGAGGAGGTTAGGATATACGGCTGTTTCTCAATGGATGAAGAGGCTAGTGTGTCTGTCTGTCTCTTTATTTGTCTCTCTGTCTGTCTAAAGGAGGAAGCCTCCCAGTACTCGACCCACCTGGAGGGATGCCAATTGCCACCCTGAAGCAGCAGAGGGTGCCATCATTGCACGCCGAGGGGGACACTGGATGGAAATCCACAGGCTTCCCTGGACAGCCCGTGCATCCCTCTTCCTCCCTCTGTGTAGGCGCCAACGCCACCCCCCCCCCCCGCCCCCTGACCACCCCGCACTTGCCTCCCGGGGGCCGGAAAACAACGAGATGTGTATATCGTGTACCTAGGGTAGCAGAGACCAACCCTAGGACCGGTCAACGGGGAGATCTGTGCAAATACACGGGCTCGGTGGAGCAGCCCCGCCTCCTCAATGCAGCCCCTAAGAACACCGCGCCTGCCTAAGGGCACAGGCTGAGCTGGAAACATGCATACTGGGAACCTGGGGAAGGAGAGGCCGCCCCCAGGCCAGGCGCTTGTGGAGATGGGAGCAAACTGATCGGCTCACCCGAGGCAGTCCTCTAGAAGCGACATCCCTGTTCCCTGAGCACACCTCGACAGCTTCCTAGGACCTGGCTGACAAGGACAACGAAATCCCGCACTCCTGGGGTAGCAGAGGCTGCCCCGAGGCCAGGAGAGGGGGAAATGGGAGGAAAATGACCGATTCGCCGAGGCATCCCCCTTAGATGCTCTGCCGCTTCCGGAGCTGCCGCTCACCTCTTCCACTTTCCTTACAACGCCTGCTGCCACGAGCAGGCTAACTTGAAAGCTTCAGTCCGTCGAATTTGGGGGAGCGGGGGCCGCCCGCAGGCAAGGCAGCTAGGGACATGGGATAAAATCCTATGACTCGCCAGGGGCACAACTGTCCCCGGTGGACGCCGCTGAAACCCAACCCCAAACTGCACAGCGCCTCACGTGTGTCAGTCTGTCTGACTGCCTGGCTGATTGTCTATCTATTGGAGGATGCGAGAGGCTAGACTATGTGTGTGTCTGTCTATATATCTACTGGAGGAGGAGGCGAAAATTATGTCTCTCCATTTGCCTGCCTCTCTACCTATCTATCTCTCTATCTATCTGTGTATCTATCAATCTGTGTAAAAATCGACCTATGTAGTTCAGGCACAGCAGTAGGCAAGTGTGTCTTTTTATTTGTGTGTCTGTCGGAGCAGGAATTTAGTGTTTCTATCTCCCTATCTACCTACTTGAGGAAGAGGAGGATGCTAGCCTGTGTGTATGTGTGTGTGTGTGTGCGTGCGGGTCTCTTTATCAAAGTATGTGTAACAAAGAGGGGAAGAGGCTACTGTGTCTGTCTAACAGTCTATGTGTGCATCGAATGGACGAGGAGTAAGCTAGTAAGTCTGTCTGTCTATATATGAGATATCTATCTATGCAGCTGTATGTATTCGAGAAGAAGGAGGAGGCTAGAGTGTCTATCTCTCTGTCTGTCAGAGCAGGAGAAGAGTAGTGTGTCTGTCTGTCTGTGTGTCTGTGAGTGTGTCTCTATCTATATCAAATGGAGAAGAAGAAATAATCCCATGTGTCTGGCTATCTCTCGGTATCTCTAACAGGAGAAGGTAGCGGCTACTGGGTGTATCGGTCAATCTCACTTTCCATCTATCTAATGGAGGAGGAGAAAAATGTATTAAGTTTGTCTATGTATTATCTAAAGGAGGAGGAGATTAGTGTGTCTCTCTACCTACATAATTGAGGAGTAGGAAGAGGCTAGTGTGTGTATGTGTGTGTGTGTGTCTGTCTATATATGTATCTGCCTACCTATATAATGAATGAGGAGGAGGAGGTTAGGATATACGGCTGTTTCTCAATGGATGAAGAGGCTAGTGTGTCTGTCTGTCTCTTTATATGTCTCTCTGTCTGTCTAATGGAGGAAGCCTCCCTTTATTAGGCCCAGCTGGAGGGATGCCAATTGTCACCCTGAAGCAGCAGAGGGTGCCATCATTGCACGCCGAGGGGGACACTGGATGGAAATCCACAGGCTTCCCTGGACAGCCCGTGCATCCCTCTTCCTCCCTCTGTGTAGGCGCCAACGCCACCCCCCCCCCCGCCCCCTGACCACCCCGCACTTGCCTCCCGGGGGCCGGAAAACAACGAGATGTGTATATCGTGTACCTAGGGTAGCAGAGACCAACCCTAGGACCGGTCAACGGGGAGATCTGTGCAAATACACGGGCTCGGTGGAGCAGCCCCGCCTCCTCAATGCAGCCCCTAAGAACACCGCGCCTGCCTAAGGGCACAGGCTGAGCTGGAAACATGCATACTGGGAACCTGGGGAAGGAGAGGCCGCCCCCAGGCCAGGCGCTTGTGGAGATGGGAGCAAACTGATCGGCTCACCCGAGGCAGTCCTCTAGAAGCGACATCCCTGTTCCCTGAGCACACCTCGACAGCTTCCTAGGACCTGGCTGACAAGGACAACGAAATCCCGCACTCCTGGGGTAGCAGAGGCTGCCCCGAGGCCAGGAGAGGGGGAAATGGGAGGAAAATGACCGATTCGCCGAGGCATCCCCCTTAGATGCTCTGCCGCTTCCGGAGCTGCCGCTCACCTCTTCCACTTTCCTTACAACGCCTGCTGCCACGAGCAGGCTAACTTGAAAGCTTCAGTCCGTCGAATTTGGGGGAGCGGGGGCCGCCCGCAGGCAAGGCAGCTAGGGACATGGGATAAAATCCTATGACTCGCCAGGGGCACAACTGTCCACGGTGGACGCCGCTGAAACCCAACCCCAAACTGCACAGCGCCTCACGTGTGTCAGTCTGTCTGACTGCCTGGCTGATTGTCTATCTATTGGAGGATGCGAGAGGCTAGACTATGTGTGTGTCTGTCTATATATCTACTGGAGGAGGAGGCGAAAATTATGTCTCTCCATTTGCCTGCCTCTCTACCTATCTATCTCTCTATCTATCTGTGTATCTATCAATCTGTGTAAAAATCGACCTATGTAGTTCAGGCACAGCAGTAGGCAAGTGTGTCTTTTTATTTGTGTGTCTGTCGGAGCAGGAATTTAGTGTTTCTATCTCCCTATCTACCTACTTGAGGAAGAGGAGGATGCTAGCCTGTGTGTATGTGTGTGTGTGTGTGCGTGCGGGTCTCTTTATCAAAGTATGTGTAACAAAGAGGGGAAGAGGCTACTGTGTCTGTCTAACAGTCTATGTGTGCATCGAATGGACGAGGAGTAAGCTAGTAAGTCTGTCTGTCTATATAGGAGATATCTATCTATGCAGCTGTATGTATTCGAGAAGAAGGAGGAGGCTAGAGTGTCTATCTCTCTGTCTGTCAGAGCAGGAGAAGAGTAGTGTGTCTGTCTGTCTGTGTGTCTGTGAGTGTGTCTCTATCTATATCAAATGGAGAAGAAGAAATAATCCCATGTGTCTGGCTATCTCTCGGTATCTCTAACAGGAGAAGGTAGCGGCTACTGGGTGTATCGGTCAATCTCACTTTCCATCTATCTAATGGAGGAGGAGAAAAATGTATTAAGTTTGTCTATGTATTATCTAAAGGAGGAGGAGATTAGTGTGTCTCTCTACCTACTTAATTGAGGAGTAGGAAGAGGCTAGTGTGTGTATGTGTGTGTGTGTGTCTGTCTATATATGTATCTGTCTACCTATATAATGAATGAGGAGGAGGAGGTTAGGATATACGGCTGTTTCTCAATGGATGAAGAGGCTAGTGTGTCTGTCTGTCTCTTTATTTGTCTCTCTGTCTGTCTAAAGGAGGAAGCCTCCCAGTACTCGACCCACCTGGAGGGATGCCAATTGCCACCCTGAAGCAGCAGAGGGTGCCATCATTGCACGCCGAGGGGGACACTGGATGGAAATCCACAGGCTTCCCTGGACAGCCCGTGCATCCCTCTTCCTCCCTCTGTGTAGGCGCCAACGCCACCCCCCCCCCCCCGCCCCCTGACCACCCCGCACTTGCCTCCCGGGGGCCGGAAAACAACGAGATGTGTATATCGTGTACCTAGGGTAGCAGAGACCAACCCTAGGACCGGTCAACGGGGAGATCTGTGCAAATACACGGGCTCGGTGGAGCAGCCCCGCCTCCTCAATGCAGCCCCTAAGAACACCGCGCCTGCCTAAGGGCACAGGCTGAGCTGGAAACATGCATACTGGGAACCTGGGGAAGGAGAGGCCGCCCCCAGGCCAGGCGCTTGTGGAGATGGGAGCAAACTGATCGGCTCACCCGAGGCAGTCCTCTAGAAGCGACATCCCTGTTCCCTGAGCACACCTCGACAGCTTCCTAGGACCTGGCTGACAAGGACAACGAAATCCCGCACTCCTGGGGTAGCAGAGGCTGCCCCGAGGCCAGGAGAGGGGGAAATGGGAGGAAAATGACCGATTCGCCGAGGCATCCCCCTTAGATGCTCTGCCGCTTCCGGAGCTGCCGCTCACCTCTTCCACTTTCCTTACAACGCCTGCTGCCACGAGCAGGCTAACTTGAAAGCTTCAGTCCGTCGAATTTGGGGGAGCGGGGGCCGCCCGCAGGCAAGGCAGCTAGGGACATGGGATAAAATCCTATGACTCGCCAGGGGCACAACTGTCCACGGTGGACGCCGCTGAAACCCAACCCCAAACTGCACAGCGCCTCACGTGTGTCAGTCTGTCTGACTGCCTGGCTGATTGTCTATCTATTGGAGGATGCGAGAGGCTAGACTATGTGTGTGTCTGTCTATATATCTACTGGAGGAGGAGGCGAAAATTATGTCTCTCCATTTGCCTGCCTCTCTACCTATCTATCTCTCTATCTATCTGTGTATCTATCAATCTGTGTAAAAATCGACCTATGTAGTTCAGGCACAGCAGTAGGCAAGTGTGTCTTTTTATTTGTGTGTCTGTCGGAGCAGGAATTTAGTGTTTCTATCTCCCTATCTACCTACTTGAGGAAGAGGAGGATGCTAGCCTGTGTGTATGTGTGTGTGTGTGTGCGTG